>NC_135305.1:167478213-167782636 GCF_048772815.1 Callospermophilus lateralis
TCCTGAGGTGACCCTTCAGAGAGCTCGGAGGAGGCAGTGGCAGCAGCAGAAGGCACCTGTGTCTGTGGTAGGGAGGGACTCCAGGGAATTGGTGGACAGTGGGAGCCTCCCCTCCAGCTAAAGATCTCCATAACCAGAGAGCAGGGTTCTGTCCTACTACAGCCCTTTTCTCTTTTTGCCCTGTGGTTCAGTGTGTCTCCACTTGAGACGCAAGTGCAAGAGCCTGAAAAATCTGCATTCAGAGTGGATTGGGGTAGAGGTGGGGACATGGGCCACATAATATTTGAGACATGTAGAAATATCAATGTGGAGATAACCATGGATCCTTGCAAACCAACCTTGGGGGAAAGAGTGACAGAACTAGAGGGAGGCACCCCATAAGTGTCCATGTGGGATGCATAGGCAGGGAAGGTCCAGGAAACAGATTTATGGGATTTCAGGGGAGAGGGAGCCTTAAAGTCTTTGAAGGGGCAACTGGGACTGGGTATTATCATTCCCACTATGAAGACACAGAGAATCACCCCTTTCCTTGACACATTCTAACTGACCTACCCGTGCAAGACACTGCAATGAAGGATTAAATAGATGTGATTGACCCCGGGGATGTTAGTATATTAACACAAGGATTATGCGAATTATGAGGGAGGCTATGGATGTGAGTTACCCTGGGAATAGAATGGATACTTTTAAAAATCCATGTGGCCCTTACAGGAAATCTCCATGCTAGTAGGAAACGCACTGTGCGACAGCTGTGTTGTGACCAGAATCAGGGGGGTTCATCTGCAAATGTGCATCTCCTACAAGGTGATGTGGGCAGCCTCGCTGTCTTGGACATGATGGGAGAATATCTTTTAAATGACAGGAAAGGTGTAGATGATTCCAGAAAAGTGAGCTACTTCTACAGGAGGTTGAGCACATGCTGTACTCTTTCCCTAGAAGTCTTGTCATTTTCACACCACAAGGATAGAATCCCTGGCTGCAGACACCTTCCAAGATAATTTACCCTTCCTTCCCATTAGGTGTATCCAAAAGAGACCTGAATAGGGCTGACCTGATGCAGATGCTTTGAGCCTTTAAAACCATCAGGTAAAGACCTTCTCCTTTTCTCTAGTTTGCTTGCCTTGTGCATTCATTATAGTAATGAAAGACAGTCTAATAGAGTGATATCAATTTTGTGAACAAAAGTGGAAACATTTAGTGTTTCTCCCTACAGGATCCCTCTATAATTTGAAAACTGTTCTTCATAATTATCTGTATTTTCTATTTTTTTGTTTATTTACATAAGTGCAATAAGTATCTGTTTCTCCTTAGAGCATGATGCAATTGAAATACTGGCTACCTTTCCAAGGTTTCCATGTGATGTCATATTTAACTAGTTTGTAGAGGCTAAGGGAAAAGCCTGATTTCTGCCTTGTTGTAACTGTCTTGCCACTGGAACCTTAAAAATTCAAACTTTCAGTGATTACTATAGGATCAGTAACTGTTTACCTGTACTTATGTGAATTCGTTAAAGTAATTTTTGCAAACAAATCAATACGACTGATGATCTTTGTTTTAATATTGAGAAGATTGTGAGGTAAACAACATTTCTTAAAAAATCATGCTATGGTTTTTTAGATGCTAGTTGTTTTCTTTGTTTTTAAAATCTGCGTAGATTGGACTGTGAGCTAAATTTTTCTGGTTTCCTCTAAAATGTGGCTTTGGTGATTTCTTCTGTCTCTCATGGTCTTCCCATTCTTCCTTTCTCTTTGTACTGGAATTGAGACCAGGGGCTAGCACAAACTAGGCAAGTGCTCTGTCACATAACTACATTCTCGTTGTCACATTGCAGAAGGTATATTTGTCAAGATGTTTTCTGGAATGGTTAGTCTAAGGTCTCCCTGAGATCTTCTGACATTTGTAGCTTTGAGGGCTTGGTGGTTGCTAGAGCTTGTTTCTCCAAACTCCCCTTAACATGAGCTAACAAAACATTTGTGCTGCTTAAGTAAAAAAGGGTCCCCCAAGGGTGTCTGGTCCTGTGCAATGATGTCAGATTGAGGAGGAAAGGTTTAGCCCCAGATCTTTGTGACCTAGGTTCAGGAGCAGACCAAGTCTCAGGTAGCTGAGTAGGAATGTCACCAGGTCTAGCTGTGGGTGGTCCTCAGGTCTGACATGTGTGCTAAGCAGCCACTTTGTCCTCCTGAAGCCCAGGTTTTCCCATTTCTATGATGGGGAGGACTTTGAGGATATAGTGGGACACTACTGTCTTACAGACTGTTAACATACATGGATGCTAAGGCTCTGGAGCTGAAAAAAACACCCTGAAAGCTATCTTGAAGGCACGGTTTGCTCCTTTTCGATCCCCTTCATCAAATGTAATTTCAGAACCTTGGAACACTTTTCTCATGGATACGCACGTCCTCCACATGCACAAATAGGAAGGGCTCAGTCTTCCTTGCAGTCTTCCAGCTGCAACCCTCTGATGGCTCATGGCGCTGCAACTGACTGTATGTCCCCACCTGTCCTGTCTACTGTGACAGTGAGTCGACTCTGAAGCCAGAGGAGGTCCACTTGGTGTGGACCATCCAGCAAGCACAAAAGAGAAGTGGAGGGAGTCCCTAGAACCATCCTTCCAGGATTGAATCAGCTCCTGTTTCACCAGCTTCCTGGGATATCAACAACCATCCCACATTTCCTGGCCCAGCCCTTCACTGGGTGAGTGTCTGTCACCTCCGAGGCACATAAGTGCCTCTGCCACATACTATGACTTGGAAGTGCCATTGCAGCTTTCTGAGTCTCACTGTGCTTCTCTGAAAAGGGTGGTGCTAAAGGACAAGCTCCTGGGGACTCTGAAGTAATAAAAGGGTATAATAAGTGGGAATTTGGTACTGAGGACCTGTATCTTCAGAAAGGGCTCCTGCTGTATATATTATTTATTTATGTTTATTTTTCCCTGCACCCTCACTGTAGAAGTACTCTGCTTGATGCTTCTAACTCACGTCCATCTATGTTTGGAAAAAAAAAAAAAAACAGAGAAAGCAGACACAATTGCCCAGTTGTTAGGAAGGAAATGGTATACCAGGAATCCTTGCATATTCCTAGATAGAGACTGAACCCGAAGTCCCTGGGTCATGGAAGGGAGTGCCCAAGTACTCCCTACCTATGGAATGGTTTCTCTGTGTGTGGGTCACTCATTCAGCACAGGCATGTGCACATACATATATATTTTGTTCAATACCTTTGCTTAGTCATTTTTCTAGACAGCATAATTTAGTGACCAAAGCAGAAAACAGTACCTGAGGTTCAATTCTATTTGAGGAGTCAGACATTCACAGTAGACCTTAAAAACAAGTCACCCAGGTCCACTCAGATATATGGAAGGTGTTTATGTAGATCATTTATGCAACATGCATGTGCACACGCAAACACACACACACACAGAGAGACAGACACACTACTAATTTACTCTTAAATTTTCTGGATTTGGTGTCATTCACTGAACAAAGCAGAAAACAGTATGTGTGGGATTTAATTCTGTTTGTGGGCCAGATATTCTCAGACCTCATAAGCAGGTCAAGTCTACACCATGTTAGCTCTGAAGCCTTCCTGATTTCCCAAAAGTAGAAAGGCCTCAACCAGATTGATGGACCCCAGGACTGGCTAAACAGCATGTGGACCTTGGGTTCAGAGGAAGAATCCAAATGACAAAGATTTGGTGGACTCTGGCTGAGAAGAGACTGAGAGAAACCAGAATCTTCTACATATTATGATGGCTGTGAAGGAGCTGAACCCTTGGGGTTTGGCCCTAAAGGATGAAAAATCAAATAGTCCTGTGCATTGGGTCTCAGATTTCTTGCAAAGGAGAGGGGAGCATGGGGCTCAGAGGTGGCACCTGAAATTCTCACCTTCAGCAAAATAAGTCCCCAGCTCTACCTCTCCTCCTTCATCCACACCATTCATCCCAACCACAGCACCAGGGGACCCCAAACTGGAGTCATGAACGACTTGTTCTCAGATCTCTCTGGAGACTAGCACATAGTGCTCAGGTGCACATAACTGTATGCCCTCTTCGTTAGAGAGTCAATAGGAAGCTGAGGCCCATGACTGTCTGAATCAACCCTGCTGCCCAGGTCTGCCATGGCCAGACAAACACCGAAGGCTTGGCCTATAGCCATGGAGTGTCAGGACCCGGGCCTTGGATTCACGCAATGGATTCTTGCAAAGAGAGTTTGGAAAGCAAGGCCAGGCCTGTGTCTCTGCTGTTCACTCATCTCTCCCCAGGAGTCTGTCTTTCATTTTGGCACCTTGACATGGTGGTGCACTGCAAATCACTGTTTTCCACCATACATTGCTTTGTTAAAACTTAAAGTTGGCCTGTGTCAGGTCACCCTGACTGGAGCAGCACCGGAGCTTTCGTTCCACAGTCTTCTGGCTCAAAAGTACCATACAAAGTCAGCTGAGACAGAAACGGATGGCGGGTACACCATACTCTGTCTGTCTGTT
Source organism: Callospermophilus lateralis (assembly GCF_048772815.1). NCBI lineage: Eukaryota > Metazoa > Chordata > Mammalia > Rodentia > Sciuridae > Callospermophilus > Callospermophilus lateralis. The sequence continues at coordinate 167,482,696 of NC_135305.1, forward strand.
TTGTTTGTTGATGGAATTCCCATCCATGCAGGGATATGTTTTCTGTGATTAAATGGTCTTTGGAAAGTGACATTGGTGAACAACATGTCTGCTTTTTTGGGTCCTGCTCCATGAGCACCGGCCTTTGCAGTGTTGGTCTAAAGCCAGTTCCAGAACCCCTGGCAAAGCTAGGTTCTGCTCTGCAGCCAGATCACCTTCAGTACATGGTGTACCACCCCAGGTAGAAAGAGCTCCCGCGTCAGATCTGGAATCTATGCCAGCAGCGGAGAAAGAACCACCTCTCGTGACCCTATTATAGAAACCCCTATAATAGAGCTCTAGAGCTCTCTGCCTCTGTTCTGTGAATGAAAAGATCCAGTGCATGAAGAAGATGAGTAACGTGGCATTTTTGCCAAAGCTGCTGTCAGAGCCGATAACTCTGATGAACGTGGTAAATGGAGGAGCTCTGCAGAGAAGGCAGGAGCAGGCCGTTTCCTTGGCAGCAATAATCTTAGACCCATAATTTCCTGAAAGTATTACAATGGTATGGAACAAACCCCAACTCCTCCTGTGTAACCTGGACTAGTTTCTTTACCCCAAGCTTTCCCTGTTCATAGTAGAGCTGGGACCCTGAGAGTACCAGCTTCATCTGAAATGGAATAGTTAGGAAACAGGGTGGAACTGGCCCATATGATAGTGAAGGGTATTCACCCAGGTGCAGATGGAGTCATGTGTCACCTAGCCACCCCCGATGACCTGGCCATTCTTATCTCTTAGAATTCTACAGCAGACTCCCAAGTAGCACCACTATTTATAACATCCCAGGGAATGTACATCTGAATAGGTAGAAGGACCAGAAGCCTGGTGAGGTTAGGCAGAAAATACCATCTCATCAGAATTATCAAGACTGAGGATTCTGGATCTGGAAATAAGTGAGGCTAGCCGAGAAGAAAATGCATTTCTCTTTTTTCACAAGAGTGCTAGGTCATCGTGAATTGGGCACTCTCTGCGTGTAGAGAAGAAATCCCATCTATCTGTAGAAGTCTCCTTCCACATCTAAGACTTGCTGATCTCATTCTCTGGGAGTGTGTGCACCTGCAGGCTCTAGATAGGGTGGATTTGTGCCCATGCGACGCTCTCTCCCTCCCTAAAAACTCTTCAAGAAGGTATTGCCCAGTGACTGCAAGGTCTCCATGTAGTCTCAGTGACACCGGAAGGACAAAGAGCAGCTGGCACTGACTCTCTATCTATGCCGCCATCATTCAGTTCTACAGTGTGGCCTCCTGTGTCATCACTACCTGCCTTAGGGATCCCAGCATGAAACCTGGGATAGGACCTGGTAGTGGCGCATTGAATCAAGGTGGCCAGGGTAAGCTACAAAGGGCTCAGGAAATTTTCTCTGTGGGTCTGTGGGCTGCATCTTTTCCTAAGTCAGCTTTTAGGAATCTAGACTGTGTCTAAAAACAGACCTGCATAAAATATAGTCCCTTTTCATGGGGTCACACATAGACTCAAAAGATGTTGTGTGTCACATTCTCTCATTTGATTTGGGCTCTTTTGGATTCAAATGAAATCTTCCTTCCTGCATTGTTCATTGTGTCCAAGTTGTGCCCTGGTATGGCTTCCTGGTCAACTACTCTCCTCTGTCTCATTCAGGAAGGGATATATCAGCTAAGGCAGATAAATCTTCAACAGGCAGAGCTCCAGCTCACCCTGCCTTACCCAAACAGTTTATTTCTTCTTTCTCTAGGAGCACTTAAAACTCGGGGACTTCCCTTAACCACAAGCCATTCTCTCTGCTTTGCAGCACAGTTCAATAGATCTTCTGCAGAAAATGTGGGGAGAAGTATCCAGGCTGAGATGTTTTCTTTGTCACAATGGGAAGTGGATGAAGTCCCTACTACTGCCCCTTTCATGAGCCTTGGGGGTGTCTGGGAAGTCAGGGAGACAGAGGACAGGAACAGCCTTAACTAGAGGCCTTAACAAGGATTTCTGAGCACTAAGTTTATTTCAACTGACAGGCACAAGTCATTTGTCAAAATTGACTTTCAAAGATGCAGATCAATAGAACTCTGTCCAACTGAAATCTAACTGTCAAAACAGCTGCGGAGTTGAAATGGGGAGTGATATAAACGGTATCTCCCTTGGCCAATTCTTTGGATCTTTTAGGATTCAGAGGAAACCAATGAGAATCTCTCATCCAGGCTGTTAATTTGGGTCCTTTGGGTTCTCAAAAGGAATTTGGACTCACATTTCTTCTTTTTCTTAAACTTCTCCTTTCCACCTTCCTACCAGAATATGCTCCAAGAAATTCCAGCAGTCATATATGCAAAGATATAATGTGCATCAAGGAAACCAAGAGGCTGTGGTATTGATTGAAAGTGTTTGGAAAACTCAGGTTGGGTTGTAAGAGCAGGAGTCCCTGAGAATGGGTACAGTGATGTCAGCTGTTCAGGAAGTGGTGATGAGCTGGCAGAGTTAGCAGTTCTCTGACTTCACCGCTGGTCCATCTGGCTAACATGTTTTCCAACAAGCTGCTGTGTATGTGGCAAGTAAGGCCTCCGGTTTTAACAAACTAGAGACAAAATTCTTTAGGCAGTCACCCGCTGTTCCTCTTCAGTCTTTACCACTGACAACAGAAGATCTCTTACCTATCATAGAGTGGGGTCATCAGAGAAATCTCTGTGACAGTGAGTCCAGGTCAGCTCAGCTCGGATCCTAATGGTTATACTTGCGAACGATTTTTGTGTTTGCTCTAACTCCCGCTCTACCCATTGCTCACACTACTAACTGGTCTTAGGATCATTACTCTGGTGCCCACCTGGCAGTCCAAAAACTTCCAGATAGATTTTTCAGAAGGATCTATGTGACTCATGGATTCCTAATCAGTTGATTCCTGATCAGATCTCCTAAATTCCTACATAAAACAAAAAAAGAGCATTGCCACAAATTACGCACAAAAGTCTTCACTCTTGTCAGTCGGAGTTGGCACCTTGGGAGACCTTTTCTGAATCAGTGAGCAGAGAATTACCTCCAAGAAATTCTCTTGTGGATTGATTTGTTGGCAAAAGTGACCCCTGAGGCATTGCCTCTAAGACCTTATGGGATTGGGAAGCAAGGAGGTTCTCAGACCTGCTGCCAGAGACACCCTGCCCCTCTTCCACTATGGCTGGGTGTGGCTGGTACCTGGATACACATCAAGAGCTCAGAGGAAGGGACACTGGTCACGGGTGGTGCTGGAATGTGAGGTGAAGGCGGCTGAAACTGTCTCTGGCTGGTTAGCTTGCAGGAGGACCTGGCTTCCCTTGTGTTGCTGTGGGATACTGATTGACATTCTTTGTCCCCGATTCCTCATCTCAAAACAGGAAAGATGAATCCTTCATGCAGGCATCAACAGTGTGGCTATGAGGTTCATGGGAGGAAAGATAATTGTGGGTGCCTTGCTCAGGCCTTCCTCAGAGGGAGGATGACCACAGTAGAGATAATTGTGTCAACTGCCTCCTCTGGAGACCTGTGAGGTGGGTGTACGTCACATGACACTTCCCACATGAGGAAGCTGCACGTGCTCAAGGTGATGTCCAAATGGCCATTCCTGAGAGCCCGGAGGAGTTAGTGGCCGCAGCAGAAGGTGATTGCCTGTGGTAGGGAGGGACTTTCCAGAGAGTCAGGAGACCAGGATCCTCCTTTCCAGCTGGAGATGTCCAAATCCAGAGAGCTGGGATGTCCTAGTAAAGCACTTGTTTACCTTGTTGTTTGAGATACCTGCAGCAGAGGGCCCAGAGCGAGATCCTGGAAGAGGCTGCATTCAGGGTGGGTTTGGGGCTAGAGGTGGGGACAGAACACACATTTTTGACTTGTGGAAATGTCACCATAGAGGCATAGAGCAGTGTTTGGTCTCCCTTGAAGCCAGCCCAGGGAAAAAGAGAGAGGATGGGAGGGAGGCACCCAGCGGCTCCAGTTGGCATGCCTGAGCAGAGGGTCCAGGATTCAGTTAATGGAATTTCAGGCCTTCTATGTGCCCCTGGGACTGTGTCCTCACCTTCAGAACGACTCCGATGACACACGGAGCCGTTCCCTTTCTTGGCACCTTCCTCACTGATCTGGTGACGGTGTACACTGCAATGAAGGATCACGTGGGTGTGAGTGATTCTGGTCCTTGGCAACCAGCATCCCGAGGGTTGGAGGAGAGTGCCCTGCACTTGGCCGAGAGACCCCAGCACTTGGACAACCTGCTCTCAGGAGAGTCTCACAGAGGCCTCTGTGTGCTGGAGCCGTCACGTCCATCTTACCCAGGAGTGAGGGAGGCTGCACAGAAGCCCGTGACCCTGTTCTCCACGGGGTGAGGCTGGCTGACAGCTGAGCTGCATTGGAGTTTAGCAGAGCTGACGATAGTCTCTTTCAGGTGGTACCATGAGAACAGAGTGAAGTTGAGACCCTCTGAGTGTAGGAAATACGTCTGTGGTCCCTACCCCCGTCCTGTGTGTGGCCTGTTTCCCTGTCTTCAGAGAGAGTTGGGAATTAGAGCCCCAGAGCTCACTTCCAATGTGCCTTTCCTCCAGAGCCAAAGGCTGAGCTGCTGCAGTGCTTTATCAGGGACATCTCCTGACCCTGGTGGGCACTGGAATTAGTTCATGACAGAGGGTCAGGGTGTGGGGTGTATAATCTTCATGATGGACTTTGGTTGGGTTCCCTCCATGGAAATCTTATCAACTTTAATAAATGAAGAAAGTAAATTGGGTGCCACAATAGGGGGGAGACTAGGAATGCTCTATGCCTGGGGCTTTATTAGGAAGGTTTTGTACACACAAAAAGAATGAAAACATCCTAGTGGGTGGTGTGTGTAGGGGACTAGAAATAAGTACAACTCTGTGGCAGGGACTCCGAGAAGAGCTTGGGGTTGGGGTGAGATTGAGGGAAGGAGGTTCCCCTTAAGGAGGGAAGTCCAGGACACCAGCCCCTTCCCCCTTCCTCTCCCAGGGTCCCCACGTCATTCTCAGTGCAGGCCCTGTGGGCTTGCTGCCTCTTTTCCTTACCCTGGGAAATCAAAGCTCTTCAAGAGATGCAGCTGTTCCCAGTGAGACGATCTGGAGTGGGAGGAGGAATTTGAGGTCTGTTTCCACTGAGTGGCTCAGTGAGAGTGGGTGAGGACCAGCGTGGAGGTGTGTGAAGCCCAGGTGGGTGGAGAAGGTCTTCCTGGCTGGCAGCTGTGCGAGCCTGTGGCCACCGCTCCCCGGTCAGCCCACACCCTTTGGTGGGGTGATGGCTGGGGAACCAGGACTCCAGGTGCGGGGCAGGTGCAGGTTGGTCAGGGGGTGATATGTGATCTTGGCAGACTCTGATGGCTCTGCTGTCCTGCTGCTGCTAACTGGTCTCTCTGCTTAGCTCCCACCCCAGCCAGCCATAGTAAGCTCAGTGTCAGTCCCAGGGACAGCTGATGGCCTAAACCCCCAGAGGCAGACTGCCTCAGGGCCCCCTGAGGGTAGGACCAAAAGTGGCCTGTGGAAGGAGAAAGTTGGAACTCAGTTTCCAGCACCAGCACTGACCAGCTTTGTGACTGGTATGATTTTTCTTACTGATGTTACTTGAGGCACCGTGATCATCAATTTAATGAGCCCTTCTAATCAGTTACGTTTTTCCTATCTTTACTTATACTCACTATGTATGATTGTTCTCTCTTAATGTGTTTCTTCATATTAACAGGTGTGTTATCACTGTATTTTGTGTTTTTTTTTATTCATGATGGTTCATGTTTGGAGGTTACTGCTGTTAATGTACTTTGATTACTTTCTTGTAAATAAATATGAGATTGTGTCTAGCCATGATTTATGCTAGTCATGAAATATCTTTCTGGTGTGAGAGTTTTACCAATCCTTCTGTGCCGAAGCCAATTACATGGATTGCATTTCTCTTTTGTAGAGCTAATCCCTGAAGATATCCCATAAGGGAGATTTAGTGAATCAAATGCTATGTCTATGTTACTCTCTATCCTGCACTTTGATGTATGAGTTTGAATTTAGTTTTTGCTCTCTGGTGATACAGGTGTATTATGTATCATCATCTCTATCAGTATGTGTGTATATAAAAATATACTCCCCTTCCTTTGCAGTATTTCCATATGATCTGTCCCCATCAATTAGTTAAGTCCTCAAGGAATAAAGCCCAAATTCCTAACCCACAGGATATTAACTGAGTAAATGCATAAAGTATTATTGTGCAAACTAATTCTAAAAATTCCTCAAAGTCTTCAAAACCAAAGAGAAGAAAATACTTACAAATTTATTTTATGAGTTATACAGTACCCTGAAAGCCAAACCTGGCAAAATCAATCATTTTCTAGAGAATAACTTTGAAAAACACATATAAAATTCTAAAAATTACTAACATACAAAATTTAAGTGAAAAATAACAGGATCATTCAAGTAACCATGTTTATCTCTATGATGCAAACATTTAAAGATGTTTAAATATATGCTAATCAATTGATGTTATATAACACATTAACAGAAATGTTAATGAACTGAAAATTATTTTTTGAATAGATGTGGTCAGAGCAGATGATTAAATTCACAACCATTCATGGTAAGTACTCTAAAAATCTTGGTATACAAGAAATGTAACTCAGCACAATAAAGGCCAGATAACAGAAGCCCACCACTGACATCGTATTCTCAGTGAAAAAGCTGAAATCTTTTTAAGACAAGAGAACAATGCCCACTCTTAACTGTGATCTTCACCATTGTAATATATATATATATATACATATCTATAAAAGACTAAAGAAAATATAGGAGAAAGCATCACAAAACTGATCTTAGACATGGTTCTCCTTTTTATTGTAGCTTGATCCCAAAAGCAACTAAAGCAAAAGTGGATACATTATATTCATGGAGTGAAAACCTTATGTACTAAAAGACAATTATTAGAATGAGAGGCAAAATATAGAACTGGAGAAAAACCATACATCTGCTAGGGTGTCATACCAAAAGTATAGAGGAACTTGTACTAATCAATAGTGAGAACACTTGTAACTTGGTTTTAAATGGCCAAGGGATATTATCAGTTGGCATATCTCAAAGAAGGATATTCAGCAGGCCAACAAGTGCATGAAAAAAAAAGTAAACATCACTCATCATCATAAAATTGTAGATTAAAACCACAGACAAATACTTTCTCAACAGGACTTTTACAGCTCAGGAAATAATACCAATAATTATCAAACATATGGTATCAAATAAAAAACTTCTGAACAGCAAAGGAGATGAGTATGAAGAGAGAGCCTACAGAATGCTTGGAAATAACCAGGGCAGTGGAGTATACCTGGAATCCCAGCAACCCAGGAGGCTGAAGCAGGAGGATGGCAAGTTCAAGACCAGCCTCAGCAAGTTAACGAGGCCCTCAACAACTTAGTGAGACTCTGTCTCAAAATAAAAACTAAAAGGGGCTGGGCATGTGGCTCAGTAGTAAGGTGCCTTTGGGTTCAATCACCAGTACCAAAAATAAATAAATAAATAAATCTTTGCCAGCTACTCTTATGAGGACTAATATTTAGAATGTTAGAAGACCTCAAAAAACTTTATGCTAAAAAAGCCCAAACAACCCGATCAATAAATGTGCAAATGAATTGAGTAGACATTTCTCAAAAGAAGAAATTCATATGGTCAACAAGTATATGAAAAAAATGTTTAACACTTTTAGCAAGCAGGAAAAAGTAAATTAAAACTACACTGAAATTTCTCATCACTCCAGTTAGAGTAGCAACTGTGAAGAATACAAGTAATAATAAATGCTGGTGAAGCTAATGGGGAAAGGAGACACTTATACACTGTTGGTAGGATTTTAAATTAGTACAATTAGTATGGAGGTTCTTCAAAGGTCTAGCAATGAAAATGTGTTATGACCCACCTGTGCCATCCATTGTTATTTTTCTCAAAGAATTTAAGTTAGCATACCATAATGACACATGCATACCTAATGTCTATAGCATCATAATTCATGGTATCCCAATGTGAAACCAGCCTAGGAGTGTGTCAACAGATGAATGGATAAGTAAAATGTATTATATTTAAATGATGGAATTTTATTCAGTTATAAAGAATGAAATTATGTCATTGGCTGGCAAGTGGATGGAAGTAGAGAACATCTGTTGAATGAAATAAGCCAGACACAGAGAGTATAAGGACATATGCTTTCTCTCACCTGTAGAAGCTAGAAAGGAAAAATGTTTTTAAAAAGGATCTTATGTGGAGACTCAAGGTGACAGATGAGAGGAAGTCTACATTCCTACTTGTTCACACACCAGAGAGTGGAAGATAAATTTCTCCCAGAAGATGCATAAAAACCCAACACAGGAATACAAGAAATATGAATAACTAAGGTAACATGACACCTCCTAAAAATTCATAATTTGTCAGCAATGTCGCTCAAAGATATTGTAGTGGGTGAAATACCAGATAAATTTTCAAAAGAATCATTACAAGAATGATCAATGAGTTCCCAGGATACACAGCAAAAAAAAAAAAAAAAAAAAAAAGAATGAATTAAGGAAGTCAGTACAAGTTATGAATGAGAAATTCAATAAGAAGATAGAAATATTGAACTCAAAAAACTTAATACCAAAAAAAAAAAAAACCCAAACAACTCAAGCAATAAAAGGGTTAAGGAGCTGAACAGATGCTTCTCAGAAGAAGATATTCATTCGGTCAACAAATATAAAAAAAAAAATGTTCAACTCTAGTAATTAGAGGAATGCAAATCGAAACTACTCTTAATATTTCATCTCATGCCTATCAGAATGGCAGTTATCAAGAATACAGGCAACAATAAATGTTGGTGAGAATGTGGGGGAAAAGGCACACTCCTACATTACTTGTGTAATTGCAAATTGGTGCAACAAATATGGAAAGCAGTATGAAGATCCCTTACAAAACTTGGAATGGAACCACCATTTGACCCAGCTATACCAAAAGGACTCAAAATCAGCATACTGTAGTAATGCAGTCACATCAATGTTCATAGCAGGTCAATTCACAATAGCTAAACTATGAAAGCAACCTAGATGCCCTTCAATAGATAAATGGATAAAGAAACTGTGGTATATATAAACAAAAGAATGTTGCTCAGAATTAAAAGAGAATAAAATCATGGCATTTGCAGGTAAATGGATGGAGTTGGAGAATGTCATGCTAAGTGAAGAAAGCCAATCCGCCAAAACCAAAGGCCGAATGTGTTCTCTGATAAGTGTATGCTGATCCAAAATGGGGAGGGGGCCAGCATGGGAAAAATGAAGGAACTTTGATTGGGCAAAGAAAGGGGAGGGAGAGGAGAGTGGGTACAGGGGGGCAGGAAAGATGATAGAATGAGATGGACATCATTACCCTAGGTACATGTAAGACTGCACATAGGGTGTGATGCTGCATCATGTCTAACCATGTGCTACAATTGTGTACAATGAATCAAAATGCATTTTGCTGTCATATACACCTAATTTAAATAAATAAATAAATAAAAGGAGCCTGTGTCAAAGACACCAGCTTTATTATTTGAAATAATCAATAATATGGATTTTAAGCAACCCTACCAGATCTGGACAGCTTTGGATACCCCACTTTTTGTGTGTACAAACTACTTAAAGATCTGGATTACTGCCACAGCAAGGAAATCATGCACACGATGTTTCAAATCACCTCACAATGACAAATCACCAACTAAAAACAGCTGCCACTGGTGGACTGGGTCCTGGTGAAGTTCCGTCACCTTGATCAGGACTACAATGTTCCTGTAGCCTCAAGGTACTTCAAGGGACCAGAGCTTCTTGTGGACTGTCAGATACATAATTACAGCTGGGACATGTGGAGTTTGAGCTGTATGTTGGCAAGTGTGGTATTTCAGAAGGAACCCTTCTTCCACAGACAGGACAGCTGTGTCCAGCTTGTTCGCATCGCCAAGGTTCTGGGTACAGATGAGCTGTGTGGGTATCTGAAGAAGTATCATATAGACCTAGATCCACGTCTCAAAGATATCCTGGGACATCATTCACAGAAACGCTGGGAAAACTTTATGCATACTGAGAACAGGCACCTTGTTAGCCCTGAAGCCAGAGATCTTTGGGATAAACTCCCACAATATGACCATCAACAGACACTGACTGCCAAAGAAGCCATGAAGCTCCCGTATTCTACCCAACGATAAAGGGGCAGTCCCAGCGTTGGGCAGAGAATGCTGTGCTTTCCAGTGGTCTCATGGCAGCCCGAGGAAGACTGGAGACTGACAGGTAATGCAGCCTTGAGACTTGCCAATAAAACCAGCCACCAAACACAAACCTTGAAGGAAACTACAGTGTGATAAAAAGAGAGTATAATCATTCCTTCTAAAAGCAAAGAATCAAGACTTAAAAGTCGATCAAAAAGAAAGAGACTCCCCAGTATGAGACTACAGGGAGTCTCCAGGGTAGGGTAAGGATGCACACAGGTCAGGATCTGAGGGACTCTCCCTTCAGAATGCATGGGAGATGAGAAACCCAGAGTTGTTGTACATTTACCTTCACTTTACAGGACACCACTATTGAATTAACCTGTTGGGTCAACAAGCTCTGGAATATCTGACTTCCTATCTATTCCATTGTGGTCTGGTTTCCTTTCATCAGAATTCAGTCTCAAGTTTTAGCAAAAAACATTGCAGTCTATACTGACACACAAGCCTCATTTATGAAAAAGAGATATTAAAACAATGACAGTATTTTTTAAGCTCTTCTAAAAATTCATGTTTTATGTGTTTTTTATGACATGAGCTCTCCAGGAAATGTCTCTCATCTTTGCAGTTTTCCTCTAAGTGTATTCATTTGGGAGCAAACTGCAGTCAATTTCAGAGCCCTCTGACGTCAGGAGATATCACTTTAAATGAGATTCCATCAGCAGGTCCATTGGTTTCATCAGAAGTTCCATGCTCAATGGTAACTTGGAACTCACGAAACCTTTGTTGATCTGCCTAACCACAGACTCTCATTGCTGATTTTGTTTACCACCATCCCCACCCACCACTACAACCTTTTGCAGCCCTATAAGGAAAACTTCATCGTCTCCCAGCACATCCCTGTGTCTGCATCTATTTTTAATGCACCTCTCTGAAACAAGGACTTTTTTTTTTAAACAACCATAACTTAAGTTGGAAAGTCAGTTTTCAGGCAGGTTGAGAAGGCAGAAAATGTTCTATAAGGATTTATTCAGGAAAGACTTATTAAAAAAAAAAAACTGTATTCCCATCCTTTTTCCCTCTTTATCCCCATGACAACACCAACTGTAATCAGGGTAACGTTCATTTTAATCTGTGATATGTGAATGTGATGGCAAAGATAAGTCTCCAATGCAGGTAGTGACATTGTGTGAGGGGGGGGGGCATCCTGTAACTGAGAGGAGAGGAATGTGCGGGATTGGGGGGGGCGGTTGGTTCCTGGAGTTTTCGATTCACTGTCCATGACAACAACAAAAGCTACATTTTTTTTTTTTAAATAGGGCTGATTTCATTTTGGGGACTTGTCACCAACAAGGTTTCCTGGTGTTCCCCTGCCCGCCATCTGCAGAGTCATGCCACAGCTCTGGGGACCTAGCATGTCTAGAATAGAGCTGGAGGTATCTACCACCACATCCCACTTAGGACTTCTTTACTAACTATTTAATAATGCATACATTTTTATAAGGTTAGATTATTTGAAACATTTGTTTCTGTTCCATATTAAAAAGATCATATTAATATTGGTAGCATTTCCTATCTCTTAAAAAATATCTCCTTTTTATTTCTTTTCTTTCTCTCTCTTGTGCTGAAAGGTTTATGGGTATTTATATATACATATTTGTTTCTTTTTTCTCATTTGTAATGTGTGTGTGTGTGTGTGTGTGTGTGTGTGTGTGTGTGTGGTGCAGGGGATTGAACCCTGGTCTTTTTTCATGCAAGGCAAGCATTCTACCAACTGAGCTATATCCATAGCCCTCAATTGTAGCATTTTTTTTGAAGGTTGTTATTTCTCTTTGCCTTGTCTATTGAGGGTTATGTTTGGCTTTTGTTTTGTATTGTTTTTCACTTGTCTGTTTCCCTTGTTTCTATTTCTTTTGCTAACAGCCAATTTGTATTTTTTTCTCCACTTTTTCTTTAATTTTTTTACTTCTATTTTTTCTCCTCCTCCAATCCTACATCTCTTCTACATTTTCCCTTTTCTCCTTTTGAAATTGTACACTCTTTTCTACCCACCTAATCTTCTTTCCTCTTAATTAATTCTACTCTTGGCACTAATTGTTTTACATAATGCCTGCCCCCACCCATAATGCTGGTGTAGTCATCACTGTTGTGGCAGCCATGTATGACACCTGGTATTTGCTGTAATGCCAGATACAATACATGATTACTCACTGCTTTATTGATGGCAATTGCCGATTTTACCATCTCTGTTGATTGTGCTAATTAACATTGTTGATGTCACAGTAGGAACTAAGTATTTAGCTTAATACTGCATATTGTTTGCATTGGTGGTTGTTATTACTTGTCTCCCCCTAATCTGTGAGGTACTGGAAACCTACAGGGACATTATAGGTTTATAGGCTAGAAACTTAGCTCCTTCGGACTCATATTATAGAGGGATAGACACACAAACAATATGAAAAAGCAAGGGTACAAACCATTTCAAACAAACCAAAATGTCTCCACCACAGTCTCTATTGACATCACAGTGGAGGAGACGTCAGTTGAACTGATAGATAAGATAAAAGATGATGTAGGAGTGAAATCAGAAACAAAACTCAAGAAGTGAAAGATCAACAAGGAGATTAAAATTCTGGGGAAAAAAAATAATTGGAAATCCTCAAAATGAAAGAATCAATAGACCAAATTAAAAATTCAATGGAAAGCATCACCAATAGATCTCAGCACTTGAAAGACAGACTTTCAGGCAACAGAGACAAAGTATATAATCTTGATAACAAAGTTATCCATGGAGAAGATATGTTGAGAGACAGCCTCAGGTTTAAGAAATATGGGATAGCCTTAAAAGGCAAAATTTAAGATTCACTGAGATAAATATTTTCAATGAAATAATATCAGACATTTTTCTAAACCTTAAGAAAGCAATGGAAATTCAAATATAAGAGGCTTGCAGGACTTCAAATATATGAAATTACAACAGATCCACTCAATGCCACATTATTATAAAAATATTATTATTATGAAAATAACATTCAGAATATGGATAGAATTTGAAAAGCTGCTAGAGAAAAACTACAGGTCACATTTAGAGGTAAAATAATCCAGATTTCAGCTGATTTCTGAAACCAGCCCTAAAAGCTAGGAAGTCTTAGAATAATATATATGAAGCTTTAGAAGAAAGTGAGTGCCCACCAAGAATACTATACCAGCAAAATTCAGCTTCTAATTGGGGGGGGGGGGGTGAAATAAAAGCCTTTCATGATAAACAAAAGTAAAAGAATTTACAACTAAAAAGCCTTCACTACAAAACATAATAAAGTATTTTAAGAAGTATAAATGAAAACAAAAAAAAATGAAAGGTTGCAGAAGGAGGAATTATACTAGAAGGGAGAATCCAACTTTAAAACTAAAATAAATCAAAAGGACAGGGAATAAAAATCATCTTTCAGTAGGAATATTGAACATAAATGGACTCAACTTATCAATCAAAAGAAATAGACTGTCAGATTAGGTTAAAAAAAAAAAAAAAAAGATCCAACAATATTCTGTCCCCAAGAGACTGACCCCATAGGCAAAGACTCAACAGATTATCATCCACGTGGACCACATAAACAAGCCGGCGTTTCCATCTTCATATCAGATAAAGTGGACTTCAAGCCAAAGTTAATCAGAAGAAACAAAGAAATTCATTTCTTACTGCTTAAGGGAATCATACAACAACAGGAAACAACAATTGTGAATATTTATGTCCCAAACAATGGAGCATCTATGCACATCAAATAAAACCTTCTCAATATCAAGAATCAAACAGACCACAACACGATAATACTGGGTGTCTGTAATGTGTCTCTTCTATTATTGGATAGATCTTCCAAACAAAATCTACTACAGAACTAAAAAGTACAATTAATAATTTAGACTTAACTAATCTATATAGACTATTTCATTCCTTAGTGACTGAATATACTTTTTTCTCATTAGCATATGGAACACTTTTTAAAGTAGAAATTTTAGCCCACAAAAACTCATCAAATACCAAAAAAAAAAAAAATAGTGTTAATACCTTTTATCTTGTAAGATCATAGTGGAATAAAATTAGCAATCAATGATAAAATAGTAACTAACACCTGGGACTAAATAATTATACTGTTGAATGATGAGTGGATAGCAGAAGAAATCAGGAGTGAAATACAAAAACACCTAGAAGTAAATGAGAATACTGACACAACATATCAAAAAACTCTGGTACAATATGAAGGCAGTTGTAAGAGGAAATTTCATAGCACTGAGCTCATACATTAAAAGATAGAAAAACACCAAATAAATAAAATTCTAACATTACATTTTAAGTCCCTAGAAATTGAATAATAAATCAACACCAAAAATTAGAATTAAATCAAAAATGATTTCATTTTTGAAATTGAGGTCAAAAAACCAATTCAAAAATCAATGATACTAAAAGTTGATTCTTTGAAAAAAAATAAACAAAATTTAGTTAACTAAAAGAAAGGGGAGGGGAAATTCAGGTTATTAAAATATATGATTAAAACATAAAACATCCCCATAGAAGTTTTATCAGAAATTATTTTGAAAATGTGTACTCCAATAAGGTAGAAGATCTAGAAAACATTTGCGCATTCCCAGAAACATGTGACCTACCCCAAATAAATTAGGAGAATATACAAAATTTAAACAGATCATTTTAAAGTAATCAAAGCTGAAGAAGCAATCCAAAGCCCACCAACAAAGAAAAGCCCAGGACCAGATGGATTCTCAGCCAAGTTCTACCAGACCTTTAAAGAAGAATTAATACAAATGCTTCTCAAATTATTCCATGAAACAGGAAAGCAGGGAACTCTTTCAAACTCATTCTATGGAGTGAGCATCACCCTGACACCAAAACCATACAAAGACACATCAAGGAAAGAAACTTCAGACCAATATCCTTGATGAACATCTATGCAAAAATTCTTAATAAGATACTGGCAATTCACATACAAAAACACATTATTAAAAAGATAGTGCACCTTGGGGCTGGGGATGTGGCTCAAGCGGTTGCACGCTCGCTTGGCATGCGTGCCGCCCGGGTTCGATCCTCAGCACCACATACAAAAAAAAAAAAAAAAAAAGATGTTGTGTCCACCAATAACTAAAAGATAAACATTAAAATTCTCTCTCTCTCTCTCTCTCTAAAAAAAAAAAAAAAAAAAAAAAAAGATTGTGCACCTTGATCAAGTGGGCTTCATCCTAGGAATGGCTGGAACAACATATCAAAATCAATAAGTATAATTTACTATATAAATAGACTTAAAGACAGAAATCACCTGATTATTTCAATAGAAACAGGAAAAGCACGTGACAATATATAGCATCCATTTGTATTCAAAACACTAGAAAAACTGGGGATATAAGAAGCATACCTCAACATTTTAAAAGCTATATGCAGCCACCCTAAGGCCAGCATCATTCTAAATGGAGAAAAATTGAAAGCATTCCCTCTAAAAACAGGGACAAGACAAGGATGCCCTCTTTTACCACTTTTAATCAACATAGTCCCTGAACTGAAATGTTGGGGCATTGGTTTCTGGTCTAATTCCTAGGTCTTTGATCTACTTTGGGTTGAATTTTGTGTAGGGTAAGAACTCTAACCAGAGCAATTAGACAAATGGAAGAAATTAAATCTATACAAATAGGCAAAGAAGAACTCAAACTTTCTCTCTTTGTTGATGACATAATCCTGTGTTTAGGAGAAGACCTAAAAAACTCCACCAGAAAACTTCTAGAACTCATAAATGAATTCACCAAAGCAAAGGATACAAAATTAACACCCTACTTAGATCAACTGCATTCCTAGACACCAATGATGAAGAAGCTGAAAGAGAAATTAAGAAAAGTATTCCATTCACAAAAGCCTCAAAAAAAAATACTTAGGAATCAATTTAACAAAAGAGGTGAAGAACCTCTACAATGAAAACTACAGAACACAAAGAAAAATTGAAGAAGACCTTAGGAGATAGAAAGATCTCCTATGTTCTTGGATAGGCAGAATTAATAATGTCAAAATGTTTGTACTACCAAAAATGCTATGCAGATTCAATGCAATTCCCATTAAAATTCCAATGATGTTCTTCATAGATATAGAAAAAGCAGTCATGAGATTCATTAGATAAAATAAGAGGCCCGAAATAGCCAAAGCAATCCTTATTGAGAAAAGCAAAGCAGGAGGCATCACAATACCAGATGTTAAATTATACTACAGAGCCACATAGTAACAAAAAAATGGCATGGTATTGGCACCAAAACAGACAAATTGAAGATCAATGGAACAGAAAACACAGAGGCAAACCCTCATAAGTACAGTTATTGCATACTAGACCAACAGTTGCATAAACATGCATTGGAGAAAAGACAGCCTCTTCAACAAATGGTGCTGGGAAAACTGGAAATCCATATGCAGAAGAATGAAATTTACCACAAATTTCATTTCTTTTTTTTTTTAAGAGAGAGAGAGAGAGAGAGAGAGAATTTTAATATTTATTTATTTATTTATTTATTTATTTATTTATTTATTTATTTATTTTGGCGAACACGATATCTTTGTTTGTTTGTGGTGCTGAGGATCGAACCCGGGCCACACGCACGCCAGGCGAGCACGCTACTGCTTGAGCCACATCCCCAGCCCACAAATTTCATTTCTCACCCTACACAAAATTCAACTCAAAGTCGATCAAAAGACCTAGGTAATAATTAGACCAGAAACCAACGCCCCAACATTTCTGTTCAGGGACTAACTTTGTTCACGAGACTCTTAAAGCGCAAGAAGTAGGATCAAAAATCAATAAATGGGATGGCATCCCACTAAAAGGCTTTTTCACAGCAAAGGAAACAATCAAGAGCATGAAAACAGAGCCTACAGAATGGAAGAAAATCTTTGCCAAACTGCACCTCAGAGAGGGCATTAATTTCCAGTATATGCAAAGAACTCAAAAAACTTTACACCAAAGAAAATCCCCAAATATCTAAATCAATAAGTGGGAAAAGAAAGTGAACAGACACTTCACAGAAAAAGAAATATGTTCAGTCAGCAAATATATTTAAAAAGTTCAATATTTCTAGCAGTTAGATAAATGCAAATTAAGACCCACCCTGAGATGCCATCTCACTGTAGTCAGAATGGCAATTATCAAGAATATAAGTAACAATAAATGTTGGCGAGGATGTGGGGGAAAGTATACACTCACACATTGCTGGTGGAACTCTACACTGATGCAACTACTCTGGAAAGCAGAATGGAGATTTCTGAAAAGAACTTAATGGAACCACCATTTAACCCAGTTATCCCACTCCTTAGTATATATCCAAAGGATTTAAAATGAGCCTACTACAATGACACAGCCACATGGATGCTTAGAGCAGCACAATTCACAATAGCTAAGCTTATGGAAGCAACCTAGGTGCCCTTTAACAGATGGATAGATAAAGAAAATGTGGTATATTTACTCAATGGAGTATTACTCAGCCATAAGGAAGAATGAAATAATGGCATTTGCCAGTAAATTGATGGAACTGGCAGCTATAATGCCAAGCAAAATAAGCCAGTCTCAAAAAAAAAAAAAAAAAAAAAAAAACCCAAAGGCAATGATCTCTCTGATACATGGACGCTCATGCACACAAAGGGAGGGGGCAGTGGGGAAAAATAGAAGTTCATTCGATTAGACAAACGGGAATGAAGGTAAAGAGTTGGAATGGGAATAGGAAAGACAGTGGAGTGAATTCGACATAACTTTCCTGTGTTCATATATGAATACATGACCAGTGAAACTCCACATCATGTACAGCCACAAGAATGACATCTTAAGTTATACTCCATGTATGCATAATATGTAAAATATACTCTGCTGTCATGTATATCTAAACAGAGCAAGTATATTTTTAAAAAAGAAATTAAGAAAGTAATTGCATTCACAAAGGCAAAAATATATAAGGCAAAAATGTATAAAATGTGTTGAAATAAACCTAACCATGGAAGTGAAAGATCTGTACCATAAAAATTGTATAAAACACTGATGAATGAAATGGTAGAGAAGACAAAAAATAAAAACCTATCCCATGTTCATATATCAAAATAATTTAATATTGCTAAGATTACCATATTACCAAAATAAATCTATGAGTTTCCTTCAAGAAATATGCACAATCATCCAAAAACGCATGAAACCACAAAAAGACCCTTAATAGCCAAAGTGATTCTGAATGGGGGGAATAACCTGGATGCATCACATACCTGACTTCAAAACATACTACAAATTTCCAGTATTGGGGATTGCGTGGTACTGCCATCAGAACAGACACAGGCAGAGACCGAAGGAACAGATTGGAGGACCTAGAAAATCAATCCATGCTCGTACAGCCAACTGACTTTTCTCAGAAGCATCCAGAACGGACAGTGTCCAAAAGACAGCCTCTTCCAAAAACAGTGCCAACCCAATTAGGCAAGTTAAGAATGAAACTAGATGCCTTTCCCCTCGCCATACACAAACACCAAATCAAAATGCATCAGAGACCTAAAGGTAGACCCTGAAACTGTGCAATTACTACAAGAAAACACAGGGGAAGCACTTCAAGACCTTGGTGTAGATGATGATGTCTGAGATCGGGCCTCAAAGGCAGACGCAACACAAGTCAAAATAGTCAAGATGGGATCATACCACTAAGAAGCTTCTGTTCGGCAAAGGAAATAATCAAGTGTTAAAGTGACAACCTACAGAATGCAAGAACAAGTTTGCAAATTATTCATAAAATGATCCGACATCCAGAATATACAAAAAGCAGCTGAAAAAGTTGACCACCAAAAAAAATTATCCAATTTAAAAATGGCTGGAAGAACTAGAGACACTTCTCAAAAGAAGATATATAAATGGCCAATAAGGATATGAAAGAATGCTGGAAATGGAAATCAAAAACAATAATGAGAGGCTGGGGCTGGGGCTCAGCGGTAGAGCGCTTGACTCGTATGTGCAAGGCCCTGGGTTCGATCCTCAGCACTACATAAAAATAAAATAAATAAATAAAATAAAATAAAGGTTAAAAAAAAAACAATAATGAGATACCATCTCACCCTGTTAGAACAGTTATCATCAAATAGACCAAAAAAAAAAAAAAAAAATGGGAGCAAGGATGCAGAGCAAAGGGGCTTATACACTATCAGTGGAAATGAAACTAGTATAATCATCATGGAAAACAGTATTGAGATTGCTCCCAAACTAAAACTAGAACTACTGTAGGATCTAATAACTCCACTAGTACCACAGCATAATCATTACATGAAGAAGACACCCATTTTCCCATCTTTACCGCCGCCCGAACCACAGTAGTTAAAACATGCAGTCATCCCAGATGTCCAACAGCAGATGAATGGATAAAGAAAATGTGGTATATATACAAGATGGAATATTATTCAGCCATAAATAATAATGAAATCCTGTCATTTGCGTCAACATAGATAGAATTGGAGGGCATGTTAAGTGAAATTAACAGATACAGAAAGACAAGTATATGTTCTCACACATTTGTGAAATCCATAAGTGTATCTATCTCCTTAGAAAATCCACTGGAGAGGGAAATAGTTTTCACTAGAGACTGGGAATGGCAGGGGACAGTGGGAATTGAAACAAAGCTCAGTAGGGGCATAGAGACAAAGAGGAGGAATGACTTCTGGTTTTTCCATAACACACTATGGTAAATACTTGTTGAAACAACCCACATATTTCAGAATGACTGGAAGAGTATGAAATTCTCAACACATAAAAAGGAGTAATGTTTGAAGAGATGTAAACGCTTATTACCTGATTGGATCACTACACGTTGTATCCATGTCTACCATAATCCACCCCATCAGGATGTACAAATACTACATTTGAATAAAAAAGAATTGTAACTCTGGGAGGGAATGGGTTGTGTGAAAAATCTGAATACCATATTCGCCTTTTGTGCTGTTTCTAATATTATGCTGTCATAATATTTATAAGGATAATATCATACTTTTAAAAATGGAAATGAACACCAGAATTTTATACTGTAATATTCTTTAGTGGTCCGAACTTATGCTTTCCTGGTTTTAAAGCTAACGTGTTGAATTAAAGGTTTGAATTCATGTTCTATTCCCTCTCCTCCTAGGTAGCTTCATTTTAAAGTTTATAGATAGCCTAGATTTCTCACAAGAGTTCAGATGTTTTGAAAGGGGATGGGTAATTCCTTTTTCTTATCCTTTCATTGGCATCTGCTGATCTTTTCAAACTGTTTCTTGGTCGTAGATTCTTAAAACTTTTGTAATGGAGTTAGATTTTCTTTGCTCTTGTACGGGCCTAATGTTAGATGTTCTTTTATACAAAGTTCCATTCATTTGGACCCTCATACACAGGGTGATATTTTTTGTTAAGTCTTCAAATGGTTTATCTAGGTTTTATCTTCATAAGAAGGTGCCACCAAAATGCTCTCCGACCACCCCGCAGTGTTTCCTTGTGCTTGTTGTGACATCCCTGGTTCACTCTAAAGTTCAAGTGCTGCAAAAGATCTCTGGTCCTGGTGACTCACGTTCGAAAATTGCACTTTTCTCTGGTCTCAGAGAATTAAATCATCTATCGTTGGCTAGCCAGTTACATAGATCAAAGTTAATACATTTAACCACAAAGGAATACATCTGTGTACTTTGATCAGCTCAGAGAGTATATCCCATTTGCCACAATTAATCATTGTAAAGACAGCCATTGGCCCTGCTAACAGAAGTTCTCGTAGCACCGGTCGGTAGCTTCACTCTTGAAGGCAATTAAGAGACTCCTCTGGATGTCTCTGGATACAAAGAGTTTCCTATGGGAGGAATATCAGGAGGCCAAGCAAAGCAGGGATGAGTGACTTCCGGAATCCGAATGTTTTCTCTAATGGTGCAATGGGTCTGATGGACAAAAAATTCACAGCTTAGATTTTAATCACATTTCAGGGTTCTATTAAAAGCACCTTGATTCACTGGTACTTAATGTGCTACCTGGAATCTTCTCATCAGTGAACACTGGATAATCTCCCATGGACATTTCAGTCTCCCTTCTCATTCCCTTGAGGCATTACAAAGCCCATGCACCCAGCCCATAGAACTCATTTATTAAATTATTGTTGAATGAAACTAAATTTTGTTGCATTCCAATTGACCATCTGGAAAACCGTTGTGGTTGTTCTTCTTTAATAATCTTTAGTTGTCCCTTTGGTGAAAGACTGTTTAGTAGCTGCAACACTGGGAATAAGAATAAGTTATATCCATGTATGTATTCTTTACTATCACGGATATCTAAAAAGAACAAATTTTTTTAAAAAAGAAAAAAAAATTATCTGGGTTTTAGTTTCCTCCACTGTAAAGTGGGGATAGTAACATTACTACCTTCATAGTTTTACTTTGGTAATTGAGAGTAAATTATGCTTGCACACAGATGTTCGATGTCACTCATTATTTTTTTCAATGTGGAGTGCTTCATAGATATGCATGTCATCTTTGCACAAGGGCCAGGCTAATCTCTGTATCATTCCAATGTTTGGATATATGCTGCCAATGTGAACACTATTATCAGTTCTGATCACATAATAACCCCAAAACAGATACCCTCTCTATTTTACACCTGAGGAAACTGAGGCTTAAATTAGATCACAAGTTCAAGACCAGAAGACCAGTAGAAGAAGAGCTGGGGTGTGAATTAGATCGGTTTGCAAGGTATCTGAGCTCCCTTCCTGCGCTACACACTGCCCCCTGTGCAGCTACTGCAACCTTTCCTACCCAGTAATGAGTTCATTATTTAGAAGAAAGTAGAATATTCATGAGATAATTTAAATTATGAAAACACAAAGGCAATGAGTGTTGAAATACATGGAGAATAAAAGGTGCAGTCATTATGATTAGAAAAGCTCCAAGATTTAACATTAAGGGAATTTCATTCCCCTTACTGAGGTTTGTTGCTATATAGAAGAACACTAATTATGTCAGAACCATTAAAAGAGTTAGTGGTACTTATGCAGATTTTTCTTTTGCTATGATTAAAAAATATAATTCTCCCAAATACATTGAGCTTGGTACCATTTTTCTAGCCAAAAGTGATAATGCTTTATTACTTATGGACATTAAAAGATATCTGTTTTAGGGCTGGGCCTGGGGCTGAGCGATAGCACACTTGCCTGGCATGTGTGAGGCACTGGGTTCCATTCTCGGCACCACATATAAATACATAAAATAAAGGTCTATCAACAACAGTTACTGCTCAGTTAATCCTTATCAGGGGACTAATTCACTGAGAGGGTTAAGACTCTCATAACCCAATCATTTCACCTCTGAAGGTTCTTGTGTTGTCTCGCAAATTAGCTTTTGGGGGACACCTCATACCCAAACCATAACATTTCTGCAGAGATAACATTATGACCGGAAATCCTCTGATTAGCATATTTCATCATTAGCTATGACCCTCATAGCTCTAGAATGTAGGAAATGAGACTATATGTAGAGCAGAGAAAGCAAAGAAACACAAATGTGATTGCTGATGGTCCCACAGTCCAGGGCAGGCTTAAATTTAGGCAGTCTGACCTCAAAGTCCACATTTATCAATATTTTGCCTGCAAACCAGTAATAAAATGCCAAACTAGGGAAAGCTGAAAGTATATACAATGGCATGTGGCTGTCCTGTTGATACTCTTTCCTTGAGGGTTTTGTTTGGACTTTTCTACAATCCGCCTCACATGAATTCACCCCCAAACAGGAGCACTCTTGCTCTGTACTCAGGATTTTATCAGGTTGCTGCACATACAAAGACGAGCCATTATCCATGAAAAACCAAAAAGCAAGATTAAAAAGGGAATGCCGGACTTGAGCATTGCAGCAGGAAAGGGTGCACTAAAATGTATCCACGTGTTTGAAGGTAGCAGAGGTGGAGGTTGAGCTCCACAGGGTCGGTAACAATTGGGGTGAAGAGAGTATATCTTCCTTTTATGCTCAGACATTTACTGTATACTTCTTTTTGCCCCCCCCCACACACAAACAAATGAAAACAACAAATTTACATTTTTATTGCTGTAAGAAATACCTTTAAAAAAAAAAAAAGACTGATCCACATCATGAGCAACAGCACAGCTCCAAGGGTATCAGGCCTCCTGCGATGCTTCTCAGGATAGCACTTACTTATTTTGGCATTCTTAGAATAAAAACTCACTACAGACTCTGTTGAAATGAATTTTGTGAGCTCTAATCCTGTGGTTTTCCCGGGTAACCAAGTATAGTGGAGTTACTTTGAAAGGTCAATCATGGAGTCTTCCTTGAGGAAAGTGTTGATTTTCCCCCACTAGTATTTTAACCTGCTTGAAAGATAAGAGAATAAAGGCTAATCCTGTGGTAAAGTACTTTACCAAAAACCACCTGTTTTGCATGCACACATTTCATTCATTAGGACTTCTGACCAAAATCATAGATGGGGAGCCAGGTGTGGTGGCACACCCCGCTCTAATCTCAGCAGGGGGCCTTAGCCATCGTGAGCCCTTGAGCAACTTAGCAAGACTCTGTCTCAAAATCAAAATTGAAAAGGGCTGGGGATGTGGCTCAGTGGTTAAGCACCCTGGGTTCAATCCCTCAAAAAAAAAAAAAAAAAAAAAAAATGGGAGCCGGAAAGGAAGGAAGGAAAGAAAGAAAGTATCATAGATGAGGTTCCTCAACTCATTTGACATTTTGAGCTGGGTACTTTGTTGTAAGGATATTGTCGGATGCTTTGCAGCATCTCTGGTGTTCACCCACCAAATACCAGTTGCACAGCTCCCACCTGGCCAGTTGTGAAAACCAAAATTATCTCCAGGCACTGTCAAAAGTCTCCTAGGAACAACATTATTCCCAGGTGGGAGCCACCGATGCACGGTTTGAAAAAAAAAAAAAAAAACCCAATCATATAACAATAGAAAGTAAATTAGAGGGTGCCTGGGGCTCAAGGAATCCAGGGAAATTGAAAGTGAGTGCCAGTGGGTCAAGGGGGTTGGTTATTATAGACGGATGACAGTGTTTTAAAATTGCAAGAGTGTTCCTTTCAGCTCATTGCTGGTCAGGCACAGAGTTGCTGAGACCACTCATCAGCCTGCCAGCAGCTCCGGGTGGAGCCAGGATCTTCTGGTCCTTGAAAAGCAAAGGGAAGGAAGACCACACGGGCCATGAAAGTAGCACCAGGTGAGGTTTTTCATATGTGTGTATGTGTGTGTGTGTGTATGTGTGTGTATGTGTATGTGTATGTGTGTGTGTATGTGTGTGTATGTGTGTGTGTGTATGTGTGTGTGTATGTGTATGTGTGTGTATGTGTGTGTATGTGTGTGTGTATGTGTGTGTGTATGTGTGTGTGTATGTGTGTGTATGTGTGTGTGTATGTGTGTGTGTGTATGTGTGTGTGTGTGTGTGTGTGTGTGTGTGTGTGGTGTTGTTTTGTTTCAGGTGATGTTGTTAAGAAGGGGACCATGTCCAGATGTCTCAGGGGTTTGATGACAGCACTGCCTCCCAGTAGAAGCTCTTTGTTGTAAGTCCCTAAAACAAAGCAAAAGGAAAATCAGTGAAGGATGGTTTAGTGTCCAGTGTGCCCCTCACACCCTGTCAGTGGATGTCCCCTATTGGAAAGGGAGGATGGCTTTGGGTTTTGAAAAACAAAAACGGGGGACTCAAAATGAACTCCAGCTCAGCAAGAGAGGAGCATGAAGCAGAAGAAAGACAACCAATTTGGTCAGATGATTAACTACCTGCTTCCCCTGGTCCTATTCCTTCAGTGTCTTGATTAATTTTTCCCGGAACATCCGATTAGAGCTTAAATGAATTGCCTGCTTCCTGCCTGTGATCTGACCGCCTAATGATTGCGCCGCCCTCTCTGTCCTAAACAACCCTGTCCCTAACAGTTTTCCTTTTCACCCCCTCCCCGCTCCCCCACCCCAAATTAGATCTGATGCATTCAGTGGGCACAGAGGGGCTCCTGTCCATCTTTGTGGGAAGGGACCTAACTTTTCTCGACAAAGAGGATCCCAGAATTATATCGACTGTTTTCCTCCCTTCCTATGCACTGGAGAAAGCCTCTTTAAAACAGGGAAGAATGCCTTGTACATCTACATGATAAAGGGGCAGAGCCAGAGACGGAGGGGAGAAGGGAGAGAGAACTGCGGGATACCAGAGGGGGAGGGGGCGGGGCTGAAGCCTGCAAAGCAAAAAGAGAAAGAAGGGGAAGGGGGGTGCTATTACAGAGCACCCCTCCCCATCCCTGGGCTTTGAAGGATTCAATCAAAGGATTTAAACTCCACACCATTTTGCATCTGCTATGTCTTCGCCTGACATACCACCCTGAGTGAGACTGACCATGTCCTGGGCCAGGCAAAAACATGCACCTTTAGATTCTCCCTGGAAGTGTCCATTCAGAGGACCCTGAGATGGGTTTGCAAAAGCAAATGGATGGACTATAATGTTGGGTGGTCACTATGAGCAGGTGGTGGGGGTATGGCTAGGGGAGGGTGGGCCATTGTGGGTGTGTGGCCTTGGGGATTGAACCTGAGATGCAGTGAGATGTATCAGGGATCTGAAGAATGAGACCTATGGACAATGGAGGGTATGGTAGAGTAACAGAATTTATTTCTGAAACAGGAAAGAGCCACCACAAGGAAGGGGTCCCCAGAGAGTGGTCACTGAGGTGTGGCTGTCCAGGGGTTTATATGGTGTTGCTGGAGGTAACTTTTAAATCTACTGGCTAAAGACTTTTAGGGAGGGGAATTGCTACACCCGGAGTGAGCTCCTTGATGAGCATGCACCTGCCTCAGTCCAGGCAGGATGTTGATCGTGGGCTGCTCATGTGCTCCATGGTTGGCTGGCTCAGAGACTTTGCACACAGAATCGCTGCTATGGAAATCTGCTCTGGAGATCTCTGCCCTGTCTGCCTATCATATTTTTGGCTCCTCCTCTCAGTACCTTATCCCCCTGCTTTCTTTCTCTCTCTCTCTCTCCTGCCCCCCACTTGCACTTCCTGCCAGGAGCAGAGCTGCTTTCCTCCACCAGCTCTTCCACTGGGATGTTCTGCCTCCCTCAAGGCCCAAAGGAACGGAGTCAGCTCACCATGGACTGAGTCTCTGCGACCTTGAGCCCCAAATAAACTTTTCCTCCTCTTGAGTGTTTGTAGTCATGAATTTGGGTCCCAGGGGTGAAAAGCCGACTAACACAGACTACAAGCAGAGTTGTTTCAGGATCCCGGAAATGAAATTCGAGCATTCAGTTAAGCAAAGAGTGCCCCATAGAGACATCCCACTCTGCCTAAAGGGAAACGTGCTTTCTTGTCGTTGAAGAGGAACCTGATTTTCTGAATAAGGAAGGTTGGGCAGGGATAGTAACAGTTTGCTTTATAAGGTTCTCACTGAAATCGATGGAGTTTTTAGGATGGTAGTAGAATATGTGAAAGAAATTATTTTGTTGGAGAAAAGCTTCAGATTTCTCATGACATAAAAATTCTAAAATCCCTTCTTGGAATGAAGAAGAAGGGAGGGGGAAAGGCATGAGGAGATACTGGAGAGTGAAATCCACTAAATTACGCTGTGTCCATATACGAATATACCAAAGTGAATCCCACTTTTATATATAATACACTAATTTAAATATAATAGAGGGGAGACATATAGAGAAAAGGAGTTGGGAGAGGAGAGGAAGGAAAAGAAAGGTACTGAGGAATGAGACTGATCAAATTATAAGCATGTATGATTATGTCACAAGGAATCCCACTATTGTGTATAATCATAATGTACCAAAAAAATCATAAAGAAATTATATAAACTTAAAATTTGGGTGGGTGGGTACCGGGGATTGAACTCAAAGACTCTCAACCACTGAGCCCCATTCCAGCCCTATTTTATATTTTATTTAGAGACAGGGTCTCACTGAGTTGCTTAGGGCCTCACTTATACTGAGGCTGGCTTTGAACTCGAGATCCTCCTGCCTCAGCCTCCTGAGCTGCTGGGATTACAGGCATGCATACACTATGCCTGGCTAAACTTAAAAAAATATATATTGTAAAGCCCTTCCGTTCCATTTTCGGTTAAGAAAATGGAGAAAAGAGTTCATAATTTGAGGAGAGAGATGGTCTGAGCACAAATCCTTGACCCACTTCTTAGCTGGGAGCTAATAATGGAGAGAAAAGGAAAATTTTATAGGCCTCTACCATAGAATTGCCACTATATTCCTTTATCATATGTTTTTACATATTATTTATACATAATAGGGAATGTATTTGCTATTCATATATAGTGTACAGTGACAGCTACTGAGTGCTTCTGTGTAAAACCCACAGTTATCTTCATTTTATAGATACACAAGCTGGATCTCAGAAAACTCACCCAAGTCCAAATACCTAGGAAGTGGGGCAGGGATAGGGTTCAAACCCACGCTGTCCGCTTTCAAAGTCTCTTTCTTCCTGTGACCAGTGTCCCTTTTATGAAGCAGCAAAAGGGTTTACCTGACACAGTGTGAGTTAGTTCTCCAAACTTCTACTTGATGGTATCTCCTTTGTCTGATGCAAGTTTTGTGTTATCATTGGTAGCATTGTCTCTTTAAATAAAAGCATTTGTTCCAGAGCTGCTTTTGCAATCCTGATTTTTTAATAGCTAGGTTTCAGCAGCGTCCTGAACCTCTCAATGCTCCACACCATCCGTCACCCTGATGGAAATTCCAGGGGAGCTTTGCCCACCTCACCACATCTCATAGTCACCCTCCTCTTTTGTACTTGAAGATACACTCAGCCAATAAATTACTTTGTCCACTCACTTGGGTTTGCAGGATGACTGCAGAATTATAAGATATTCACACAAACTATTTTGAAAATGTCTTTGTTCCTCCTTCGTTGGTACTTGCCAGAAAGAAAGACAAACAAGCTTCTGGAAAGGAATACAGTAGTGTATTTGGCCCTTAGTAACTATTTTCCTTCTTAGGCCCTCATGAGAGTGGGATCCAAAATAGTTCAGGAGATAAAACTCCTGATAACAAAGGTTGATGCTTATAGCATGAATTGCTAAACTCATGTCTATGAGTAGGTTGTCTTCAGGTAACACAGGCAAATTTGGGTTCCTTCCACTACAAACTTAAGCTTCCATTAAAAAAAAAAAAGACATACTTGAATTAACACAGACATAAGATTTAAAATAAGAAAAAGGAAGGAGTTGGAGAGATCTTAGAAAGCACAAGGGATGTATCAATCATTTCTGTCGGGCAACTCTTGCCCAAACTGCCCTGAGAGCCAAAGATGAAATAGAAATTTCTTTATCCAACAGGAATACAAAGGGAATGGTTTAAAAAAAAAAAACATAAAAAAGTGTTCAGCGTCTCTAGAAACTAGAGAAATGCAAATTAAAACTATACTGAGATTCCATCTCACTCCAGTCAGAATGGCAGATGATGTGAGGATGTGGGGAAAATGGTACCATATATTGCTGGTGGGATTGCAAATTGGAACAACCACTCTGGAGATTCCGCAGACAATTTGGAATGGAACCACCACTTGACCTAGTTATCCCACTCCTCAGCATTTTCCCAAAGGATTTTAAAACAACATACTTTAGTGAAACAGTCACATCAATATTTACAGTAGTTCAACTCACAGTAACCAAACTAAGTGCCCTTTATCAGATTAACAGATAAAGAAAATGTGGAATATATACACAATATGAAATATTATTCAGCCATAAAGAAGAATAAAATAATGGCATTTGCAGGTAAATGAATGGAACTGGAGACTATCATGCTAAATGAAATAAGCCAGATCCAAAAAAAAAAAAAAAAAAAGGCCCAGTATTCTGATTTGTGGTTGGGGAAGGGAATAATAGAAATTCATTGGATTAGACAAAGGGAAATGAAGGGAAGAGTTGGGGGAAGGGAATAGGAAAGACAGTAGAATTAAACGGACATAACTTTCCTATCCTTGTATTTGAATACATGACCAGGGTAACTCTGCATTATGTACAACCATGAGAGTGGGATCCAAAATAGAGTAAGTTATACTTTATGTATGTATACTTGTACCTACTAGAAGAAGATGTAAGCCCAACTCTCCATCATGTCAGCTTAGGAAACAAATTACTCAACAAGACAAGTGCTTCACAATGACTCAACAAGAGCAAGAAATAAAATCAAGAATCAATAAATGTGATGGATTAGAACTAAAAAGTTTCTTCACAGCAACAGAAACTATCAAGAACATGAAGAGTTGGCCTATAGAATGGGAGAAAATCTGTGCCACATGTACCTCAGATAGAGAGCATTGATCTCCAGTATATATAAAGAACTCAAAAAACCTAACACCAAAAAACCCCCAAGTAACCCAATCATTAAATGGACAAAGGAACTAAACAGGCACTTCACAGAAGAAATATGAATAGTTTACATATATATTTTAAAAGTTCAACATTTCTATCAGTTATAGAAATGCAAATTAAAACCACCCTGAGATTCCATCTCACTCCAGTCAGAATGGCAATTATCAAGAGTACAAGTAACAATAAATGTTGGTGAGGATGTGAGGGAAAAGGTTCATGGAGATTCCTCAGAAAACTAGGAATGGAACCATCATTTGACCCAGTTATCCCACACCATGGTATATACTGAAAGGACTTAAAGTCAGCATACTGCAGAGACACAGCCACATAATGTTTATAGCAGCTCAATTCACAATAGCCAAGCTATGGAATCAACCTAGGTGCCCTTGAATAGATAGTGGATAAAGAAAATGTGGTATATATACACAATGGAAGATTATTCAACCATAAAGAAGAATGAAATTATGACATTTGCCAGTAAATGGATGGAACTAGAGACTATCATGCTAAGTGAAAAAAAGCTAATCCCCAAAACCAAACTCTGAATGTTCTCTCTGATATGCAGATGCTAACTCACAATAAGGGTGGAAGAGGGAAGAATAGAAGGTCACTGGATTAGACAAAGGGGAATGAAGGGGGGAGGGGGATGGGAACAGGAAAGACAGTGGAGTGAATGGGACAGAACTTTCCTATGTTCATATGTGAACACACGACCAGGGAAACTCCACATCATGTCCAACCACAAGAATGGGAAGCTATAATCCATGTGTGTATAATATGTCACACATATCTAAAAAGAATAAATAAAAAAGAAGTATTCAGTGAATGGCAGTGAAATCGTTTTTCAGTTTCATGAATGGGTCCATATAAATTTTCCACAAAAATCCCTTCATCCTTAGCTCACAATCTTCTGAGTCATGCTTTTAAATACTTGCATTTATTTGTATGTATTCCATCAGTCCTATCCAAAGCAGTCTTGCCATTGCTTGTTGGTCCCCATTCCTGGTAGCGTGTACCAGAGTCTCACCTCAGCAAATACAAATGGCTGTGCATGGCCAACAATTTTATGTCTTATGAGGTGACCTCTCTGTGAGATGACTGATCCCCCATGCCAGTTGTTCATGAGAGACTGGACTATCTCAAGGCTGATACCATCTTTTGTAATAAGAGCCAAAATAGCCAGCTTTTGATTATTGGTTTATTTCTGCCAGGAACTTTCATATGCAAAACTCTTTTCCTTTAACTTTTTTTTCCTCCCTTTAACTCTTTCCAAAACATGTGACTACTTAAAGATAATCTTTTCATGTATATAATTGTTTTCTTCAAATAGCCTTGGGCTTTTTATTTTTTTTTTCTTGGTCTATGCCTACTAAATCTAAAAATGTCCAAAAGGCTACCAGGAGGCTGAGGCAGAAGAACCACAAGTGATAAGAATCTTTCTCAAAATAAAATTTTCAGAGGGCCAAGGATGCAGCTCAGTGGCAGAGCACTTTCCTAGCATGTGCAAGACCCTAGGTTCAATTCTCAGGACAGCAAAAGAAAAAAAAATCATAAAGGAAGAAAGAAGGGAAATGGAATCTGGAATTATTGTTAGAGATCTTGGCCAGCAGCTCTCCATGAAAAAATTTATTTCACTACTTATCCTTGGAAGCTTGTCAGCCCAGTGGTTTGAAAGTAACCAATCCATAATTTAGGGACCCACATTTGCCCTACAAAGACCAAGATGTGGCCATGATACAGGAATAGGGAAGATGCTTGGATATGCTTCTTGATTTTAAGTCAGGAAGGTGAAAAAGACTTTGCTCTTGCAACAATCCTGGCCTTTCATTGATGTGCTTTTCAGTGCACATTGAAAACACTGCAAAATAAGAGCTCTTACAGGTGTCCTAAATATCCTTAAAATCATCGGGTCACTGATGAACACCTACAAAACTAGAACTGATCACACCTGAAAATGGTGTAGAAACACCCATTTCTGCAGTGGCTGATTACTCTGGCCTCAGAGATCATCTTCTATTAAATATAGTTCTAAAACAATCATTCTAAACAAAACATCAACCACTCCCACATCCCTCAGTGTGATAGAACTAGGAGGAAAGTGAAGTGAATTGGACACCATGGATACATCAGTACATTTGGCCTGACATGTCTTTGGACTTGGATCTCAAGTTCAAAGCCAACCTGGGCAACTTAGTGAGACCAAGTCTTAAACAAGAGAGAGAGAGAGAGAGAGAGAGAGAGAGAGAGTGAGTGCTGGGGGGTGTACTGATGGTTTATTAGTTGGCCAGAGAATGGAGGATTGGGAGTCTAAGCTCACAAATGAGCTTCTCAATCTGTTGGGATTGGGGAAATCACACATACAAAGTAAAACAAATGAGGGAGAGGGAGAGGGTAATAAAGGAAAGGGATATTCATGTTTTTTTCCTGGAATAGGAGATTTCCCAGAACTTGGGCACTACCCCTTTTCACTCTTCTTAGGGTCTGTCTGGTGCTTCCATGGGGACTGGTAGGTATGAAAGTAGAGGTTTTCTGGAGGCCACTCTTAAAACCATCTTAGGTCCAACTTATTTTGGCTGGCCCACCTAAAGAGGAGCTCTGGGCTTCAGGCATCCTGTCCTCAAAGATAAATCAAGATCAGGGTAAAGTAGGATTCTACTAGGTCTATTTACTCTCCAGGATGCTGGGATTTCTTCACACCCAGGTTATTTAAAAATGGAGGCCCAAAATGACATGTTATGTTAACATAGTTATGCACGTGTCCCTATTTTAGTCCCAAGCCAGTGAGTTGGCCAAGCACATGCATTTACATGCTCAAAAAGAGATGTGATTCACAAATATCAGATCTTTCTCTGACAGAGCAGGACCTCTTCATATTGGATTCAGAAAGGAATCCGTTGTGAGTAGAGAAGGCTTACCAACCGGTCTGGTGAGGGGATGCACACCTGTAATCCCAGCAGCTCAGGAGGCTGAAGCAGGAGGATCCCAAGTCCAAAGCAGCCTCAGCAACTTAGCAAGGCCCTAAGCAAGTGGGCAAGACCCTGTGTCAAAATAAAAAATAAAGGGCTGGGGATGTGGCTCAGTGGTTAAGCAACCCTGGGTTCAGTCCCTGGTTGAAAGTAAGAGAGAGGGGAGGAGAGGGAGAGAGAGGTGGGTGGGAAGCAAGCAAGCAAGCTAGCTCACAGTAATGATTGACCAGAAACTAATCAATTTCTAATGATTTTATAGCAGGGGAATTTGCCAAAGGGTTCCACATGCCAACCCAACTGCCCCGCCATGGGCATCTGGTTTTCAGCAGACATAACC
The DNA here is from genome assembly GCF_048772815.1 of Callospermophilus lateralis. Lineage (NCBI taxonomy): Eukaryota > Metazoa > Chordata > Mammalia > Rodentia > Sciuridae > Callospermophilus > Callospermophilus lateralis. Next base: position 167,515,546 of record NC_135305.1, read on the forward strand.
ACAGACAGCAAGATTTTCAACACCCTAGTGTTCAATAGTTGGCAAATGATTAGTTTCTGTGACTGTGTTTCTAATAAAATCAACAAGTATCTGGAAAAAAATGTATGAATTGGCTAACTTCACTTAGCATAATCTGCTCTAATGCTATGCATTTCCCCGCAAATGCCATGATCTTATTCTTTTTATTGCTGAGTAACATTCCATTGTGTATATATGCCACATTTTTTTTTATCCATTCATCCACTGAAGGACATCTAGGTTGGCTCCACAGTTTAGCTATTGTGAATTGTGCTGCCATAAACATTGAAGTGGCTGTGTCCCTGTAGTATGCTGTTTTTAGGTCCTTTGGGTATAACCCGAGAAGAGGAATAGCTGAAATATGTCATATGACAAAATATATTTCTCTCTTTGAAAGATGCTAAATCCCCCAAGAGTGACAATATGGCATTTGCGGGGAAATGGATAGCATTAGAGCAGATTATGCTAAGTGAAGTTAGCCAATCCCCCCAAAAAACAAATGCTGAATGTCTTCTCTGATATAAGGGGAGTGACTCAAAATGGGGTTGAGAGGGAGAGCAAGGGAGGAAGATTACCTCTAGATAGGGAATAGGGGTGGGAGGGAAAGGGAGGGAGACGGGGAATAGCATGGATGGTGAAAGGAGACCCTCATCATTATACAAAATACATGTATGAAGATGTGAATTTGGTGTCAACATATCTTATATATAATCAGAGATATGATAAATTATTGTATAATGGTGTATTAAGAATTGTAATGCAAAAAAATAAAGAAAGAAACATATATATGTACAACTATTCATGACTTTTTAAGTAAAAAAAAAAGAAAAGCTAAAAAAAATAATAGCCAGCATTTTTTAAAATGGGGTAGAAACTAAGCTAGAACAACTTTGAGGGGAAAGAAGGAATAAAATTAAGCTGAGTGAAATAAACCAATCTCAAAAAAAAAAAAAAAAAGGCCAAATGTTGTCTCTGACATGCAGATGCTAACACACAATGGGGGAGGGGAGAATAGAAGTTCATAGAAGTTCATTGTATTAGACAGGAATGAAGGAAAGGGGGATGAAGGAAAGAAAGGAGAATGAAGGAGAAGAAATGGGATAGCCTCTTCCACAAATGGTGCTGGGAAAACTGGAAATCCATATGCAGCAAAATGGAATTAAGCCCCTATCTCTCACCCTGCACAAAACAACTCAAAGTGGATCAAGGACCTAGGAATTAAACCAGAGACATTGTCTATTAGACATTATCTGTCTATTAGAAGACACTGTCTATTAGAAGAAAAAGTAGGCCCAAATCTCCATCATGTCACATTAGGCCCCAATTTCCTTAATAAGACTCCTATAGCACAAGAATTAAAACCAAGAATCAACAAATGGGATGGATTCAAACTAAAAAGCTTCTTCTCAGCAAAAGAAACAATCAGTGAGGTGAATAGAGAGCCTACAGAATGGGAGCAAATTTTTACCACATGCATATCAGATAGAGAACTAATCTCTAGGATATATAAAGAACTCAAAAATATTAACACCCATAAAACAAATAACCTGATCAATAAGTGAGCCAAGGAACTGAACAGACACTTCTCAGAAGATGATATACAACCAGTCAAACAATATATGAAAAAATACTCAAAATCTCTAACAATTAGGGAAATGCAAATTAAAACTACTAGTCAGAATGGCAGTTATTAAGAATACAAACAACAATAAGCGTTGGTGAGGATGTAGGGAGAAAGGCACACTCATACATTGCTGGTGGAACTGCAAATTGGTGCAACCAATATGGAAAGCAGTCTGGAGATTCCTTGGAAAACTTGGAATGGAACCACCATTTGACCCAGCTATCCCACTCTTGGTGTATACCCAAAGGACTTAAAAACAGCATACTACAGGGACACAGCCACATCAATGTTTATAGCAGCACAATTCACAATAGGTAAATTATAGAACCAACCTAGACGCCCTTCAATAGATGAATGAATAAAGAAGCTGTGATATACATATACACACACACACACACACACACACACACACGCACAATGGTATTACTCAGCATTGAGGGAGAATAAAATCAGGGCATTTGCAGGTAAATGGATGGAGTTAGAGGATATCATGCTAAGTTAAGTTAGTCAATCCCTAAAAAATCAAATGTCGAATGTTTTCTCTGATATGAGGATGCTGATCCATAATGGGAAAGGGGGTGGAGGCTTGGGAGGAATGGAGGAACTTTAGATAGGGCAAAGGGGAGGGAGCAGAAGGGAGGAACCGGGGTGGGGGTAGGAAAGACAGTGGAATGAGACGGACACCATTACCCCAAGTACATGTATGAATGTCACGACTCTACACTGTGTACAACCAGAGACATGAAAAATTGTGCTCTATCTGTGTATATGAATTGAAATGCATTCTGCTGTCATATATAACAAGTAGAATAAATATTTTTTTAAAAGAACCAATAAAAAAATAACAGAAAGAAAGAAAAAAAGAGGTAGCATTCACAATACAAAAAGAAAAATAAATTAGATCCACTGGAATATGACAAATACCTGAATATCCAGAAAGAGGTATTCATCACTGCACATGGATAACTTTCATTGATTGCAAAAATATGGAAATTTCTGATATAGGAACCTGAATAATATGTTTCCAAATTGGGAACTTTTGTGCAATCATTAACAAGGGCCAGTTGAGATTTGCCCCAGCTTCTAACACAGAAAGACGTTGAAAATGCAGTGCCACTGATGCCTTCTTTTTAAAATAAAAAAAACAGCAAGGAAGGAAGAGATCAGATTCACTCAGTGGTGCTCAGAGAGAGGTGACGGGCACCACCTGAGGTGTGTGGTGTGCAACCATGAGGACCAAGTGGCAAGAAGCCCTGGTTACCTTTTCCTGACTTCTGATCCAGGATTTACTACTGCCCTCTACCTACAGGGCTCATCACTGAAGGCTGAAGAAATGCAGCTGCTGGAGTTCTGCAGAACAGGAGCACCTGTATTCAGGGGCCATGCGTCTCTTGATACCTTGAAACTAACCCACACACATGAAGACACAGAGCCATGTTTGTAAGCCTGGAGGGCTTTTCCCTCCTCCACGCCCGGCAACCCCCACTCTCTCCAGGCTACTAGGACCCCACCACCCTCTTGTCTTCCTACTGGGTTATTTTTCAAATGGCCTTGGCTGTTTATTTGTTCATTGTGTGCTTTCCTTTCGGTTTCTACTCTTTTTTCCCCTTGAGTAAACCTAAGTGTGTTCAATTTACTCTACGTCACATTACAATTTTATGAGACGTCCTCACAGTCCCAATCCTTCTGTTTTTGTTGTTGTTGTTGTTGTTGTTTTGCCTGTCTACAGATCTTACTCCAGGCAGAGCATGCTCCCTTGTGTTCTGTTATATATGGCCATGTTTTCCTTTTAATTCAAACTGGTAAATCCCAGCTTGAATAACCTGGGTAACTGAATGTTCTGGTTGGGATGTGAGGTGTCCTCCAAAGGCTCACGGGTGAGACACTGCAGGAGGATTCAGAGGAGAGATGACTCGGTTGTGAGAGCCTCAACCCAACCAGTGAGTGAACCCCTGATGGGATTAACTGGGTGGTGACGGGAGGCAGGTGGGTGTGGCTGGAGGAGGGGGCATTGGGGGCGTGGCTTTGGGTCTATATTTTGTGTTAGCAAGTGGGAGTCTCTCTCTGCTTCCTGATCACCATGTGAACTTTCTCTCCCTGCCACACTCTTCCACCAGGACATTCAGCCTCACCTCGAGCCCCAAGAAATGAACTCGGACCTCTGAAACTGTGAGCCCCCAAATAAACATAGCCTCCTCTAAAATTGTTCCCTCAGGTCTTTTGGTCACAGCAGTGAAAAGGCTGACACTGAAGCACTCCTCTTAGTGGGATCTGTGTCCCCCCCACACCCCCAGGCAATCCAGAGGTACTGCTGTGCCATACCCATTTCTGTTCCTTTCTCAGCTGGGGCAGGAGGTGGAAGGCCTCTTCCACTTGAGTAGAGTACCATTTGACTGTAAATCTGCAAATGGTACAGGTTTACAGCTTTAATTTAGCCAAGGAAATTGTAATTTAACTTTTTACACACAAAAACCCAAAGCCAGTGCACACAAATAAAATCCCTTTTCACTTCCATGGATGGTGAGGGGAGATTCTCTGTCCTTTTTGCATTTCAAAAGCTGTGCTTTTATGTGAGATGTCAGTTTCATGAAAGTTTTTTTTTTTTTTTTTAAAGAAAGAGAAAGGTAGAGAGAGAGAGAGAGAGAGAGAGAGAATTTTAATATTTATTTTTTAGTTATCGGCAGACACAACATCTTTGTTTGTATGTGGTGCTGAGGATCGAACCCTGGTCGCACGCATGCCAAGCGAGCGCGCTACCGCTTGAGCCACATCCCCAGCTCCATCATGAAAGTTTTTATTCTCTTTCCCCACCTTATCAGGTTTTTGGATCTCTGGTTCAATCCTCAGTAGCCTCCCCACACACCAAAAAAAAAAAAAAAAAAAAAGAAATTCACAATGAGATCATCTTCATACTCACAAGGATATTTAAAATAAAAAAGACAATGACGAATGTTGATAATGATGTGGAGAAATTAGAAACTTTTGGCAGCAACATAACATGGTGCTATCACTTTGAAAAGAGTGTGGCAGTGTATTAAAAATTTAAACATAAACAATCTCGGTGTCCATCAGCTGAAGAATGGATAAAGAAGATGTAGTTGACATATGCAATGAAATACTATTCAGCCATTTAAAAAAAATGAAATTCAATCACTTGTGATAACATGGATGGAGCTGGAAGTCATTGTGCTATGTGAAATAAGGCAGGCTCAGGAAGACAAGCATTGCATAACCACTTTTTATATGGAATCTAGCATAGTTGATCTCATAGAAGTTGAAAGTAGAATGTTAGTTACCAGTGGCTGGGAAAGGGAGGGGAGAAGGAAGGATGGAGAAAGGTTAATTAACAGATGGTAAGATGAGAGAAAAAAGTGCTGCTATTCTACTGCACAGTAGGGTGACTTTAGATAACAGTTATGTCATATATATTCTTTCTTCTATCATATATATATATATATATATATATATATATATATATATATATATATTTCTTCTATCATATGATAGAAGAAATAATTTGGAATGCTTTCACCATAAATAACTGATAATTGAGGAGATAAATATATTTACCTTAATTTAAATATTATACGATCTATACATGTATCTAATCATCCCATAGAATCTATTTTAGTCAGATTTTGTAACCAAAATGCCTGACAAGATCAACTTAGAGGAAGAGAAGTTTAATTGGGGGCTTAGGATTTCAGAGATCTCATCCCATAGATGGCCAATTGCATTGCTCTGGGCCCAAGGTGAGGGTGGACATGATGGTGGCCCAGCAGAGCAAAGCTGCTCAGCTCATGGCAGGGTCAGAAAGCAGAGAGAGCAGGAAGGGGCCACAGGGACGATGAGCCCTTCTATGGCACACCTCCAGTGACCCACCTCATACAGCCACACCCCAGCTGCTTATGGTTACCACTGGTCAGTCCATTCGAACTAGATGGACTGGTTAGGTTACACCTCTCCCAGTCTAATCATTGCATCTCTGAATAGTCATTAACCTGGGAGCCTTGGGAAGACACCTTACAACCACAGTACAACAGAACCCCATAAATAGGTACAATTGTATGTATCCGTTAAAAAAATTTAATCCTAAAAAGTGTTTTAGAAAGTTTAAGTTCATCATAGTTTTCTCATGAGAGCAAGACTAGGTCTGGACCTGTGATGAAGGAGGCAGTCACCCGTAGCTGAGTGTCTATAGCAGTGTTACCCATGATAAACAACAGTGGAGACAACCCAAATGTCCACTGGCTGATAAATGGGTAAACACAACGTGGTTCACGCGTACCATTGAACATCATTGGACTATAGAGAGCATTAAGTACTGATATGTGCCGCAACATGGGTGACCTTTGAGAGCCTTGTGCTAAACACAGAAGGCCACATGGTGTGTTTCCTTTTGGGCGGCATCTCCAGAATGAGCACATGCATACAGAATGAAAGTAGTTTGGTTCTCACCGTGAGATAAAGGGAGAACAAAGCAGGGAGTGACTGCTTTCCCGGACCATGCAAGTGTTCTGAAATCACATAATGGTGATGTTGGATGCCTCTGTGAGTATGCAAAAACCTGCGAACTGTGAACTTTAAAAAAGTGAATTACATCCCTAGAAAACATGTGAATTACGTCTCTAGAAAGCTGTTTCTTAGAAACACGTAAGACCTGAAGATGAGGCTAAAAACGGCCAATGAGCTCACGATTTTGAAACCCTCTTGGGAACAATTCTATGTGTTTCTTTCTTGTATTTTATTATATGTGTTGTTATGGTTTGAAAATAAGGAGTCCCCCCAAAGCTCTTGTGTTAAGGCAGGAGGCAAAATGATTAGATTACAAGAGCCATAACCTGATCGGTGGATTCATCCATTTGATAGATTAAAAAATTTGAATGGATTACTGGGTGGTGACCGTAGGCAGGTGAGGTGCGGCTGGTGGAAGTGGGTCACTGGGGACATGGCTGGCTTGGGGATGACGTATTTTGTCCCTGGCTCCTCCTCCGACTCTTTGGTTTCTAGCCATCATAAGGCGAATTGCTTTCTTCTGCCAGGCCCTTCCACCATGAAGTTCTGTTTCACCTTGGGCCCAGAACAGTGGAGTCACTAATCATGGGCTGAACCTCTGAAACCATGAGCCCAAACAAAGTTTTCTTCTTTTAAGTGATTTTTTGTTGGGTATTTTGATCCTACTGATAAAAAAGCAGACAGATAAATAGAGGTACTTTGGATTAGGCAGAGGGGACTGAGGGAGGGGCAGGGATGGCGGGGGTAAGAAAGAGAGTGGAATCGATGGGACATAGGTACATATATGATTACATGACCAGTGTGACTCTACCTCGTGTACAACCAGAAGAAAGAGGAATTATACTTCATTTATGTATTCTGTCCTGTATAACTAATTAGAACAAATAAAAGAAAGATAATCTCATTTAGACCATGCTGTTACTTATACATTATAATGAAAGTGTCAATGACTCTATTTACACACTTATTGAGCATGCAATTTACTTTGGATTGAATGGAGTTCCCCTGTATCTCACATCTACTTCCCCTTATTAACAATATCTTACATTATTCCTATGGCATATTTTTTAATTGTTATTTTTTTAGTTGCAGATGGACACAATACCTTTATTTACTTTATTTATTTTTATGTGGTGCTGAGGATCGAACCCAGAGCCTCACACGTATGAGGCAAGCGCTCTACCACTGAGCTACAGCCCCAGCCCTCTATGGGATATTTTTATAATTGAAAAACAAATACTGACCAAAAAATCTGACAGACATGTGAGGATATTTTATTATTTATGAGGAGTGTACACATTTAACTTTTTCTCTTATTTTCTTTTCATTTGACATTAGTCCTAAGCTTTTTTCCTTTTCTTCAGTTTCTTTACTAGTCTTAAAAACAATCCTCAAGAGGACCCTTAATTTAGCCATAATGGGTGTCTTTGTGCACATGGTTTTTCTTGGTGTGTGGATTATTTCCTTAAAGTAGGTTTTAAGCACAGAGTGTTAATGCTGTGTTCAAAGGTTAGGAACATTTCCTGATGCTTGATGAATATTGCCTAACTTCCTTCCAAGAGAGTTTCTGTTTTATCCTTTAAGATGAAACACATTCCGTAACTATTGCTACAGCAGAGCCACTCTCCATTACCATTAAGGTCACTCCCAGAGGATTTTCTACAAGCTCCAAGTGTGTAGATTCCCTCCAAGCCTTCTAAAAATTGGCTGTGTTCATGGAGAGGGTGAGAATCAGTGTGAAATTGCTTACGAACAGATAAATTTCTGATCATCTAAGCCTCTGTCTCTTCTTTAATGAATCACAGGCTCTTTCAAGAATCCCATTGCAGAGGAGCCCACCACCTGACCCAGCAAGGAAGGTGCGTGGTACCGGGATCCAGGAACCAGGAAAGGATGGAGAATACGGATGAGCCAACTCAACAGGTCAGACCACTATTGTGCAGCAGGAGATTGCTCCCAAGGGAAATTCACTTCATGGCAATACTCGACATTGCTTCTTGTCTAAGCACTTAAATTATTAGAGTACAAGTTTACTTCCTGAGGCTTATTATTTCAAGGAACTCTCTTTGCTGAGGGAACCAGGTTTCTCTATCCCAGATCACTGTAGGTGACTTTGGAAGGCACATTTAGAAAACACCCATCCACCTAGCCAAGGGCTTCCTACAAGCTTGCATAAAGGAGTGTTGTGGTTGATCTAAAAGTGTTCCATCTGACCACACATATCATATGGCAGACTGTAGATTTTTTTTTGAGGCTAAGAACACAGCTGTTTTCTTAGTTATTTCAGTGCAGAACTGAGCCCAAGACCCAATTCTAGGTGGTCTGCCAAAAACAAGTGGTGGAGGTGTCAAGTTGAACGAGTGGCATCTTTTGCAATGTGAACTCTCTGGGGGAGAAGCTTAAGGCATGACATCCTAATTTCTGACAGGTGCATAAATCACAATATTTCACAATTACACACCCACGTCCTCTCTTTACTCCTGCGTACATAACTGATGTGCTTAGTTCATAGTTCACATTAGTGAATCTCTCCAGGGTGGATTCAGTTAGAATTTTGATTGACAGTTTTCTCAAGTGATCATAATCTCATATCTTTCAGACTCAGCCCAAGAATATTTTGTATTTCTACCATAAATATGAAGATAATTGCCTTGTGTCAAGTCCTCTTTTTTCATTACAGTTGTTTTCATTTCCTCTTTTTCATTATAGTTGAAATGTCTACAGTTGTTTATTTTTTTTCTTACCATCAGGGTTTTCAGGAAAAGGTCTTATAATTTATCCATTAATTGCTTTTGAATATACACTGTCTTGTCTATCAAGAATCTACATTGATACTGAATGTTTTAGTTATATGACAGTCTTCTTTATTCTGCAAACTTTTTCATATTTGTCTGCAAACATAGAATCTGGGAATTGATGGTGTACATCTGTAATCCCAGCAAGCTGGGAGGCTGAGGCGGGACAATCCCAAGTTCAAAGCCAGCCTGGGCAACTTAGTGAGACCCTGTTTCAAAATAAAAAGAGTTGGGGATGTGACTCAGTGGTAGCATTCCCCTGGATTCAATCCCCAGTACTGAAAAAGAAAAAATATATATATTTAAAAAACACCCTACATAACCATAGAATCATTTCCAGCCTCTAACATTAAAACAGTAAATCGCTGTAGAAATGCTATGTAAATCGCTGTAGAAATGTTATTTTATGATGCCTCAACTTATTTTCCACTAGTTCATTCAACAATATTTTTGTTTTTATTTTGTGCCTATTTTGTTCCCCGCACTTTACTGAGCCAGTGGTGAGCAAAAAAAAACTATGTAACATAGTCTAGCAGAAGAACTGGAAAAAGCAAAATCGGAACTGCCTACCAGCTCTGAAGGAGAGGTGGTGCTGGGGGTGAGGGTACAGGACATGACCTGGTCAGGGAAGGCTTTTCTAAGTGACACTGCAAGGGAACAATAAATAAGGGCCACTCATGTGAGTGGGGAAAGAGAACCAAGAAGGTTTCAGGCTGAAGGAATAGCAGGTGCACATTCTGTCGTAGGAGCAGCAAGTGTTGAAAACTGAGCAAGCTGGGTGTGGTGGAGCCCCTGGGATCCTGGGGTCTCCAGAGGCTGAGGCAGGAAGATGGCGAGTTCAAAGCCAGCCTCAGGAAGTTAGAGGCCCTAAGCAACTCAGTGAGACCCTGTCTCTAAATAAAATACAAAAAAGAGCTGAGGATGGGGCTCAGTGGTTAAGCACTCCTGGGTTCAATCCCTGGTACCAAAAGAAAAAGAAAACTCTGAACCAGGCCAGTGGAGGAAGGCCCACAGGGAAAGGCATAAATATGGTAAACTGAGTAAAGAAATCAGTGGCCATATTCATATTTGTCTTTATTCTAGAAATTGTTATATTAATTTCAATCACCATCTTAGAGCCACAAATGTCGATAATATGTAACCCTTTAGAATCATTATTGAAGCTGGGTATGGAGGCTAAGGTAGGAGGATCGTGAGTTCAAAGCCAGCCTCAGCAAATTAGGAAGGCTCTAAGCAACTCAGTGAGACCCTGTCTCTAAATAAAACATAAAAAGGGCTGGGGATGTGGCTCAGTGGTTAAGCGCCCTGGGTTAAAAAAAAAAAAAATCTAAGCCATTTTGATTTTGCAATATTCAACAATAAGTTAGATTAAAAAAAAAACAAACTCAAGTGGCCTAAAGCAGTTACAGGTATAATACTTGCTGCTTACAGGTGATTTTTTTCTTGCATTTAATATTGAAAATATTATTTTAAAGTACCCAAGAATGTTTTTGCCTTCTGCATCTGCTTGACTTCAATCTGTATCTGCTTGATAATTTGCTTGAGGTAAGATTTCAAGCTCCCTTGGAGAGTTTGGACTTAAATAGTCTACCCCATTGGTGCCGCAGTTCTTCATACCCGGCTGGTGTTCAGTCAACACAGAATGGTAAGATAAAGAATGGGTTTGAGGCTGCTACATGTAAAAGTCATTAAGAGAGCTACACTCTGTTATTTATCCACAAGTTTGTTTATGATGGAATGAGCTACACTCTGTTATTTATCCACAAGTTTATTTATGATGGAACAATAGAAAAAGGATGGGACTATGAACACTGTTTTGAATTAAAATATATGTCCTTCCGTGACTCCTTACAGACTTCTTCTGTGGACTCCTGCACTCTGCAATGACACCTCCTCTGTTCACATTAATAGCACGGCAGCATTTGGTGTTGACTGATGTAATCCAAGTAGACAGGACACCCATCTGTGTCAAAGATGTTTCTTGCCACAGGAATGTGAGAGTGTGAAACATCAATAGCGCTGCAATAGATCTCCTTCCTACTGGAGAGAATTTCTCCCCCAGAGTGATGGGAGGCTATATAATCACTTGGCTGAAACCTGTGGATCTAGTTAGGCTCATTTCAGGTCTGCAAACTTTTTTACGGAATGGTTTTCCTGTGAGCTGAGAGATACAGAGATGAATGTGCCGTAACTTCAGCCCTTCTGAGGAACTCCCAATTCCATGCACAAATATAACTCTAATTCAAAGCAGATGTGGAATTTGCTGTTAAAAATTAGACACAGGGAGAACTTGGGGAAATGTATGTGAAAGAAATCTGGTTGTAAGGAAGCTTCATAGCCGGTGTTTTAGACACAAACCTACTTCTATTTTGACCAAATTTGTTTAGACCTCTGCATTCATTGATGGAGTCATAAGTTTGGTGCTTGAGACTGAAAATCATAAGATGGGACATTTCTTGCCCTAGAGGATTTCATACCTACCCAGGAAAATGCATAAATGGATCCCTGTGATAAAATGCAACAACTCTGTTATCAGAGAAGGGTAGATTATTCTCCAAAATCTTGGAAGAAGCAGCCTGGAGCACTAGGTGGAGCCGAGAGCCACTTCTCAGTGGAATCAGAGCTTGCCATATTTGGAGAATAAGTAGCTGTTCTGGTGTCCAGAAGTATAGTGTGTGTGAAGGAAGCTGGAGATGCTAGACAATTTGTTTTGAAGATTTCAAGCTCCCTTGGAGAGTTTTTGGTCATTACCTTGGAAAACAGCTGTGAATCATAAAAAAAGAAGAAAAAAAGCTGTGGTCAGTGACATCATCTAATCCACATTTTAGAGGATTGGTGGAAGATGGGGCTGGAGTAACAAGACAGAGACAGAAGCCAAGGCCCTGGCCACACAAGAGGAGGGAGGGAGGGAAGAGCTGGAGTCACAGGGTCAGTATTGCTACTCACCTGTCTGACTGCCTCCTGAAGGCGTGAGAGGAAATGGGTTCTGCTGTTTCTCTTTTTTTCTGGATTGGCTGCCGTAATATACACAAATAGAAAGGCAGTGTGTGTTAGATTCCCTAGCGATTGAGTCAGTGTAGCTAAGTGAGACCGAGTCGATTTTCTAAAGGAACCAGGAACAAAACTCAGTTAATCATGAACGCAGAGAAGATTTCAGTTCCCAGATGCAGAATGAGGTCTTCTCCATAAGGCTGGTGTCACGGTTAAATGAGATGGTGGCTGTCAAGCACTTGACACTGTGTAAGTGGACACATAATAATAAAAGTTGGTGGTTATTTTTTTATTCAGTGGATAGCTAATAAGCATCTAATCTAGTCCCAGTCCTCAGATAGCTAGCCCAACAATAGGAATAAAGTCCTGAAGGGAACAGAAACTGCCCTCCTCAGCCTTTGAGTTCTTTGGGAGAAAACAATATCTGAAGAAATGATTAACTGAATGGGACTTCAAACGCTTCCCTGCATTCAGTAGATGGAAGGCAGACTAGCAGCGGGAGGGGATGCGGGGAGGGAGGCGGGGAGAGAAAGAGGAAGTACTGGGGATCTAAATGGAGCAAATTATGCTATCTGCATTTGCACATATGCCAAAATGAGCCCCACTATTTTTGTAACTATAATGCACTAATAAAAACATAGAAATGAAATACATTTTAAAATTAAAAAAAAAAAAGTTAATTCTGCTGGGCATGGTGGCACACACCTGGAATCCCAGAGAGTTTGGGAGACTGAGACAGGAGGATCCCGAGTTCAAAGCCCAGCCTCAGCAACTTAGCAAGTCCCTGTCTCAGAATAAAAAAATAAAGTAAAAAAGAGTTGGGGTTGGGGCTCAGTGGTTTAGTGCTCCTGAGTTCAATCCCCAATACCCCCTACCAAAATAGTTAATTACAAAAAAGTAAAAAGTGGGGGGATGAAGAATGGGTCAGGTACAAATAAAAAGTATGAAAAAAGATATATAAACAGATATACCCCTGACTAGAGGGACAAGGTTCTAGGGTTTGGAGCAAAGAGCCATTTGAGAAGGATGTTCCAACTAGCTGCCTAGAGCCTTCCTGCATCACCCGGGAAACTGTAAACAATGAAGAATCTCCTGGTCCACACAGACTACAGCAAAGTCCCCAGGTGTCTTGTGTGCATAATAAAGCTTAGAAACAGAAACAACGAGGTAAATGTGAAAATTAGCACGATAAATACAGAGAGTGTATTTATTTGCGGAATCTAAATGATTTATTTTAAAAACTCAAAACACAGAAGATGAGAAATTGGTATTTTCCCCTTCCATAATTGCAATTATTGAAACAAATGACACTTTAAAAAGATCTTTATGACTAAATAACCAGTGATTTGAAGAAATTACAAAACTGGAAAATAATTTGAAGTGAATGAAAATGAAACAACACAAAAATCTTTTTAAAGAAATGAAATAAAAATATCACACAAATAGAATGCAGTTGGAGCAGTTTTCTTTTTTATATTTTAACATACTTATTAAAAATTTCTTTTTATATATACACAGCAGTAGGGTATATTTTGCCATATTACACATACATGGAGTCTAACTTATTCTAATAAGTCTGATTTTTCTAATAAGTCTAACTTATTCTAATTGGGATCCCAATCTGTGGTTGTTCATGATGTGGAGTTTCCCTGGTTGTGTGTTCTGTCCCATTCACTCCACTGTCTTTAGAAGAAAATTATAGCTGTAAATGCCTATATAAAGAGAGGAGAAAGAACTTCCATATTAGGGAACTGGAAAAAGAAGTAATTAAACCTAGGGCAAGAAGGAAGGAAATGGTAATAAAGATTAGAACAGATATTAATGAAATGGAAAATAGAAAACAACACCCCTCAAAAATCCATGAAACTAAAAGTTGGGGAGTTTCATTGTTGTTTAAGGGTCAAAAAAACTTGACAAAGTTTTAGGTAGACTGTCCAGGGAAAAAGAGGGAAAACTCAAATTACTAAAATCAGAATGATCAACAAAATTCAGGGAATATAGGAGTTCCTCAATTAAAAAATGTGTTGAATAAACAAACAAGAATAAGTTGAGCTGTCATGAAAAATAATATTATTATATTAATTACTCTTAGAATGTTAAAATTTGAAAATGGATGGATATGAAAAAAATCTGAACTAATTGAAAAATAGGAAAAAATAAAACATAGAATAGGACTGCTGGAGAAGGTTCCAATGGATATATTCCAGGATGCAAAACCATGTACATGGATCAGTAGACTTATTATGGCTAAGATAATTATAATCACAAATTGATCTTCCAATACCATAAAATCCTTATATGGTGGCACACATCTGTAATCCTGGAGACTCAGGAAGCTGAAGCAGAAGGATTGCAAGTTTGAGATCAACCTTCACAACTTAGAAGACCTGTCTCAAAATAAAAAAATCAATAGGGTGAGGATATAGCTCAGTGGTAGGGTGCCCCTGGGTTAAAATTCCAGTGCCAAAGAAAAAAACTCTCAGTTGAATTTTTGTTTAAAAACGAAAATTAGTGAACTGGTTCTAAATTTATATGGAGACAAAAGGGATCCAGAATAGTGGAAACAATCTTGAAAAAGAATGATACGGCCATAGAACTCACATTTCTCCATTTTCAGACTGTCTATAAAGCCATCAAAATAGTTACAGGTGCACACCTGTAATCCCAGCAGCTCAGGAGGCTCAGGCAGGAGGATCCTGAGTTCAAAGCCAGCCTCAGCAAAAGCAAGGCACTATGCAAATCTGTGAGCCCCTGTCTCTAAATAAGACACACATACACACACAAAATAGGGCTAGGGATGTGGCTCAGTGGTCAAGTATCCCTGATTTCAATCCCCAGTACCAAAAAGAAGGAGGAGGAGGAGGAGGAGAACAAAAAGAAGAAAGAAAAGAAAGGTTTTATCAAAATAAACAGTTTGCAAACTGTAGAAACAAAGCCTTTGGTACAAAATGGATTGAGTACCTCAGAATATGGAAAGACTCTGGCTTATATAGAGGAATTTCCTGCCCAGATTTCCACGCAGTTCCACTTAGGCAAATGAGTGAGGCAGCTTGCCCAATCCTGATTGGTGGATTTGACCTAAATAAGGGGTGTAACCATGCCCATTCCTGATTGGTTGCTATTTAAAGATGACTATAGGCCTCAGGTCATTGGTCCAGATAGCAAATTGAGCCCTCAGGGGACTTTACCTTGGCAATTAACAGGAACATACCGGGCAAGGTATCCAAAGTTCAGTTTGTGGTCCTTGCAGGGACAGAGTTTGTGTATGACCCCCACAATCAGCAAATGTCTCTCAGTCTGCATTCTGAATCTTGGGACCCTTCCTGGAGATTCAGCTTGTCTTAAAGTTCATAGAAGGTTTTAGCTGCATATGGTTCTTCAAGTTAAATTAAATTAAAAATTCTGTTCCTCTTTGGCACCTGCCATAGTTCAAACACTTGATAGCTCACGTGTGGCCAGTGGCCACCATGTTGGATAAGGCAGACATGAGCATTCGATCATGGAAGGTCTTCTCAGCACTGTCCAGAACATACATGGGCAGGCTTTCACCAGACCCATGAAAAACCTGAGCATATTTGCACTCTCTTTTCTGGGAAGAGATGCTTAGCTCTTGTAATACCCTCACACCACATTTTCTAAAATAGCAAAGTAAAGCGTCACTAATCTTGTACTCAATAGAAATTTTACTTTGTTGTAAGTTCCTGATTTTACTACCTATCAAAGAATGTGGGGACCTGATTTTTGTTAGTGACGCACTGCTTTTACCTGAGAAGCCAAAAATTCTGTAGAACTCTCATTAAACTATTTTTGTCTTGGTTAAGTCACAACATACAAAGTCTCATTTGGTATTAACAATCATACCAGCACTTATGAGGCTCAGAAGGACATTCACCCCCTGAGGAAAGTAAAAGCGAATGTCACACTGAATGTGAATTGACATAAAGATGGGCAATTGATAAATAACAACCTGTCCCAGTCACAATGGAGGAGTGACTAGAACAGTTTGGAAAGTTCAGGAATAGCTACAGGATCTCGGATGGCATTCAGGAGGCGTAAGGGCCTCAGCTAGTATTCTGTGGAGCTCTCTGTCTCTGAATGCAGGTCCATTCCAGAGGGAGTCCCCTGGAGAAAGGTCATTTTACAAACCCTACACTATTGTAGAAATGCAAAGACTGACTGTCTGACACTCTAATTCATCTGGCACAGTGACTTATCACCAGTGAGGCTGAAAACAAACTGCAATCTACCACCACAGCTGTTCCTATTGCTGTTTCTTTCTAAAGTATCAACACCTGGCACCACACAGTTGAGCTCTCAAAACAAGGAATTATGGCTTTGACTAAAAGGATAAAGTGTGGTCACAGCAAACACATGTGACCATGCCTGACAAATGGTTTGTGTCACGTTCTCTGGAGATGGATGTGGAATCCCTCCTGAGGCGCCTGCACAGATGGATCCTATTATGGGTGTTGTCTCTGGACAAAGCCAATGGCGGCTGCTGTCCAAGGAGGTCTTTGCTTAGGTCACAGAAACTCCCGCATTTTCCTCTCCATGATGAGCAGCCAGGCTGAATAATGACACCCGCACCCGTCCCTCGGTAAAGCATACCAGGGAGACCTCAGACCCTCAGGTCAAATGCACAACTGTGAGCTGTGCTGGTGGCTCATGGTCAACTCATCAGATGTCATGCATGCACACAGAGCAGATTAGTCGTTCCTAACAGTACCATCAGAAAGGGGGCAGATGCCTTTTCCCTTGGCATAATGTTTAGTCAATTAATCAATGTTTTCAAAAAACCTGATCCACTTTCTTGATCTTTCAGATTCACCTTGTACTTGTTAATATGACAGATTTCTTTTCTTTTTTTTTTTTTTTTTTTAATGTCCTAGCGGCTGCGGATGCTGAGACGGGAGGATCACGAGTTCAAAGAGTCTCAGCAAAAGTGAAGAGCTAAGCAACTCTATGAGACCCTGTCACTAAAAAAAATACAAAATAGGGCTGGGGGTGTGGCTCAGTGGATAAGTGCCCCTGAGTTCAATCTCTGGTACAAGAAAAAAAAAAATGCACCGAGCCTAGATGTGACCTGTAGCTCTGCCCATCACTACAAGCTATATGACCTTGGGCATAGCATTCCTACCACTCTGAGCTTCAATTTCCTTATCAGGAAAATAACAGTAATAATTGCACCTGTTTTCAGAGGCAGTGAGGACTAAATGATGTGTTTTAAGTAAAATTTATAACAGTGTCTGGTTTAATGTCAGAGACCAGAGCTCACATCTATTGTAAAGCATTGAAATTGTGCTAATGGCTGTCCATGTTATCTCAGTTCATCTTTTTTTTTTTTTTTTTGGTATCAAGATTGAACCCAGGGGCACTTAACCACTGAGTCACATTCTCAGATCTTTTTAATATTTTATCTAGAGACATGGTCTTGCTGAGTTGCTCAGGGCTTCTCTAAATTGCTGGGTCTGGCTTTGAACCTGTCATCCTCCTGCCTCAGCCTCTGGAGCCGCTGAGATCATAGGTGTGTGCCACCGTGCTTGACTCATTTCATCTTCATCCCGATGATGAAATTAGAAGAATTAATGACTGTGAAAGCATGTGCTCTGCTGGGTGCAGTAGCTCACGCCTGTAACCCCTGCAGCACAGGAGGCTGAGTCGGGAAGATCGCAAGTTCAAAGCCAGCCTTAGTGAGGCCCTCAGCAACTCATCAAGACCCTATCTCTACGTAAAACATAAAAATGGGCTGGGGATATGGCCAAGTGGTTAAGCACCCCTGGGTTCAATCCCCGGTACCAAAAAAAAAAAAAAAAAAAAAATGAAAAAGAAAAAAAGAAAGAGAGAAAGAGAGAGAGAGAGAGAGAGAGAGAGGAAGGATGTGGTCTGAAATTGTTTTTGCAACAGATGCGACATTAATGTAAGATAGTGGAATGAATCAGATATTACTTTCCTATGTGCATATATGATGACATGACCAATTCTACATCAGGCACAACCAAAATGAGATGTCATACTCTATATATGTATAATATGTCAAAATACATTTTATTGTATAACTGATAAGTACAAAATAAGATAAAATAATGTCTTGGTATTTCTTACGCCTTATAAGTTCACATGTGTGAGTTTCCATGATACTTGGGAAAGTAAGCTTTTTTCATCAATTGAGTTCCTCCATCCTGCTGGATGAATTCGGCTCTAGATAGAACTGATTGGAATCCTTTGGATATTTGGCCTTCTGCCATATGGATTGGCCGTTTTGCTCAGCTCAAGGACACTGACAACTTGACTAAGAAATGATTTCATGATGTTGCCAAAGAGTTGACATCAAGCACCAGCAGCAGTAGGAGATCCTCAGGAGCAACTGTGGAAAACTTGTGGTTTAGGTGGGCTCTTGGAGGAGTATCCAATGTGGAAATAAGGTGAAAAGATACATGCATTTTGAGATTCAGACTATTTTAGGTGATAGATGTGTTTTTCTTTGTTCTCTTCAGCCGGTGCTAGATCTGAATCTTGAAATATAGAATTTTGAAGAGTTGTCCAAAAAATAGTCCAGTACACTGTAAGATAAATTTTGCTTCAACATAAATTCCCTTGGAAGGTCCACATTACTCTAAAATTCATTTATTACTAACTAAAAATTAAATTACATTTATTGCCGACCTTGGGATTGGTCCATAACTAGGTTTCAGTTAAAAGATGGAAGACCTATTTGATAATCCTGATCTTTTTAGAACTCTCCTCTTAAATGTACAATCATTACAGGCACAAAGGATACTGGATCCTTCATAACATGCTCACCCAAAGGTTTAGCTTGGGATTTAACTCTATTTATTAATCCATATGAGAAAAATGACTCTATTTTCAGAAAAATTAAAAAGGAGTTCTTGAGTACATCTCCTCAATTCCTCAGTGATTTCTAAAGCATATCTTTTCCACTTACAACATTAGAAACTAGCTTAGGAGCAGAATACTCAAAGAACCTCCCCATCCCTTCATCTTACAGATATGAAATAAGATCAGAGAGGGTAAGTACCTTGCCTAAGGTCACACCGTCTCTTTGTAATCACTAGGTGCAGCAGTGAGGTCTTCTGAATCCTACTTCAGCGCTAAGTTCAGTTAATGAAATGAGCACAGAGAAAATTTGGGATACATTCTTAATGGCATTTCTTTTAAAATATGGCCACACTGATTTTCATCAACAGGTTTATTTGAATCTTACCCAGTCACTTTCCTTGTGACCACATCAGAATGCTTCTGTAAAGTGACTGGAAATAAAGGCAGCTCAGTATTAAGTGGCCTAATAAAAAACTGGATGTGTAATGTGAGCGTGCAATTAGGGTGATATGGTTACAAGGAACAGAAATCAAGACCTAAATGAATTTATCAAGGGTTAAGACAGATTTCATGGAATCAAAGCAACGCTTGGAAAGCAAGACTCAGAGATCCCAGAGCAAGGGTAGCACTTGGACCTGGAGATCCACACCGCAGGGTCAAATCGGTAGCTTCCCCAACTCACAGTGCAGCTTTGGTTTACACGAGGGGGTTTATCTTAGTAGGATTCAGCTCAAGATCTGAATTCCCAAGAGAATGACTCCTAGTGGCATAACTGGCTACTTGCCTACCCCAGGACCTCAGAACAAGGTGTGTTTTGAGAGAACAGAAGATTAGATGCTTTGAAAGAAGTTCAGCATGCAGGTAGCAGACAGGCTGGGCAGGAAAATCCCCACCAGCACACCTACTTCCCTTTATAGTGTCTTGCAGACTGTCAGGGATCCAGGGTCCTCAGTTCAATGTGTCTTTTTTTCTTTCTTTCTTTTTTTTTTTTTTGGTACCAAGAATTAAACCCAGGGGCCCTTAACCACCGAGGCACATCCCCAGCCCTTTTTATTTTTCATTTAGAAATAGGGACTTACAAAGTGGCTGAAGCTGACCTCTCATTTGTGATCCTCTGCCTCAGCCTGCCAAGCCACTGAGGTGACAGGCATGTGCCACCAGGCCCAGCTCAAATGTGTCTTTCAGAGGAGATGACATTAAGAAAGGGGCCACGTTCTGCATGTTGCTGGAGTCCTCGGTCACCACCATCTCTCCTCCTTTGTGCCATAGTAAGGAACGGGCACTTATTATTTGATGGACTTGGATGGACCCACTTCAATTGTTTGCCTCTTGAAGCATGTCTCATGGAACATTGGAGCCAGGAGATCCACCTCATGGGGGGCTGGAATTGATACTGTGGAATCTACAAGACTGGAAGCACATTATTAATATATTAGTGTCATCAATATCCATCAGTATCAACAAAAGTGCATGGGCTAGAGCCAAGTCACTCAAATTTAAGTTATGCCACTACCCACCCGGGTAACTTTAAGCAAGTTATTGAAAATCTTTAGGCCTCCGATTCCTCACTGTAACAATGGAGCCAATAATCATCTGTTTTCACATGGTGTCGTCTAACCATAGCCAACTGCAGTCTAAAAATATTAAACAAGATTTCAAAACGAAACAACTTGTCCATTTTCAATTACACAACATTCCCAGTAAGGTGATGAATCACCCATTGTCCCCTCTCTGTCCTGCCTGGATGTGCATCATCCCTCTGGCCAGTGGAACCACTCTGTACATACTAGCTGCCCACTTGTCACTCAGCAGCTATCTGCATTATTTGGATTGACTGCTGCAGCATCACAGTGCTGGTGTTCAAGTAACCCGACTTTACTTAAAAATGGCCTCAGAGAACAGGAGTAGCAAGGATCGCAATCTGAATGTGCCAAAGAGAAGCTATAAAGTGTTTCTTTTAAGTGAAAAAGTGAAAGTTTATCCTCAGGTATGTATGCATAGGGGAAATAGAGTATATATAAGGTACAGTACTATTTGTGGCTTCAGGAATTCACTGGAGTCTACTGGAAAATAATCCCTAAGGATAAAAGAGAACAACTTATTTGTTTGTTTGTTTCCACAGGATTCCCAGGTGATGAGGATTGAATGAAAGGACACTTTTTTTTTTTTTTTTTTTTTTTTTAACCACTGATCTACATCTCCAGCCCTTGTATTTTTAATTTTCAGACAGGGTCTCACTAAGTGGTGGAGGCTGGCCTTGAACTTGTGGTCCTCCTACCTCAGCCTCCTGAGTCTCTTATTTTTTATTTTCAGACTGGGTCTCACTAAGTTGCGGAGGCTGGCCTTGAACTTGTGATCCTCCTACCTCAGAGCCTCCTGAGTCTCTGGGTTACAGGCATGTACCACCACATCCAGCAAAAGAGAACAACTATATTCTTTTGAGGAGTAAACAATTTAAGAACGCTTCATACACCCATGTGATCATAACTTGCTACTTCATCCCCATGGCAACTTTCAGACAGCATTGACATTTTGGTGGAGATGGGGTACGTTTTCCGGCTTTGGGGCCCCTTTCAGGATAAGGGCATAACATAGGCCATAAGGTCAGGGTCATGTTTAATAAACTAACTGCATTCAGAACTTGTGGAAAGTATTTGCTTTTCTCTGTATCTCCGAAGCTCTTCCTTCAAAATCCCGCCTTTGCGAATTTCACTTTCTTTTTAAATAAGAAATTTACCAGCAAACTCAAGGAACTCAAGAAGGGTCTGCATTTCTTTCTTTTTCAACTCTTGAATCTGCATTCACAGAGGCTACCCATTTAACCAGTGAAACACACTATGGTTATTCACTGCCCCCCTCCCAAATCAGTTTGCCCCATTAAAAGGTGACAAATGGTGATTCCTTTCAAGTTTCAAAGAGGCCAGTTGAATCTGGGCCTTCCGTGGCTTTGTTAGGGAAATCAAGTGCTCAGAATTGTTCCTCAGCTTTCCACAGTTGCCCAGAGGTCATGGGAAAGTGGAGATGATGCGATTCATTACCGACTGGCGAAGTACTGTGACATCCAGACACAGCACGCTGACCAGTGGCACTGCTGTGCTGTCTCTGTGAAGCGATCGGTTTGCAAATAAATGCAGTGGAGACTCTGAGTGGCCAGAGTTACAGCTGTACCCACCTGGCATGAAGTCAGTGGAAGGGAGGGACGGGGATTCTCCACCCCTTTCTGTGTCTGCCTCTGGGAAGATGCAGGGCCTTCCTCCTGCTTTCATGCATTTTCACTTGTTAGGCATTAGCCAGAAAGGCTAGAAGCAATGGCCCTGAGAGTGTCTGCATTCGTCCTGTAGATTGTTAGACTTGGGTTATTTTCTGCCCAATGAATTTCACTACACAGTGGATGCCCTTATTCTCTTAGAATCAAAGAATCTCCCTCCTTCCTTCCTTCCTTCCTTTCTTCTTCCCTACCCCCCTCCCTCACCACCTTTCTTTCTTTTCAGTACCAGGGATTGAACCCAGGGGTGCTTTACCACTGAGCCCCAGCCCCAGCCCTTTTTATATTTTATTGAGAGTCAGG
This sequence comes from Callospermophilus lateralis, assembly GCF_048772815.1. Classification (NCBI taxonomy): domain Eukaryota; kingdom Metazoa; phylum Chordata; class Mammalia; order Rodentia; family Sciuridae; genus Callospermophilus; species Callospermophilus lateralis. The sequence goes on from NC_135305.1 coordinate 167,537,894, forward strand.
GTCTCCCTGAATTGCTCAGAGCTTTGCTCATTTGCTGAGCCTGTTCCTCAAACCTGCGATCCCCCTGCCTTAGCCTCCTGAGCCGCTGTGATAACAGGCATGCACCACTACACCCAGTGAGAGGCTACTTTTTATTTATTTATTTTTTCCGAGGTGGAGTCTCACTCTGTTGCCCATGGATTTGTGATCCTCCTGCCTCAGCCTCCTGAGTAGCTGGGATTACAGAATCACACTCGGCTTCCACGTTTTCCACAGGACTCCCAGGTGATGTGCAGGCACGTTAAAGTACTGTTAAAGATGTCTTCAGGGCACTGTGTGCAGCAAGCGTCCAAATGGGGACTTGAGGGCTCAGGGCAACCAAGCCTTCTGTGAGTCTCTTTCCTCGGTTTCCCCACCCCCAGCAGCCCAGGGAGCACTGTGTGACCAGGTCACTCAGCCTGCACTTGCACTGTGCCAAGGACTTGGAACGAAGTAGGCGGAGCTCTGCAGACCACAGGCCACAGCCCCAGGAAGTGTGGATCACAGCCCCTTTAGTGCAGAGCCTTGGGTGGCCCTGAGCAAAGAGCAGGCATCCTTCCTTATACTGCTCACCCACAGCCTTTGCATAGGGAAGGCAGAAACAGGGCAGTGATCCAAGGGCTCTGGACAGCAGAGGCACTTCTCTGATGGCTTTTCTGGTTTTGCCTTTGCACTTTTAACACTTTTTTCAGAATCTAATGAAAAAAAGCAGTGTTGTCCCTGTTTCCAAACACAGAGGGAGGCTGCATAAATTTGCATATTATTTAGGAAAGTACTGACCCCCTCAGGCTGAATCAAGAACCACCCAGGGGAACTGCAAATTGGTGCAATCACTCTGAAAATCAGTATGGAGATTCCTCAGAAAACTTGAAATGGAACCACCAGTTGACCCTGTTAGCCCACTCCTCGGCATATACCCAAAGGACTTAAAATCAGCGTATTACAGTGACGTAGCCACATGAAGGTTTATAGCAGCTCAATTCACAATAGCTAGGCTATGGAATCAACCTAGGTGCCCTTCAATAGCCTTCAGCAGATGAATGGATAAAGAAAATGTGGTTCATATACATGGAATATTACTCAGTCATAAAAACAATGAAATTACGGCATTCACCAGTAAATGGATGGTACTGAGAACTATCATGCTAAGTGAAATAAGTCAATCCCCAAAAACCAAAAGCCAAAAGTTTTCTCTGATATGCAGATGCTTATTCACAATAAGGGAGGGGGAGAAATTGAGGCACTTTGGATGAGACAGAGGGTAGAGAAGGGAGAGGAGAGTATATGGGGGTGAAAAGGACAGTGGAATGAATCGGACATTACTACCCTATGTACATACATGATCACTCGACCTGAGTAACTCTACATCATGTACAACCAGAAGAATGAGACGTTATACTCCATTTATGTATGAAGTGTCAAAATGCATTCTACTATCATGTACAACTAATTAGAACAAATAAAAAAATGAACCACCCAAGAGGGCTGAGGTTGTGGCTCAGTGGTAGAGCTCTTTCCTAGCATGTGTGAGGCATTGGGTTCCATTCTCAGCACCACATAATAAATAAATAAATAAATAAATAATGTATGGGTCCATCTACAACTGAAAATATTTTTGAAAAAAGAAGCACCCAGGGTTCACATTTGCCAGGTTATTCTCTCAGAATCAAAGAATCTCCCTCCTTCCTTCCTTCCTTTCTTCTTCCCTCCCCGCCCCATCACCTTTCTCTCTTTCTTTCCAGTACCAGGGATTGAACCCCCTACTTGCAGAAACACTAGATAAACTCATAATAGCGACGTTTCTTATAACACATTGAAATCTTTTACTCCATGCCAGAAATTATGCTGAAAAATCTGCTGACCTTATAACAACTAATCCTTTCAATAGTACTGCCTGGCCTGGCATGGTGGCACACACCTGTAATCCCAGTGGCTTAAGAGGCTGAGGCAGGAGGATTGCAAGTTCAAAGCCAGTCTCAGCAACTTAGAGAGGCCCTAAGCAACTCAGTGAGACCCTGTCTCTAAATAAAATACAAAATAGGGCTGGGGATGGGGCTCAGTAGTTAAGCACCCCTGGGTTCAATTCCCAGTGCCAAAAAAATATTAATGAAAAAATACTACCTGGTTGGACTTTATTGTTACCATGTTATAGATGAAGAAACTGAAGGATGGAGTATTAATTGCCTAAGGTCATACACCAGTTAAGAGGCAGAAGTGGAAATCAAGTGCCAACCTGACTGCAGAAACCATACATGTTAATTCCCATGCATGTGTCTCTCTGGGATCAAATACTAACATGAAGAGTAAGGCAACAGCAAAGGACTTAAAATCAGCATACTACAGTGACCCGGCCACATCAATGTTCACAGCAGCTCAATTCACAATAGCAAAGCTAAGGAACCAGCCTACATGCCCTTCAACAGATGAACAGATTAAAAAAAAAAATGTGGTACATATACACAATGGAATATTATTCAGCCTCAAATGAGATTATGGCATTTGCCGATAAATGGATGGAACTGGAGGCTATTATGCTAAGTGAAAGAAGCTAATCCCAACACAACACCAAAGGCCAAATGTTCTCTCTGATATGCAGATGTTAACTCACAATAAGGAGGGGAAGGAAGAACAGAAGTTTATTGAATTAGACAAAGGGAAAGGAAGGGAAGGGAGAGGGGATGGGAATAGGAAAGATAGAAGAATGAACGGGACATCACTTTCCTATGTTCATGGATGAACACCTGACCAGTGAAACTGCACATCATGTCCAACCACAAGAATGGGACGTTACACTCCATGTATGTATAATATGTCAAAATACACTCTACTGTCTTGTATAACTAAAAAGAACAAATAAAAACTAAAAAAAAAATAGTAACAACAGGACTGGAGGTGTGACTCAGTGGTAGGTAAAGCACTTGTCTAGCACATGCAAGGTCCTTGGTTCTATTCCCAACACCACAAAACATAAAAATGAGAAATAAGGCAACAAATGTACCTCATGTCACTAAATTATATACTTTAAAATGCTTCACTGTATGTGAGGCAACAACCTCCCCCAGAAAATGAGGTTTGGAAAAATTTTCATGCCCCCCTAGAAACTAATGAAGTAACCAAACCAAAACAAAGGCAATTCTGCCACTGGTTCACCATGACCCGACACCCCAGCTGAGTACTGCTGCAGCCTCAGACCTCAGACAAGTCCACGTATGTATCACTTTCAGGACACTTTCAACTAGCACTTACCCTCAAACATGCCACAGACTTGATGTATTCATGCAGGTCTTGCAAACTATGGATCTTTCTAGAAAGTTTCATTGTCTCTTATTCTGCCCTTAAGAACCAATATGAAAAATTCCTGCCAAACTGCAGCCTTTAAGGAGGATCTTATTCCCAGTGGGAGGGGTTGAGGAACACAGATTCTGACTGGTTCAAATCTTGCACTGACTCCTTGCTAGTTCTGCAGCCCAGGGCAAATTTTAACCTTTATGACTTTGTTTTCCCGACTGTAAAATGGAGATAACAGTGAGAAAAACTTCCAGGTTGATTGTGGGGATTAAATGAGATGATAATGATGTAGGACAGATGAGGCTGGACACCTGAGGAACTTTTAGGAAGCAGGTTTAAGCTGCAGTGGTCCAGAGGGGCTAATGCCGAAAAATCTCTGGACCCTGAGTCTGGAAATTCTTTTGGATTTATACTCAGTAGTGTGGTTACATGACAGTGGGAAGGTACATAGCAATTACTCTTTGTCCCACATTCTTAATTCTTAGGCTAGACAGAGGTTTCACAAGTTTGAGGGGTTTGTTTTATTTTGTTTGTACCTGGGATTGAACCCAGGGCACTTAACCACTGAGCGACATCCCAGCCCCTTGTTATATTTTATTTAGAGACAGGGTCTCACTGAATTGCTTAGGGTTTTGCTAAATTGCTGAGGCTGGCTTTGAACTTGGAATCCTCCTGCCTCAGCCTCCAAAACTGCTGGGATTACAGGCATGCATCACCATGCCCAGCTGGTGTCACAAGTTTTTACCAAGAAAACAGACATAGTATCTTTAGCACAGCAACAAGCTTGCTTGTAGACCCAGCTTTTACAAGAAAGAGGAAGCTACAGACCACAACGAGAGCTCTCTGCAAAAATCCTGCTGACATTCTTTGTAAACATCAGTTGACAAGAAGCTTAATTATGGTGGGGGACAGGGTGTCCTTGGAGAAGCTTAATCATGGTAAAGGTCTTCTGGGGGCTATTTCAATACAAATAAAACTTTTGAAGAATGCCTGGTCTAAGGGTGAGTATTTAACACATACTAGTCTTGGAGTCTAGGTGTAGCTCAATGGTAGAGCACTTGCCTAGCATTTGTGAGGCCCTTGGTTCCATCCTCAGTACCCCGCCTTGCCCCCCCCCCAAAAAAAAAACAACAAAAAAAAACAAATACTAGCCTTGGTGATGAAAGTGATGCTGATATTTGTAAATAAAAATAATCCAAACAGTTCTGGCACCATAGGCAAGTACAAATAACCCGGGTGGAAGCCAACATCATGGATCAGCTGTGCCTTTTATTTAGCAGTGGAGTCGGGCATCGGGTGGCTCTCTTTCTGGGTAGAAAATGGCCCTGATTACGGGGGTGGTATGGGTTTATGTAGGTTGCACCCTGGGAAGTGACCTAACCATTAAAGGCTTTAACAGAACATATCAGTTTGGGCATTCAGGAAACAGGTAGTGAGGCTTTGGAATTTGTCTTTACTGGGCAGTGTTTTTTTAGAGGACAAGAATGAAAACCCAATCTGCTTGGTCCGTTGTACTGTCACTGAGAAGGACAAAATGGGAAGGGATTGATGCTCGCCCTTTTCCAGGGATTGTCTTGTTACTGGATGAGGTGTGCTTCCTTCCCAAGGATGATCTTGTCCCTGGGAAAGGATCAGTGTTATCAATGTTTCACCTGCTTCCTCCCTCTCTCTTCCCAGGCCACTGTTTTGGGGATTGTCATTTCCATATCCTTCAATATTGTCACTCAGAAGTCTGCTGAATTGTTGTTGTTTTTTTTTTTTTGAGAGAGAGAATTTTTTAATATATATATTAAATATATTTATATTTATATAAATATAGCGGTGATGAGGATCAAACCCAGTGCCCCGCGCATGCCAGGCGAGCATGCTACCACTTGAGCCACATCCCCAGCCCATCTGCTGAATCATTTTGATATGGCATCTCATGATCTCCTGCCCTTGGTAACCTCTCCCTGTAGCCTTCACCTCTGTCAATCTTTGATATTGACAAAATAAACCCCCTTTTCCGTTCTTTGAGGTAAAATTAAATATGCATTAATGCACACATCTAAAGTGAATGATTTGATGAGCCTCGATGCTGCCTGTACACACCAGGTAACTATTCCCACAATCATGATAATGAAAATATCCATCACTCCCCCCAAATAGTTTCCTGGCATCCCTTTATCATCCCTGCCTCTCTCTTTCCACCAGGAAACCACTGCTCTGCTCTCTGACGGAACTATCTTGAGTGTATTAAAGCACATGAAGTTTCTTCTGCCTTTTATATTGGTTTTGTCTCCTCCTTATTACATATTTAGCTTCTCCTCAAGTGGGAGGACTTTTAGAGAGGTCAGTGTTCAGCAACCTCACCTTTCAAGACACACAAACATGCCAGCCTCTCCTGGCTTTGAATCCCTAGGAGCCACCCTGAAAAATCTGGCAGATTCTACTGTGGGTACGTGTGTCACCTGGCATGTTGCCAACACATCCCTACAAACCTAGTGTGTGTTTTTTTTTTTTTTTTTGTGTGTGTGTGTGTGTGTGTGTGTGGATTTTGTTGAATCATTATCATTACATATAATAATGGAATTCGTGCATATGAATGCATGCACATAATTTAATCAGTTTCATTCTCCAGTACCTCCCACTTTCCCTCCCCTCCTCCCTCTTCCTGATCCCCTTCCTCTACTGGACTTCTTTTTATTATTCTTATTATCATCACCATCATCATCATCAGGAACTGAGGAACATCATGCCCAGTTACACAAGCCAGACTTAGAAAGTCAAGGGTGGAGCCAGGTGCAGTGGTGCACACCTGTAATCCCAGCAGCCCTGGAGGCTGAGGCAGGAGGATCATGAGTTCAAAATCAGACTTAAGAAAACATTTTAGGCTGTTAAGTGTCTATCTTCTCTAGAAAAACATCTGGGAGCCTCGTCTAGCAGGGCTTATGACAAATAGGGTCAAAAAGTTCCACCTGTCTTAAAGCAAACAGGCCTGAAACCTGAGTCTGGTTGTCAAAAGAACATGCACCACACCAGATGAGACCTTGAAACCTGATATTGGTCTTATTTGGCTGAGATGAGATGTGCAGACATCCCAGGTGAGTACCAAAAAAACGAGTTTATTATAATAAAGTCAATGGTGCACCTAAAATGTGCCCAGTTCCGTATTAGGCACTTTAAATAATTATCTCATTGAATCCTTACCTAATCCCCAAAGTGGCTTTATCATCTCTGTTTGACAGATGAGGCGGTGGAGGGCTAGAGAGTACAGCCAATCACCACAGAGGCAGGAAGTAGCCATTGCCTCTGGGTACACAGGCTGTGGATCCAGGCCATCAGGGTTCAAGGCCCAGCGCTGCCCCCAGGTGGTTGGCTTGGGATGCTTCATTTGATCTCTTGGCTTTATTTGCAAAATGGATCTGAGTATGGTTCCTCCTTCAGAGTTGTCCTGAAGGTGTTAAGAGCCAACTCCTAACAGCATATAACAGCTCCTACCCTAGAGTAGGAGATCAAGAGATGTCAGCTAAAGTTTTTGAAAATATGATCTGCTTGACCCAAAGTCTACCTATCCACTGCCTTAGCTGTTGTAGAACATTCTAGACTTGTTTCCTCAAAGGATGGCCTGCATATGTATTAGGTAGGTTTTCTGGAAGCTTAGCCCAAGATGGGACTTTCCAGGAAACACACACACAGCAATATTATCACAGGAGCTATGGAAGCATTATGGGTGGTTGGAAAGTCAAAATACAACATGTAATCCTTCCATATGCAGCACAGCCCTCTCTGGAGAAATCTTGAAGGAAGAGAGGGAAGCAGGATGGAGTGAGGATGTGGTTTCAGGAGATCTCCCCCACCCCACTCTGCTAAACAGTGCTGAAGCACAGACTGCACTTGGAGTTTGACTCATCTGCAGCAAGGGGCTGAGCTTCCATGGATCCCAGTTGTGAGAATGAGTTGGAAGACATAAATAATAGTTCAAGGCGGGTCCTTCAGAGACTTCAACAGCAAAGCAGGAGAGCCAATACCCTGGACCAAATCCGGGGCCTTGCACAGGCTAGGCAAGCACCGTCCCACTGAGCTACATCCCTAGTCCTTTTTATTTTGAGACAGAGTCTATCTACGTTGCCCAGGCTGGCCTCAGATTTGCAAAGAAAAAAAAATATTTTTAAAAGACTGGGGGCTAGCTCAGGGGTGAAACACTTGCCTCACATGGAATTCCATCCCCAGCCCTAGGGAAACAAAATGGGAATACAAGAAGCAGATGCTGAACTTTAGCAGAGACCCATGGCTGAACTTTTTAAAGAGTTCTTCAGAGCTGGAAAGCTTCCAGAGACTCACTGGGCCATGTGAGTGGGACATGCCATGTGCCAGGAAAGCACATGCTCTCCAAGACCTGGCTCTGACCTGCCTTTGGAGGTGGATGAGTTTTGCACATATTCATGCTCCTTTTATGGGAGGCATGGCTCCCTCTGACACTGGGCCAACTGCAAGCTGCAAAGTGCCTTAGAAAGAAAGATCCAATTTAGAGTTCCAATCACTGGAATTTTTACGGACACAGCAGGTGGCCAATATTTTTGGATCATAATGTTTGTGAAAGTCTGGCTTAGGGATTTAGAATGATTGGACTAAAAGAGGTGAATTCATAAGCCATTAATTCTTGCCAGGCCTTCACACTTCAATAAGAATTTAGTGGAAAGATTATATGTTGTATTTTGACTTTCCAACCACCCACAATGCTTCCATAGCTCGTATGATAATATTGCTGTACGTGTGTTTCCTGGACGTACATGTATGGAAGAGATGGCAAGTATTCATCAGTTTACATTTTCTCAAGCCTTTTCTGGAGAGTATATTTGCCCAGAGCCTTTAAGTTTAATGGGGCCACTTAACCATTCCCAGCCAACAATGTGTGAGTAGCCGTAACAGCAAACTTTGGAGGCTGAAGCATTTGAGAATGGGTATGCTAGGCCACACTCTCCTTTGTCACTGCTGTGCTGACCTGCCGCCATCTGTTGCCACTGTAGTGGCTCCAGTTGAAGAGAATCAGGCCCTTTACTTTGCTGGACAGAGAGAACCTCCTCTGACCTGCCCCTGATTTGCATGAATGAATAATTTGGTTTGCTAAAGCCACTGAGAGTAGAATCTTACAGTTCCTCATGCCAGTTACTATGTTAGCCATAAGGACCATGGAAGATGGTTGACTAAAATATCAAGACAGAGGAGTGGATTGGGAGTCAGAAGATGCAGATGCAGTCTTGAGCCCAGCACTTTGAGGTGCATAAAATTAGGAAAATAATCATTAACTGTCTTAAGGCTTAAGTCCAATTAGATTGAGCCATTGATCTCTAAGAGCCCTTCTTCTCAACTCAGCATTCCATAATCCTTTGAACACCTGTACTCTGTTTTCTCTTTTTAGTCCAAAGCTCTAACGCACTATTATTGGAAATGATTAACTCAGGTGAATGTAAGTGTATGTACCATGCAAGTCCTACATAGATAGTCTCTATAATCCTATTCAGATATTATCACAAATCAGAAAAATATAGTGGGGTGTGTGTGTGTGTGTGTGTGTGTGTGTGTGTGTGAAAAAGGTTCTGAAGGTACACAGCTCTCTTTACAAGGCTGCACTTCACCTGTGCCTGACCTTTTCATAGGCCTGATTCATATTCAGGCCAATGGAGTTGTGGCTCAAGCAGTAGAGCACTCGCCTAGCAGGCATGAGGTGCTGGGTTTGATCCTCAGCACCACATTAAAATAAAATAATGACATTGTAACCACCTACAAATCTAAAAAAATAAATGTTAAAAAAATTTAAAAAGAGAGTTGTTAGCACAGCCACATCAAAGTTTATAGCAGCTCAATTCACAATAACTAAGCTATAGAAGGTGCCCTTCAACACATGAATGGATAAAGAAACTGGGGTCTGCATACACAATGGAATATTACTCACCATAATGGAGAATGAAATTATGGCATTTGCTGGTAAATGGATGGAACGGGAGATTATCGTTCTAAGTTGCTGGGATTCCAGGCATGATCCACCTGGCTAGAATGGGTCTTCTTTCTCACTGCCTGTCTATCCATGGTTTGTCTTCCCTGGGGTTTTTCCAGCCACTGCTGCCTCCACTCCTGTGGCTCCTAAGTTAACGGTGTCTTAGACACCTTTTCAGAGGGAAAGCCAATTTGTGACAACCTTCTCTGGCTTTTACATATTCAGGAGCCCTAGAGAACTGAAAAATAGGAAAAAAATTATTCCACCTACAAGGAAGTGCAGAGGCAAATGCTCTTCTGCTTCAGGGCATAGAGAAAATAGACTTTTTTCATTCTTTCATAGTGAGTGAGAGTCTATGAAGATGAACTTTAAAGAAGGTGATAGCGTAAACTATCGGTGAAATGTGAGGGTTTTTTTATTATTTGCCTCAGTTCTTTGTTTATGTATCTCAGAATTGGATTGGAAAGCTAGAGACTTTTAATTTGTTTCCTATTAAATTTAAATAATGAATAATAATAATAACTCTTATAAAAGAGAATATTTTTTCTAACAAGTCACATTAAAAGAAACATTACTCAAATTTTAACTGTGTATTCTACAAGTATCTTATTCTCCTATGTACTTGTCTTTATAATTTTTAGAGCTAACATTTAACCTTACTTTTACTCTTTGGCTTCAAGCATATGTTTGTTACTATTGTCTGTCTCCTCCTCCACCACCTTCTTCATTGTAGAGGGGCTTGAATCCAGGGTGCTCCACCACTGAGCTAAATCTCCAGGCCCTACCTCCCCTTTCTTTTTGAGAAAGGTCCTCACTAAGTTGCTGAGGCTGGCCTCTAACCCTAAATCCTCTTGCCTCAGCCTCCCAAGTAGCTGGGACCCCGGGCATGCATCACCACACCCTGCTGAAATTATTTTTCTGCCTCTACTTTTCTCTATTCCTATTGTGAGCTTACTGACTTCCTTTCACCTCTGGAAACATCTTACTTTCTCTCTTTTTAAAACACATTGTTTCCGTTCAGCCTCCTTTTCCTGTCTAAACATATTTCAAAGTTTTTTTGTTTGTTTTTTGTTTGTTTGTTTGTTTTACTTTTTTCTACCATTTTTTTTTTTTAAATCAGAACCAAATCCAGTTCTTACTTGCTTTTACCCCACTGGTAGAGGGTTGGATTGCATTAGAGTGTAGAATAACCAAACATTTTTATTAATTTACTAAGAATTTAAGCATATCTGTTTTCTATAAGGGTGCCATTCCTCTTGTGTCTCTGTAGTGTAAAGAAGGTAGAATTCCATGATACATACTCACCATTAGAATATTGCTAAATTCCCTTGATGGCAGATGAAACAGAGCAAAATAAAAAAAAAAAAAATGTTTGATACTCCTCCCACTAAGAGGTGGGATCTCTTCCTTTTGAATCCAAGTGGGCTCTGTGACTGTCTTGGCCAGAAAACATTGGTGGAAATTTGGTTGTGCCAATCTGAGGGCTGGGCTGCCAGGACCTGGCAGATCCATCTCCTCTGTCTTGGAGCCCTGAGTTCTCACGAAAAAGAGTCCAACTACACTTGACCTCTCTGGAGAAGCCACGCCTAGCTGTCCCAGCTAGTCCCACTCACTAGACCCAGCTGAGCCCAGCCTACTAGGCAAGCCTCCAGGCCATGACTGAAGCCACCTCATGGCGCCAGATGTACCCATCTGTCTGCGGAATATCACCAAGTAAGCTCCAAGATACCAGAGGGAGCAGAAGAATCACTGCCAGGCCATACCCTGATTCCTGACCCATATAATTCTGGAATATAATAAAATGGTTGTTTTGGAGTCATTTGTTACACAGAAGTTAGTAAGAAGTACTACACTAAGACCCCCAGACTGTACGTGGACTGCTGGGGTTAGAGGGCCTCTCAGAGGAAACATCATTCTTCCCTTAGACCAACTTGGGGCCAAAGAAGCAGCTGACTGGATTTCATCCGGGTCACTTGAGCCAAATGATTGCATCCTGCTTTAGCCTGAAACCACAGGAGGTGGTTTGAACCTTGATCCACCAATTCAATGTGTAAGACATTTATTTATTTTTTTTTTCAAACAACTTCTGCTTTAAGTGTTTATTCTACTTACATGTGTCTTCAGGGACTCCTTCCCTTTCCCTGGGATCAACAAACATCAACCTGGGGGCTGCCTGGTGTTTGTGTGTCCTCTAAGCTGAGAATGTTTTTATTAAAAAAAAAAAAATGTGTTTGAAAGTTATTTTAAAAAGAAAGAACAAAGAATATGCCACAGAGACAATACATGGTCCTAGAGTCTAAAATATTTGCTATCTGACTCCTAACAGAAGCAGTTTGCTAAGTCTTGATAATATCTTGATATTATATTGATATTGAGAATGATACGTGGAAAAGACCCTGGATTCTGTTATGTTATGCTCCTTTGAAGCTACTGTTTTTTAACTTTGCTGAACTCAAACTGCAGACATTTTCTTCCTTGTTTTGGGCAGCAGTTGAAATACTCCTTCAGTTCTTTCTGTCTTACCTGGGTTTCTGAGAAACTGCCCTGCTGGGTTTCTGTTCTCACAACTAAAAGGCTCAGGCGTCACTCCAGTTGAACTGGGCTCACTGGGCTGCACAAAATAACCACACAAGAGACACAAATACCTTTTTCTGTGGGGTCACTGTGACGGCTCCTCTGACCTTAAGGGTCCACAGGAAGAGAGAGAGCGAGAGCACGCGCTGACCCTTTTTATTGAGGGAAACTATTCAAATGAGGCAAGGGGTCACGTTTCAGGGGGCTGAGTCTATCTTCATGATGTCCACTGTCAGCAGGTTGACTGACACCTGGGTAGGCCACACCCAAGGGCACAGTAAGAGAAGGCACTTCCATGGAAGATTCTATCCTAAACAGGGCAAGGGGTTATATTACAAAGGAACAGGTGAGCATAGCTTCACCCATGGAGCTGTAGCAAGACACACCCATGCACAAGACACCAACCCTCAGACCCAAGAAAGGTGGGGAAAGCTCTGCCACATTTCTGCGACTGAGCACCTCAGCACCCAGCCAGGGAGTGTGACCCAGTCACGTGTAAGGTTGATCTCCCACACTGCCCCATGCATGCATGACTTGAGGAATAACCACTGATTGGGACAAGAACTACACACAACCTGTGGGACTCACTCCCTCTCTTTTCCACTCACTCTCTTTTGTTGGGCAGGTCCAAAATGGCTATAGGGAACCTCACGGAGGCTTCCGGCGGGCTGTTTTTAGCATGTAGCCAAGGTCATGAACACCTTGATTCAGTGTATGCACTCAGGTCATAAATATTTGCTCGTGAGCTGCACCTATTGACGTAACCTCTTGGCAGTTTGCCTTCTTTGCCTGGTCTGCATACTAAAAAGACCTATGGAAATGGTTAGGGGGCTGACAAGGGATACTGCCACCTCTGAATAAAAAATGCCTACCATCTCAATGGTGCCTCACCTCCTCTTTCAACTGCTAGAGCCCCAAACCTTGTTTCCCAGGCCTAAGCCTCACCATTACCCCACCACCACCACCGCCACCCCCCCCACACACACAATATTGCAGCTGCTGTAATCACCCTGAAATTTAGCATCTGGTTTTTCAATCTAGTTCAACTGCAAGCTTTCCTCTCTGAGTTGCCCCACATAAACGAGGGAGGGATAGCCCTCAGGTTAAAAACCATCAGAAAATGAAAAGCCCACCAAGTAACATTCGCATTTTGCAAGTGTCAAATCCACTACAGTATCTGCTTTCTCGTGGCCTTACCCCAGGCCTTCACATAGTTGTTTTGTTAAGTTTGTCCAGAATTTATTGTTGTGATCACAGGAGTGCTGTTCAAATAAGAAGTACTCAAATGATGCCCCCAAACAATCCTCCCACTCTTTTTGTAATTAATTTCTCCTCCATCTCTTCAAGGGTCCTTTATAGGGCTGAATTTTGTTCCTCTTTCTTTCTGATGCCAAAAGTGTTTTGCCCAGTGTTCGGTCGCTGGATCAGGACTGATGGCCTCAGCTGCGGCTTGTGAGACATGCAGAAGCTCAGTCCCCACTCAAGACCAACTGCAGCAGAAGCTGATCATCAACAACATTCCAAGGGATTTCTTTGCCCATTGAAGTTTGACGAGCTCAGGAGTAGAGGACACTGAGGGCCACGTCATGGGCCCTTGGAAAATGTTCATTGAAGGATTAAATAAATAAATTCTCCAGCTCAACATTTACTTCTCAGCAAGTTTTATTTGCATTGAGAAATCATTTTCCTTTCAGATTTGAATGTTACTAGCTGATTCAAATACATTTTCTGTTTGGGAAAACTCTTCTTAAACTCGTAAGAAATCTAGCCAATATATAAGTCTCAAGAGGCCAGCATAGGTTGAGCTTCCCTGATCTGAAAATAAGAAATCCGAAATGCTTTGAAATCTGAGACTTTTTGAGCATCAATAGGACACTTGAAAAAGTTTTGAATTTGGGGACATTTCAGATTTTCAGATTAGAGATGTTCACCTGGTACAATCTATGCAAATATTCCAAAATCTGAAAATCTTTGAAATCTGAAGTATTTCCCATTCCAAGCATGTTGGATAAATGATACTCATCTGGATTCTTAACTTCCCTCAAGAAAAAAGGAAAACATGTCCAATGCCAGTCGCTTCGTTTAGAGGGCAACCAGCATCATATGTGGTTATAATTGAAATGAGAAACTATATAAATCAAATCTACCATTTACTTTTTTTAAAAGCATTTTCCCCAGCCTCTGGGCAATAGACGAAAATCTCCTGCCCCCACCCCATGCATAAATTTATCCAGATGAAAGCATTCTTCTTCATTGGCAAGCAAAGCTGGTGATAATTATGAGCCCTGGAAAAGCAGATCCTGTCATAAAAATATTTCTGCTAAATGTTTTTAGTTTAGACAACTACAAGATAAGTATCAAATATAGAGCACAGGAAAAGCTTGACACAAGCCAAACAAATGTGTGTCCTCTTTACTTTTAAAAATAGTCTTTTACCCACTTACAAATTTTTTTCACTCTTCAGCACCAAAGAGTAGCTTGTGATTTTGTGTTGCCTTCTTTAAAGAAAAATCATAATTTAGAAGCAAGGAAGTGGAAAGCAATGAGAGTGAGCAAGGAGAGACATCCAGTAGTTAAAGATTACAAAGAAAACAGGAAAAAAAAATACTTATTAAGAAGAATCTGTAGGAAGCAACAAAAAAATAAATTTATTCACATTCATGGACCCTGATAATTATTTTGCCCAAAGACAAGAAAAAATATCACAATTCCCATCCACAATGAGATTAGTTAATCTAACATCCTCCCTCTTCCCAAGTGAAGTGTTAACTCCTATTCCCACAGTAGTAGGCAAAAGTTAAAGTAGTGGGGTTTTTTCCCCCCATTCTGGACATATAATGATTATGTGATTTGTGAAAATAATGCTTCTAAATAGGAATAGAACAACACACTTTCAAATAAACCCTCTTCTATAATTTCAGCGGCTCAGGAGGCTGAGGCAGAAGGATCACAGGTTCAAAACCAGCCTCAGCAAAAGTGAGGCCCTAAGCAACTCAGTGAGACCCTATCTCTAAATAAAATACAAAATAGGACTGAGGATGGGGCTCAGTGGCTGAGTGCCCCTGAGTTCAATCCCTGGTATCCCCCCAAAAAAATCTCCTTATTTTTATTTATTTTAATTTTTTTTTTTTTTGTACCAGAGATTGAACCCAGAAGCATATAACTACAGAGCCACATCCCCAGCTCTTTTTTCTATTTTATTTTGACACAGAGTCTCACTGAGTTGCTTAGGGCATTGCTAAATTGCTGAGGCTGGCTTCGAACTTGCCTGGCTTCGAACTTCGAACAAACTCCTGATCTGCTGGGATTACAGGAGTGTGTCACACACCCAACTAAACCCTCTTCAAAATGAAAAATGCTATTCCATTTGAATATCAAAGTAAATTCTTAATAAATGGAGTAGCTAAACATATTTATAATTAGATAACAATTGGCCGCTGTGAATTCTCAGTCACATTCAGGAAAAGAAGACTCAATGTAATGATTATAGAAATGAAGAAATAGCTGTCAACATTCAGACACTTTTCAGTTTTAAATCCAAGTGGACATTAAGATTAGTCTTCCAGCAGCTCAGGAGGCTAACGTAGGAGGATCTCAAGTTCAAAGCCAGCCTCAGCAACTTAGTGAGGCCCTATGCAACTCAGTGAGACTCTGTCTCTAAATAAAATATAAAAAGGGCTGGGAATGGGGCTCAGTGGTTAAGCACCCCTGAGTTCAATCCCCAGTATCCCCCCCAAAAAAATTAGTCAAGAACATAACTTTATTTGGTGAATACTTCAGCCATATCCCAGTGAATCTAGGGCACTGAATACCTTCCCTTTGGCTTTCCAGTGGGATCATTGCTAATTGAGACTGTGGATCCACTTTTATGGGCCCTGCATCACTGAATGGTCCATAAGTTCTAGGACCATATCCTGGCTCTGCCATATACCAACAATGTGACCATCTGCATTTTACAAATTTTTTTTCACCAGCGATTGAAACTTTGGTGCTTAAACACTGAGCCACATCCCAGCCCTTTTCATTTTTTATTTTGCAGTCGTTGAGGCTGGTCTTGAACTTGAAATATCCTGCCTCAGCCTCCAGACATGCTGGGATAACAGGAGTGTGCCACCAAACCGGGTCTTATACTAACTTTTAAACCTTTCTTTATTTGTTTTGAGAATGAGGTGTTACAATTTTCCTTATCTCATGAAAGAATTAATCAGACAATTCATGGGATGTCCTTTATAAAGTATTAACACAGAGGTTAAATAGCTCTTCCGCTTTCAATAATAGCATTTCTCAGGAAATTAAACCTTCTGGGTGGGTAGTAAGAGGTATAAGGTAGGGAGAATTGCATGCTAGGTGCTGGCCATGATTCCAAATTGGTTAATGTCTAGAGCGGCATTTTCCAACAGTCTCTCTGTGATGATTGATCTGTGCTTATCTGTTCTACTCACATTTGTAGCCACTAGTGGCATTTTTTAGAGATCACTTGAAGTGTGACTAATGCCACTGAGGCGCTCCGTTTGAAATTCCATTAATTTTAATGAATTTCAATGTAAATGTAACTAGCCATATATGGCTCATAGTTACCTTACTGGAGAATGTAAACCTAATCCCTGTGTTATAGTAGTGCCTTGAGGGAGCAGACAGGTCCCATAAATAAGTGAAGTGAGCCCTGTGCAGTGGTGCACACCTGTAATCCCAGCAACTCAGCAGGCTGAGGCAGGAGGATTGCAAGTTCAAAGCTAGCTTCCCCAAATTAGCAAGGCCCTAAGCAACTTAACAAGACCCTAAGCAACTTAACAAGACCCTGTCACAAAATAAAAAATAAAAAGGACTGGGGATATTGCTCAGTGGTAAAGCACCCCTGCATTAAATCAGCATTATGAAAAAAATAAAAATAAATAAATAAGTTGAATTGAAATAACAGGGCAGGTGGGACATGTGGCCACTACAGACACAACCCTGGTCTGAAGGATTCAGCCCGCACTGTAGGTAGATATATACTCCAACTTCTCCAGTGTTGCAAGGGAAACCAGAAATACACATTTTCATGAAAAACCTCTATTCTTTAAAGCATCAACTAAATTAAAGAAAAAAGTATATAACAGTGTGCAGACCAAACAGAATGTTTACTTACCGAACAAAGACCATGGAACATCAGTATGCAATCTTTAGTTTTGAACCTAGCCCTGAAATCATGGAAGAGTCTTCAGAATGGATTGTCCAAAGGAAATTCAGGGAGCTTCAGGCTTGAGTGTTAGGCTGATTTGCAAGACGTGGGACTTCTTGGGAATCCTATTAATGAGGGCCTCGTTGCCTGTAGCCATCTCAGTCCTGGCATGGTTCATGAGCTAAATGACACTAGTCTGGGAAGGAAGACAGTAGTGCTTCCTGGCCCAGCTCCTCCCCAGCTCTGAGCGTCCATTGGTATAAGCATCTTGCTCAAAGAGTGATGGGGACAGTAACCATGTCAGTCCTCCAGGATCTCCTTCCTTGGATCACTCAAAGGCAACTCCCAACTGATGAAAAACTAAAAAGGATTCTGTTTTGAACATGAAGCTCTCTGGAAGCCATGAGTTCCCCCTGCTTGTGTGTGAACATCTAGAGCGTTCGGGTCCCTGGGTAAGGGTCGCGAAATAACCAGGACACAGGGGATGCAGAGCAAAGGCAGCAATTGCAACTGCATGCTGAGGTTTATTTGCAAGTTCCTTTTATATTCTTCTTCTAACAAAGCAAGCAATTCTTCAATAACACTTTACCCACATTGCCCAGATAACATGCCTCAGCGGATACACAGAGCTAACTTCAGATGGTTCCTGTTTCTTTGATAAGTACCCTCTTAAAGTTCTTTGTAGACATTATCTAATCCCCTGAGGATGCATTTGTTTCTTTAGAATGTATTGTTCCCAGGACAAGTATGCAGGAAGCTTCTTCCTCTTGGCCAAACCATGCAGAACTTGTGACTTGCGATAAGGGGAAGAGAACTTTTCCTCCTCCTAACTGAGGTTTGCCTCAGCTGACCTAAATCACAGCCACAGCTCTTGCAAAAAGTCAGGCCTGAGGGAGCTAAACTCTGCACACTCAAACCCCGACACTTGTGTTATTGCATGTTTGTTAAGCAACATCAGAGTCAACACTGCCATCTTCTTGTCCACCACATGGATGAGGACTCTCAGGGAGTTGGCCTTTAGCCTGGGCCTGGGTGGGAACTGGATGCAAAGCCCAGTGAGCTCTAGAATCAGGAGCATTACCTTTGCCCTCAAACAAGCCTGAAATTCAGATTGCCCACAAACCACCTGTGTGGCCTCAAGCAACTGAATTCCTTACTTCTTAGTACCTCCTCTACAAAATGGGTAAGGTGAAAAGAATGTCCCCGAAAAGTTCATGAGACCATTAATAAGAAAATCATGCTGGCTGGGCAGAGTGGCCACACCTATAATCCCAGCTACTTGGGAGGGTGAGGGAGGAGAATTGCAAGATCAAGGCCAGACTCAGCAATTTAACAAGACCCTGTCTCAAAATTTAAAAAAATAGCTGAGGATGTAGCTCAGGAGTAGAGTGTTTCTGGGTTCAATCCCCAGTACCCGAGGGTAGAGGGAGAGAAAAATCATGTAAAGGGCTTAGCACAACCTTAATAAGTCCTCAAGAAAGGAGGCATTTTCAGATAACAGACAGTAGATGCCAAGAGGAAGGTGCAATTGAGGAATCAGCACAAGCCAGAAGTGTTGTATCAATGACTTGCCACTGTAGGCTGATCACTGAAAGCAGGCCACATGTAGTTGGTTTTACTATCGGTTTAAAATCCTTTTCAGATGTCATAACTCCTCATTGTCCACCTACTGGCCCCCACCCCTTGATGTGCAACGGGTTTTATATTGTCTTCCTATTGTCTTGCTCTCTGAATATCTTTAACATTTATCTGAGCTCCTCTTGGAAGCATTGGTCTATCATGTGTATACTGGTGAGCTGAAGACAGATGCCATGGTCTTGGCCAAATTATATTGTGATATTTTGTGCATGTATGAATATGTAACTACAAATCCCACCATTAGGTACAACTAGAATGCACCCATAAAAAAAATGTGGGTGGAAAAAAAAGTCAAGATTCTAACACCCAGAGTTTGAATATCATTTGGTATAATAACAAAGTCAAAAGAACTTTTCACTAAATGCACGTGTATGTACACCCACATGCACACAAAGATGATTGATACTGACGGATAGGTGGATGCACACTTCAGAATTTAGATAACACAGGCCTCCTTCATGTCCCCTGCTTTGAGCCTCACCCAAACATCTGCCTCTACCCATTGATCACATCCATACATGCAGACTCCCTTGAGGGAACCTGGAGCTACTGAGTTAGCAGCCATCTCTCCATGCCCTTTCTTGTCCCCATGTTTTGATGTGCCTGCTAAGGGAATGTCAGCATGTTCTAAAGGTGGCCCCACAGACGTGGAGCCTGAGCCAAACTGGTCATTGCATAATTGATAATAAGCCTTTTGTAGGCGCAGTCTATTTAGATTATTGTATGGAACCAGGTGACAGGTGTTCAGAGAACATTATCCACACTGCCTCTTGCTGAGAACATCCTGAGACCAGCTGGGGCAAGAACCCAGAGGAAATCTCCATCATAATTTAATAGTTCACAGGGCTTTGGGTTTGTAAGGATTACAATGAAGAATGAAGTGGCACTGACCACCCACTGCAAAAGGACCTTTGTGCTTTTCTCTTGATATTTCTACACTTACTATTTTGTTCCCAAGGATATCATTGCAGGGTGACCATGAGGAATTTTTTTTTTTTTCTGGAAAGGGTTTACATTTCTCACTTTAACATGAGAAACATATTAAACAGAAAACATCCAAGGAGGGAGAAACCCACTTTGAAGCACCCAATGTAGGGTACACTCGTTTAGGGTGGGTGGGGATATCCAAATTTCTCACAGGACCTGTACCAGAGAAAGTTCGCCTGGTGACGCTGCCCCCACAGCTGCAGTTGCAGCATCCACTGCCTAGAGGACTGCTTGCGGAGAGACTCCAGGTTTGGTTGCATGTGGCTGCACCCATTTTGGGACACCATCCTGGCCTGGGGCCTGGGTGCCAACAGGTTTACCACCACAAGAGCCTCTGTCTGGCGACTCCAGCTAGGATCCAGTGTTGGGGTGCCTGCAGGTTTGGAGGAGCCTGGGGTCTTCCTGCTGAGAGTGTTGGTGGTCCTTGTCTTGCTGCTGCATCTTGGGATTGCTCCTTTGCATGAGTATATCCCTGGTGGTCTCTCTGCAAGTAGGAGCAGCACTGAGATCTTGGGACTGCAGCGTGACCAAGCCTGAGGTATCTGAAGCCCAGCTGGGTGGGATAGAGACTGGTTTGGTGATCCAGAGAGACATCTGAGACAGGGCTGAGAAACTGTTGAACACTGACAGAAACAGTTTGACTTTCCAGCAAAATTTATTTTATTTTATTTTTTGATTCACTAATCTCTTTACCATATTTGGAACAGGATTTTTTTTTATGCATCAGTGTGTGGAGAACAATGACATATGAATGGTACTTTTCATTTTTGTTGTATTCTTTTTTTATATATTTATTTTGTAGTTATACATGAACCCAATTCTTTATTTTTTATGTGATGCTGAGGATCAAATCCAATGCCTCATGCATGCCAGGCGAGTGCTCTACCTCTGAGCCCCAACCCCAGCCCATATTTTTTTCTTGTATTCTTATGTCAATATTTTTATCTTTATGTTTGTATTCTTCCTCTTTTGTCTATTTTCTTGGATTTTCTTTCCAACTTTTCTCCAACCAATAGCCAATCTCTGTCATCTCCTCTTCTACTCTTTCTGTGTATTTTTACTTCTAGTTTCTCTCTTCCTCCCTTGTGAATATTCCATACTATACTACCTCTATTCTCTCATCTATCATTTAAAATTGTTAATCATTTTAACAAATATTTGGTTTGTACTATAGATAGTTATTGAACACATCATTTTGGTTTAATGCAAGAAAGCAGTAGATGCCTTAGTGGGAGCTATTCGGTTTAAGGCTATATGTTGTGTACACTGGGTGCTGTTGATATTGGTCCACCAGTAAAGGTGAAGCACTGGAAACCTTCAGGGACACTATAGGTCTACAGGGTAGAATTTATCCTGCCTTAGATCTGTACTTCTAGATGGGAAAACACACTAACAACATGAAAAAACAAGGAAATAAAGAGCCCTAAACAAAACCAAGATGCTTCAACAACAAAAGCCACTGATAACACAGTAGAAGAAATGTCCAAGGAGTTCAGATTATATACAGTTAAATTGATCGGTGAAGTAAAGGACAGTATAAGAAGTGAAATCAAAGAAAAAATACAGGAAGTGAAAGACCACTTCAATAAATAGAGATCATGAAAAACAAACAAACAAACAAAAAAACAAGCAGAAATCCTCGAAATGAAGGAATCAGTAAGCCAAATTATAAATTCAATAGAAAGTATCACCAACAGACTAGACCACTTGGAAGACAGAACCTCAGACAATGAAGACAAAATATATAGTCTTGAAAGTAGAGTTGAACATGTGGAGAAGATGGTAAGAAACCATGAACAGAATATCCAAGAATTATGGGATAACATACAAAGACCAAATTTAAGAGTTATCAGAATAGATGAAGGAGCAGAGATACAAACCAAAGGAATGCTCAATCTTTTTAATGTTGTAATAGTAGAAAATTTCCCAAACCTAAATAATGAAATGGAAAATCAAATACAAGAGGCTTACAGGACCCCTAATGAACAAAATTACAGCAGACCCACACCAAGACACAGTATAATGAGAATGATGAACACAGAGAATAAAGATAAAATCTTAAAGGCTGTGAGAGAAGAAAATCAAATTACCTATAGGGGGAAACCAATTCGAATCTCAACTGATTTCTCCATCCAGACCCTCAAAGCTAGGAGGTCCTGAAATAATATATGTCAAGCTCTGAAAAAAAATGGATGCCAACCAAGAATTTTATATCCAGCCAAAATTAAATTTCAGATTTGAAGATTAAATTAAAACATTCCATGATAAACAAAAATTAAAAGAATTCACAAACTGGAAAGCATTCTCAACAAAATACTCCATGAGGATGAAGTGAAAATAAGTAAGTGAAAAACCAGCAAAGGGAGGGTCTACACTAAAGGGACCTTCAACTAAATGAGAAACTCAGACAATCAACAACCAGAAATAAACCAAAATGACAGGGAATACAAATCATATCTCAATAATAACCTTGAATGTTAATGGCCTAAACTCATCAATCAAAAGACATAGACTGGCAGATTGGATTAAAAAGCAGGACCCAACAAGATGTTGTCTTTAGGAGTTTCACTTCGTGGGCTGAGGTGAAAGGATGGGAAAAAACGCATCACTCTTATGGACTGCATGAACAAGCAGGCTTTTCCATTCCCATTTCAGATAAAGTAGGCTTCAAACCAAAGTTGACCAGAAAAGAAAAAGAAGGACATTTTATACTTCTTAAGAGAAATATATATAAGCATGACATAGCAATTATAAATATTTATGCCCCAAACAATGAAGTATCTATGTACATCAAACAAACCCTTCTCAATTTCAAGAGTTAAATAAACCATGATACAATAATGCTGAGTGACTTTAACACACTTCTCTCACTACTGGACAGATCTTCCAAACAAAAACTAAATAAGGAAATTACAGAACTAAATAATACAATCAATAATTTAGACTTAACAGACATGTATAGAATATTTCATCCGTCAATGAGCAAATACAATTTCTTCTCAGCAGTACATGGCTCCTTCTCTAAAATAGGCCACACCGCATGCTACAAAGCAACTCTTAGTAAATACAAAAAACAGAGATAATACCTGCATTCTATCAGACCACAATGAAATGAAATTAGAAATCAATGATAAAGTTAAAAAATAGAAGCTACTGTAACAAATAGAGACTGAATAATACACAATAGAATGGTGAATGAATAATAGAAGAAATCAAGGATGAAATTTAGAAAATTCTTAGATGTAAATGAGAACACTAAACATATCAAAATCTCTAGGACACTATGAAGGTAGTACTAAGAGGAAAGTTTATTGCACTGAGTTCATTCATTAAAAGAATAAAAAGTCAACAAGTAAATGACCTCACACTACAACTCAAAGCCCTAGAAAAAGAAGAACAAATCAACATCAAAAGGAGTAGAAGACAGGAAATAATTACAATCAGAGCTGAAATTAATGAAACCGAAAAAAAGAAACAATTGAAAAATTGACAAAAGAAGAAGTTGGTTCTTTGAAAATAGATAAATAAAATAAAAAACCCCGGCCATACTAACAAAGAGAAAAAGAGAGAAAACTCAAATTACTAAAATACAAAATGAAGAAGAAAATATCACAAGGATACTGAAGAGAATTAGAAAATAAATAGAAAAAGACATTGACAAATTTCTAGAGACATGTGACCTACCCAAACTGAATGAGGAGGTCATACATGATGTAAACAGATCAACTTCAAGTAATGAAATAGGAAATGCCATCAGAAGCCTACCAACCAAGAAAAGCCCAGGACCAGATGGATTCTCAGCCGAGTTCTACAAGACTTTCAAAGAAGAATTAATACCAATACTCCTCAAAATAGTCCATGGAATAGAAAATGAGGCAACCTTCCTAAACTCATTCTATGAGGATAATATCACCCTGAAGCCAAAACCAGACAAAGACACATCAAGGAAAGAAAATTTCAGACCAATATCCCTGATGAGCGTAGATGCAAACATTCTCAATGAAATTCTGGCAAATCCCATACAAAAACATATTAAAAAGACAGTGCACCACCATCAAGTGGGGTTCATCCCAGGGATGCAAGGTTGGTTCAACATACAGAAATCAATCAAGGTAATTCATCATATTAATAGATTTAAAAACAAGAATCATATGATCATCTCCATAGATGCAGAAAAAGCATTTGACAAAATACAGCAGCACACTTTCATGTTCAAAACACTAGAAAAACTAAGGATCATAAGAACATACCTCAACATTGTAAAATCTTGCTAAACCCAAGGCCAACATCATTCTAAATGGAGAAGAATTGAAAGCATTCCCTCTAAGAACTGGAACAAGGCAAGATGTCCTCTTCCACCACTTCCATTCACTTGACTTCTTATGGCTTGTACTCCACGTTCACAGATAGATTTTTCCAAGTTGATAGAGCCGCTGACTCTCTTTATGTTCTAAAATTTAGTTTGTGGTGCATGCCTGTAATCCCAGCAGCTCAGGAGGCTGAGGCAGGAGGATCGCAAGTTCAAAGGGAGCTTCAGCAATTTAGCAAGGCCCTAAGCAACTCAGAGAGACTCTGTTTCAAAATTAAAAAATAAAAAAGGGCTGTGGATGTGGCCCTGTGATCAAGCACCCTGGGATCAATCCCCAGTACCAAAAGATAAAAAATAAAATAAAATTTAGTTTCGATTACCCTAACTTTTGAATATGTCTCTTCTACTTTCTTAGACACTTGATTATTCAGAACAAGTTTGGATTAGAATTCATTCATTGGTTCATTCACCAAGCACTTATCCAACATGCTAACCTTATAGAAGCCACTATGCTGGACACCATTTATTCACAGGTACTTCTTGGATTATCTTCTAGGTGACAAGGTTTGAGCAAGCCAAGCAGTAAAGACACACTCTGCACGGGAAGCTTACATTCCAACAGGGCAGATGACACTTGGCAAAAATCGAGGCCCTAAGCAACTCAGTGAGACCCTGTGTCTAAATAAAATACAAAATAGGGCTATCACCATTTAGTGACACTTGCTTTGCAGAACAATTAAATAGGGTCAAGAAAGGCTGGGGAGCTGGGCACGGTGGTACATGCCTATAATCCCAACAACTCAGGAGTCTGAGGGAGGAGGATCACAAATTCAAGGTCAGCCTCAACATTTTAGCAAGGTGAGGCCCTAAGTAATTTAGCAAGGCCCTGTCTCTGAATAAAAAAATTAAAAAGGGCTGGGATATGGCTCAGTGGTTAGGTGCCCTTAGATTATATTCCTGGTACCCCAAAAATAAATAAATAAGTAAATGAAAGGAAGGAAAGGTGTGTGGATGGGTAGTGCAAGGTAATATTTGAGCAAAAACTTAAAAAAGGAAATGAAGTAACCATGTGGGCCAGTGCAAAGACCCCAAAACAGAGAATACCTGAAATGTCTGAGCCCATCATAAGAACTTTAGGTTTACTCTACATTAAAAAATTAAAAAAAATAAAACCTTCATAAGGTTTAGATAAACAAGTGATGTGATCCAGGTCAGGTTTCAACAGAATCACTCTGACTGCTGTGAGGGAAATGGCAAAACAGGTTGAACAACCCTTATCTGAAATACTTGGAACCCAAAGCGTGTAAGATATCAGATGTTTCTGGAGTCTTAAATATTTGCATATACCTACTGAGGTATCTTGGAGATGGGACCCAAGTCAAAACATGAAATTCATTTATGTTCCATATACACCTCACACACACAGCTTGAAGGTCAGGGTATTGTATGCAATAGTCTCAGCACACCTGCATTTGGGGGCGTTGGGGGAGGTACCAGGGATTGAATTTAGGGACACTCAACCACTGAGCCCCATCCCCAGCCCTATTTTGTATTTTATTTAAACACAGGGTCTCACTGAATTGCTTAGGGACTTGCTTTTTGTAAAGGCTGGCTTTGAACCCTCGATCCTCCTGCCTCAGCCTCCCCAGCTGCTGTGATTACAGACTGTGACCTGTCACAGGAGGTCAGCTGTGGACGTTTCTACTTGTGGCACCCTGTGGGTGCTCAAAAAGCTTCGGAGTTTGAAGCATTTCAAATTTCAGATTTTTCAGCTTGTACAGAAAGAGAAAAAGATATTCTTGGTGTCAACAAGCATGTAACTATTGGGGAAAACATTATATTTGCAGCAATTTAATTAAAGTCAGGCATAATAAAATAATAATGAAATAAAAAAGAAACTGAGAAAAGGGTGTAAATTCCAACCATGTGGAGGTGGCACCAAGGAAATTTCTTATAAGTCTGCTCTCTCACCTCTTTTTCCTTCTTGCTCCTGCTCACCCGACAAGTTTCTTTCTTTATTCTTGTGATGGGGTGATTTTTTTTTCTTGCCTTAGTCACAGTTAATAGTTTAAAGATAATTTTATGTTACCTTTATAGCATCTTACTTTTTTTTTCTGGGAAGGGTGGAAGATTGAATGCAGAGGGACTTAAACACTGAGCTACATCCCCAGCTCTTTTTATTTTTATTTTTTTTTTATTTTGAGACAGGGTTTCACTAAGTTGCTTAGGATCTAAGTTACAGAGGCTGGCCTCCCAAACTTGCGATCCTCCTGCCTCAGCCTCTAAATTGCTGGGATTACAAGTGTACATGAACACACACACCTTACTGCACCTTAGTTTTGCTGCCCTGCCAAAGCTTCAGTTTTCTCCCCTTAGGCAAATAAAAATCAGTACACTGGATTAGGTTTTAAGCCCTGAAATGATAGATTTTGATGTTCAAAATATGGCAATTGTTTAAACTAATTAAAATGTCAATTTTAATGAGGGGACTCAGCAGGGAAGAGGTAGGTACAAATGAGATTACATTGGCAGAATACTGATAATGGTTGAGGCCAGGTAATGGTTGCAGGAAGACCAAGTATGCTATTCTCTCTGTTTTTTTGTTGGGTTTTTTTTTGTTTGTTTGTTTGTTTGTTTTTGTTTTTGTTTTGTAAATGTTTGCCATTTTCTCTGAAGAAATGTTTTAAAATTTTTTCAGGCTGTTTTCATGAAAAATTCCATCCTTGTCATTAAAAATTTTGATCTTTGGGAAATTATACCTTTGAACAACTTTTTTTTCCCCTTGAGAATCAATCTCTGAATACAATGGTTTATAAGAGGAAGGGTTTCAGGAAATAACTATTTTAAATTTATGAACAGAAGAGTGCAGATTTTTCCCTATATCTTGATTTGATCTAGTGATGGGCCACCCCTCATTTTATAGTCTTGGTTCTTTTATGTTGTCTTTCAGACTTATAATGTAAACTCAGCAGAGATCATTCCACAACAGGCCCAGGGTAAAGCAGTTGTAGAATACTGCAGGTTTTTGTCCCCGAGGTTCAGTTCCTGATAGATGTAGATATTGTCTCCCATACAGTTTGTATCTAGGCGTCAATCACCAGTAGACTTCGTCTGTTAATTCTTTCTTTTAAATTATTTTTTATTTGTTCTTATGAGATGTACATGACAGTAGAGTGTGTTCTGACATATACATGAATGGGGTATAAATTATTCTAATTGGGATCCCATTCCTGTTGATTGCACGTGATGTGGAGTTTCAATGACCTCACAGGAAAGTTATATCCAATTCATTCTACTTCATCTATTAGGTTTTTTTAAAATTTTTTTTAATCTGTTGTTTCTAGATATACATGACAGTGGGGTGTATTTTGACATATTATACATACACGAGGTGCAACCCATTACAGTTTTGATCCCATTTTGTGGTTGGACGTGATGTGAAGTGACACTGGTCACGTATTCATACATGAGCATAGGAAAGTTCTGTCCAAGTCATTCTACTGTCTTTGGTCTATTAATTCTTGAAAGGATGAAACACTAGAGGTCACTCTTCCCATTGAGAAAGAGTGGAAAGCTATCTAGAAAGTGACCAGAAGACACTAATACCATCTCTTCTGGATAGCATATTAGTGAGAAAATTATATTAGCCTAACCTCCACATATTTTTTTACAACTTCATTGTTAATGCAGCTCAGAAATAATAAGATCACCTAGATACGCAGTTATAATCATATGCAGCGGGCCTTCTGTATTCCCAAGTTCCACATCTATGATTCAACCAATCATGGGCTGAAAATATTTGGGGGAAAAAATTGTGTCTAAACTGAACATAGACAGGCTTTTTTTTTTTTCTTATTATAATCGAAGCAGTAAAAATAACAATTTGCGTGCATTTATATTGTATTCGGATAAATAGTCTAGAGATGATGGAAAGAATACAGGAGGATCTGTGTAGTTTATGTGCAAATACTATACCCCATTTTGTATATGGGACTTGAGTGTCCATGGAGGGTGGTGTCCACAGGGGTCCTGGAAGCAATCCCCCATAGATACTGAGGGACAACTCTATATTAGTTAACATTTTCATAAAATGTATGGGAAGGATTATATGATATCACAGATTCAATATTATTAGAATATTAAATCTAAATTAGAAAACTGAAATCCAAAAGTGAATCAGTGAACCAAACTCTCTCTGCAAACATATGCTGTTGGCAGCGCAGTTTAAGTGCTCCGGTGGTCTAGCTTCTGTTAGAGTTCCAATGGAACCAGTTTGCATTCCCCAGCGATGACGGTGATGGAGCTAAGACCACGTGTTCCCCAGCTTCCAAATAACCAGCCCTTTACCAGCTGTTTCAAGCTACCGATTCCTCTCTTTCCTCACATGCCCTATTTGAATTCACTTCGTTTCTATGACACATTTTCTTCCCTCCACCCAGGTGACGTGGACCACGCTCTCAGAACATCAGATACTCAAGTGCCTCCTCCTCTGAGATTGCACACCCTATCTTTTTCAGTACTGGAAGAATCTTTATGGTCAGCTCTGCTGAAGATGAAACAGGATGTTCAGTTCGTCCCAAATGATTGCTCATTCTCTTCTGAAACTATTTCCTCATGATCTTTCATGATGGAAAAAAAAAAATGTCTTTCTTCCATAGTTATAGGTCAAAAAGAGAACCAAAGAGGACTTTAACTAACAAATTGCTGTGAGAAACAATGAGCATAATTAGTTACTGTAATTCCTCAGAATTATAACTTTTATGTTATAAGACAGATATTGCTCTGAGAAAGCCCATGTAAATGACTGAAAAGACAAATTACATACTGGGGATAAAGAATTGATATTTAGAATATATAAAGATCTCTCAAAACTCAACAGTAAAAAAAATCATATAAAAAATGGATAAAGACATGAATATGCATTTCTTTGAAAAAGATATGCAGACAGTATGTGAAAAGATGTTCAACATCATTAGCCATTAGAGAAATGCAAATTAAAATCAGAATGAGTTATCACTGCACACACATCAGAATGGATAAAACAACAGAAACAAATGCTTAGAGTCATGAGGAAAAACTCAAACCTTGCAGGTAACCAGTGCAAAATGGCACACTCACTCTGATAAACAATTTGGCAATTTCCTCTATAACTAGAAATGAACTTACCATGCAGCCCAGCAATCACACTTTGGGCATTTATTGCAGAGAAAAAAAAATTCATCTTCACAGAAAAACCTATTTGTGAATGTTTATAACACCTTTATGCATAATAACCTTTATCTTAAAACCAACCCAGATGTCCTTCAACAAGTAGACAGCTAAACAAACCACAGCATATCCACACCAGGAAATATTATTCAGCAATAAAAAAGGAGCAAGTTTGATACATGAAACCACTGGATAATTTTCCAGTGGAAAAAAAATTGATACCCAAACATTGCACATGGGAGATTCCATGTATACAATATTTTTGAAATGACAAACATTTTAGAAACAGAACAGATCAGCTGTTGCGATGGTGATTAGGAATCATGAATGGGAGGAGGAGAAAGAGGCAGGAGAGAGATGGATATGATTATGAAAGGGCAGTATGAGGGACCCTTGCAATGTTTCTGTCTTGAGTCTGGTGGTGAATATATGAACCAACACATGCGATAAAATTGTATAGAACTAAACACACACAGGAGACAAACCAGTCCAAGTAAAACTGTAAAGATCTGAATAGGACCAGTTTGCATGTAGCCACGTCAGTTTGCTAGCTGTGATTCTATACTAGAGTTTTGCAAAATGTCAACATTGGGGAAACTGGGTGAAAGGTACTTGGAAGTCAGTCACTGTGTTATTTCTTATGACTAAGTGTGAACCTTCAATTTCTGAAATCACAATTTTCAGCTGAAAGTACATACCAATCAATGATTAAAGAATTCAAACAAAGCCACCAGTCAGTCAATGGAAATTTAAATAAGTGTTATTTAAATTTAAATAATTTAAACAAAAGTCTATGACTTCAACTACTTAATGTTATTTTGCTTGCTGACTTACATGTTTTATCGTAATATCTTCAAAATGGTTGTTTCTATGCCCTGAGATAGACTGCTTCAGTTTTGATCAAAATAATCTGAGATAATGATTTAGGGGGAAGAAAAGTAATTTCCAAAATAGATTCCTCGTTTGAAGAATTGCCACAAAAATTACCCCACTGGAGAAAAAGCATGTCCATGCTGGGAAAGCACGCATCTTTCCTCACTTGACCTGGTTTGGGAATATCTTGCCCTGCTGGGAGGATGAGCAGACGAGGGGGAGTCCTGGAGCACTCTGACTGCTCACTTCATGTGGGAAGCATTGGCATTAAAGTCATTTTCTTTCATCTTGTACCTGATATTCGTTTATGTTCTCACTGCCACCTTTCTTCTTACATCATGATCAGCTCGGTTAAC
Source organism: Callospermophilus lateralis (assembly GCF_048772815.1). Lineage (NCBI taxonomy): Eukaryota > Metazoa > Chordata > Mammalia > Rodentia > Sciuridae > Callospermophilus > Callospermophilus lateralis. The sequence goes on from NC_135305.1 coordinate 167,568,283, forward strand.
TGCCAAATTCCGTGGGCATTCACTTGTCAGGAGGCCTCCCCAATCTGATATAAGTTACACCAGTTTTCTTAATACCTAAAAGCAAAGAAAAAACATATTAAACATTTACTATTACCACCCCCTCCCCAGAATCACCTTGATCTTCAAATGATGAGAGAAAACATTTTCCTGAAAGACTTCTGGCAAGGATTACTTTCTAAGAGTCCAGGGGCCTTTGAGGTTCTACCTAGTGGTAGAGACTGGATGGATTAGTCAGGGTGGGCTAAGTTCTGCTGGGATAACAAACCAAAATCTTAAAACAACAGGGTTAAGCACAACGTAAAATCAAATTACATAGATCTTACATAAATCACACATTACACCAGCTCTCTCTAAGCTTTGACTTCTTCATCTGTGAAATGGGTTTGCTGAGAAGATTAAAGGAGATGATGTACACAAATGTCCTGCATGGAGTCTGGATGGGAGGCTCTGAGAGAGCAAATACACAGCACACATCAGCAGTGACTAGTCCCATTCCTACTCTGTGGCTCTTAATGTTCTGTTATTTATTGCCACCACGATCACTTTCTCTTCTGAGACCAATGAGTTGTATGGGCTTTGGGCAAATTTCTTATCCTTTCTGTGCCTCAGTTTCCCCAGCCAGAGAACTGGCTGTGGTGAGGATCCACATTTTATACCAAATACCAGGAAAAGGGCATCAGCCATAGAAGACCCTAGGTGCCCCTCTCCTTTCTGAAATCAAGCCAACAGGAAGACATAAAACTCATGGACAATAGTATAATGGGGTCCATGACCCTCAACATTTAAGAGCCCCCATTTTTAATTTTATTTATTTGTTTGTTTTAGGAATTTACTTGTTCTTTTTTAGATATACATGACAGTAGGGTATATTTTGACATGTTATACCTAGGTGGATTATAACTTCGTCTAGGGCTGGGGTTGTGGCTCAGTGGTAGAGCGCTTGCCTAGCATGCACAAGGCACCGGGTTCGATCCTCAGCACCACATTAATGTAAAATAAAGATATTGTGTCCACCTAAAGCTTAAGAATAAATATTTTTTAAAAAAATAACTTAGCCTCGTGGTGGTACGTGTGGTAGAGTTTCACTGGTTGTGTAGCCCACAGTGTTTCCTATTCTCCCCCTTCCCTTCATTCCCCTTTGTCTAATCCAGTGAATTTCTATTCTTCCCTCCCCCATCCTTTATTTTGAGTCCACATCCACTTATCAGAAAGAACACTCAGCCTTTGTTTTTGGGGGGTATTGGCTTATTTGAGAACCCCATGTTTAGGTGGTGGTGGGAAACGATAGCCTTATACTTTCGTAGAAAGAGGCTGCCTTTAGAAGTTCTTTTTTTTTTTAATTAAGGAAACCTGCGATTCAGTCTGGGTGGTGAGAACTCTCAGAGTCCACCCAGCTCTCCCTTTTGGGGTAATGGCGTGGCAGTAATGTCTTTGCACAAGGCAGCAATGCCCACCTGTACTCAGGAGAACAGGGACTGCCCTTCTCCTGACATTGTACACGAGAGTGACAGCTATTGAGAGCTGGGAGAGCCCCACCAGTGACTGCCTTGTGACTGCTCATGCAGTCAAGGGCTAAACCCAGACATTTTTATTCAGATGACATTTGAAAAAAAAAAAAATCTGTGTCCCTTTTGGTCTTGCTGCACTTCAATCAAAGGCTGAGAGGGAGACCTATCTAATCTGTCAGAAGGGCCAATCTAATCTGCCCTATTAACTGTGTTTATGGAGTAAAGTATGCTGTGACATTATATATATATATCACAAAACTCAACCCATGAAGCAAATGCAAAACGCTTCTGCCACTGCAAATACTGACCTCACCAAGCAGATCAACTTGGGACATGAGTACATATCATCTGTCAGCAGAGGGGGAACAACACAGGAGGAGTGAGCAAGCTATTTAGCCCAACTCATCCACTTACTCTCAAACACCCACCACAAAACCCAAGCTGCCTGGAGACATTTTATTATAATTACACATAGCTTTTATATGTTATTTTAAACGCATTTACTCCATTGTGTCATATCTAAAGCTTTAGTCCGATGTTTCTCAAAACCCAATATTGATTCTTAACTTCCAACTCAGCGTCTCTCAAAGCAGGATCCATGCATTGGAATCATCAGCACTGCTTGTTAACATTGCAGGTTCCCAGGCCAACGCAGGATCTCTGGAGCTGGGGCCCAGAGAATAACAAACCCAATTCACCTCCAGGAAGATTTGGAATTACTGCAGTCCTACCAAATCTTTAATAACAAACTGGTAATATAAGTTAAATATTATTTTAAGTGCTTTAAATAGATTGATCTTTACTTTATTTCCTCCTTTTTTTTTTTTTTTTTGGTACCAGGGATTGAACTCAGGGACACTCAACCACTGAGTCATATCCCCATCCCTTTTTTATATTTGACATATAGACTGGGTCTCATTGAGTTGCTTTGGGCTTTGCTTTGCTGAGGCTGGCTTTGAACTCACAATCCTCCTGTCTCAGCCTCCCAAGCTGCTGAGATGACAGGCGTGCACCACTGTGCCCAGCACACTTTACCTCTTTACTTGATGGGCCATAAAAACATGACAGACAGATAGATTGATAGATAATAAAGGTACATAATAAATATATATGATGCAGACAGAGTTTTTAAATTTTTTTCTTTCTTTCTTTTTTCTTTTCTTTTTTTTTTTTTTTAGTTGTAGATGGACACGATACCTTTATTTGTTTTTATGTGGTGCTGGGAATCAAACCCAGTGCCTCATGCATGCTAGGCAAGTGCTCTACCACTGAGCCACATCCCTGACCTGGCAGATAGAAATTAAAAAAAAAATATATATATATATATATATATATATATATATATATATAATTTTTTTAGTTGTAGTTGGACACAATACCTTTACTTTATTTATTTTTATGTGGTGCACAGGATCGAACCCAGGGTCTCGCACGTGCTAGGTGAGCACTCTACCGCTGAGCTACAACCCCAGCCCCAGATAGATTTTTAAGAGCATTGTTTAAAAGACAAAACCAAGTACATTAAGCCAAACTAAATCTTTTGGGTGATTTTTATTAAACTTAATAAAAACATATTTTTTAAATACATGGAACTAAAGTATTTGTTGTTATTATTCTGGCTTTTTTATTTTGTTTTGCTTGATTTGAGATATTTTTTCCAATAGATAGCATGGCAGTTTCAAAAAATATTAAAGGGCTAAAGAAATTAAGTGTCTTCAAATTAAAATCCAAGTCCAACAGAAAAGCTAAACATTTCTCTTGTGCTAAAATGTCAGCTCAGCCTGATGACAACATCCTAAGCACTTGTTTCCCAAATTGCTTCCAAGGACACAGGCCCGATGTGAGGACACATGCCCAGGGAGGGGACCCTGCTCCCAAATATGTTTGCAAATTGCCACAAACTGTTTCTCACTTTTGCTGAGGCTGGCTTTAAACTCTCGATCCTCCTGCCTCAGCCTCCCAAGCTGCTGAGATGACAGGCCTGTCATCTCATTTTGAAGCCCCCACTCCAGGGCTTCAAAGACTACATATTCTTATTAAAGATCTGAAGAGCCCTGCGGTAAAGAAACTTTGATCAGCAAAGCATTTTTTAAAGCTTATTTGTCCCCAAGTCCCTCTCTCTTCTCTCTCTCTTCTCTCTCTCTCTCTCTCTCTCTCTCTCTCTCTCTCTCTCTTTTTTTTTTTTTTTTTTTGGTACTGAGGATTGAACCCAGGGGTGTTTATTCACTGAGCCACATCCCCAGCCCTTTTGACTTTTTATTTTGAGACTAGATCTCTCGATCAGATGCTGAGGCTGGCTTTCAACTTGTCAAACTTCGGCCTCAGCCTCCCGTCTCTCATATTTAAAATCACCTCTTGAGCAGTTCCTTGAAGCAAGCACACTTTGAGGTTGCAATAAGCAATCCCGAATGCATCTGTTGAGCTACAGGTTAAATTTAATTTCTGTTCCTGTCTCTTGGGTACCTCCTTTCATGTGGCCAAGACTTTACCCTTCACCCTCATCATTTAAATCCAGGCCATTGGTCTCCAGTGGCAGGAACAATAAGAACTCCCCCATTCCCATGCCCAGAAAGTGTGCAGAGAACATACCACACTTCTCAACCATGAGAAGCAGGACAAGACTGATTGATTTCCATTCCTTCTTCCAGGATTCTCCACAAAGGTGATTTCCCAGTCTCCCTTCCCAGAAGATGCTATCTCATATTCCTCATCAATCAGAGCGCTCCCTCTCTCTCTCTCTCTCTCTCTTTGTGTTATATATGATCAACCTAAGGCAATAGTTTTCAACACCCATGTTTGCAGTTCTGGATGGTGGAGCTGTGAGATTCTGCACACCAGAGGCCTTCCAACATCACCAATAATACTCCTTCCGTGATTTATCTGACTCTGGGTCCAACAACAAGTATTTCCCCCATCCAGAGGCCCCCAGCTTTCTGATTTTGTCTGTATGTGTTGTTCAACACCGTTCCTAATGCCTACGGCAATAATGTAGACCACAGGCAGCACATAGTGGACCCTCGATAAATTCTTCCTAAAGAGTGAATGAAGCAGAAAGCTCAACAATGACCACAGGTCCCAACTCCAGATCATCCCAGTGGCCGGCCCCTTGAATTTTCACCTATTCCCTTCTTTCACACTTCTGTTCTAGGACTGGCAAACCCCCTAAAACCTGGGTCCATCTTGCAAACACTCACTCCTGCTCTTCTGGAGTGGGTGCAGTGCCTTCAAGACCTTCTTGGAAGGCCCACAAAGTGTTGTGGTGTGGGTGGGGGTACCTGTCTTGTTCTGTTTTCTGTTGCTATAGCAAAATATCTGAGGCTGGGTGTTTTATAAAGTAAAAGGTTTACTTTAATTCATGGTCTGGAGATTCAAGCGCATGTTACCAATATCCACTTGGTTCTGGTGAGGCCCCTCTTGCTAGATTACAACCTGGCAGATAAATCACGATGGGAATGATTATGAGAGGGAGAGATCACCTATTGAGACAGGAATTCAGAGAGATTCAGGGGACCAAGTTTTCTTTTTTTCTAACAATTCACTCTTGCAGGGAGGCTGGGGTTCCAGAAGAGCTATATTAATCCCTTTTGAGAGTGGCACTCCCAATGACCTAACAGCCTCCCACAAAGCTCCACCTCTTAAAGGTTCCACCACCTCAACACTGTCATGCTAAGCACCAATCTTGCACATGTGAGCCCCAGGAGTACCCTTCAACCATATGAAAAACCTAGCAGCACCAACTCAGTCTTGCAGCCAAATAAATAAGACCATTTCTTGGTTCATCGGTTACTAAAAGAAAACCACTAAGTGAGTTACCAGGATAAGCGGTCAGAAGTTTTGTTTTTGTTTTTGTTTTTGTTTTTGTTTTTTTTGTACCAGGGATTGAACCCAGGGGTACTTAACCACTGAGCCATATCCCCAGTCCTTTTTTATACTTTATTGAGAGGATCTCATTGAATTGCTTAAGATCACACTAAGTTGCTGAGGCTGGCTTTGAACTCACGATCCTCCTGCCTCAGCCTCCTGAGCCACTGGGATCACAGGAATGTGCCACCTCACCCTGCAAAAAGTCAAAAGTCTTTAAGCAACCAGGCTGTCCCCTGAACTTTGCCCTACCCCTGTTCACTATGGGAACCCAAATGTGCTGGAGAATGCCTGGCCAACTGATGATGGGACCCCACATTGAATCTGGGCTTTTCATCTTTCTCCAAGTGGACTCAGCTTAAAGCAAAGAAGAACATGGAATGAGAAACTGAGCAGCAAACCCAGTTGCTAGTGGGACGAAAAGATTCTGAGTAGATCATGTTGATCTTACTCTAGTGACCCATCCCCACAGGAGCCCTCTGCAGGCATGTCCAAGGACTAGTGAATATTGGCAGGGTACTTTCCCTAAGTTTGGGGTTAAATGAGTTGTTGAGAATTCATGCCTGGGCCTTCCTAAGGGAGCATCACCTTAAAGGGAAATCCGAAAGTCAACCTTTTCCATTTACCCCAGGCTCGCACACAGCTATGGTGTATGGAAGGCCCAACATGGCTCCCAACAGGGAACATGTCTTTGAAACAGATCAGGTTGAGGAGCAGGCCAGACTGGTGCCTGAAGGCAGGGAAGCCACCACCGGCAAAGAGCTCCCTGCTCAGAAGAGCACAGAGTGGTGCTCAAAGCCACGCATCCACCGTGGGGTAAACTTGTGGCCTTGAATACTTGTGGGGAGGTTTTTCAGGAAGCAGGATGTCCTGGGAGAAGACCAAGGGCTGGGTTGTTTGGATTGCAAGATAAGAAGTTCACAACAGCATGACAAGACCTCTGTAGCGAGGATATTTGGGCTTGAAGGACTTGATCCTTTGGTAACTCTTAAGCATGTCCTCATGGGCTGGGCAACTAACATTTTGGGGGGAAAAATGCTCTGAGAGAAGAATTAAGGACTCTGGGAATAAAATCAAAGGATTTTAGAAGTAAAATGAACTTCGAAGGCGAGATGTGATGGATGTGAGGAGGTGAAGTGTCCCCCAAAACCTTATGTATGAGACAGTGCAAGAAGGTCCAGAGGAGACATGACTGGGTTGTGAGAGCCTTAACCCAACCAGTGAATGGACCCCTGATGGGATTAACTGGGTGGTGGCTGGAGGCAGGTGGGTGTGGCTGGAGGAGGGGGCATGGGGGGCGTGGCTTTGGGGTCTCTATTTGTCTTTGGAGAGTGGAGTCTCTCTCTGCTTCCTGATCACCGTGTGAGCTGCTTCCCTCCACCACACTCTTCCTCCATGATGTCCTGCCTCCCCTTCAGCCCCGAGGAATGGAGCCTGCTGTCTATGGACTGAGACCTCTGAAACCCTGAGCCCTCAAATAAACTTTTCTTCCTCTAAAATTGTTCTGGTTGGGTCTTTTAGTTGCAGTGACGAAAAGATGATGAAAACCAATGATGGAAGATCAGGAGGTCACCCAATTACGAAGAGGAACAATGTTTTGTTTTGGTTTTTTTCTGCATGCAAAGTACTGTGTAACAGTCCTATTTCGGGGAGCCTCACCATAGCCCTGGAATTGTGAACTGGGCTTTGAGGAGGACCACTGTATTGCACAGAGTAGCTAATGCCACAAAGTTCATCTGAGGCAAGAGCCTCATTACTCTGCAGATATCACAGCCCACACCCTTGATCTCCAGAATAAGGCACCTGCTTTATGCACACAGGAAATCCCTATTCTCCAACCCCACATATGGAATTCTGCCAGAAAACCTACTTTGGAGTTCAGAGCAAGATGGCTGTCTCCACGAGTCACCCTGGGAAGTGAGTGCCTTGGGTAAGATATAACTCGGAAGCCCATGGCACCTGGGATGTGTTAGCACATGAATATTCTCTTTCCTGCATGAGCTGTGCCAAGCCAGTGCATTAGAACAAGAGCACACCCTTGGATCCATCGCTAACATTCTTCCCTCAACCTTCACTTTGGTAAGAGAGAACAACTACTTGTTTATTTATTTCTCCATTCATCATTCACTTAGTGAGTTCCAGACCCTGTGCTCAAATCAGGAAAACAACCATAACATGACACAGGTGCCTGTCCTCGCTGTGCCTGCAGGGGGCTAGAGATCTTGACCATTGCACTATGGATAAGGAATGCTGGAATTGGCCCAGTGCCGAATTATAGAACCCACTGCAAAGGTGGGTCTCAGAGAATCAGAAGGGCATCCTAGAGGAAGTGCTGTTTTAACCAGAATTTTTAGAGTAATGAATCCATTGCTTGAAGGTTCCAGGTGATATGGGGAGATGGTAGTGTTGCACGTGGAGGAAACAGCCTGTGTGCAAAACTCAGGGGTAAGAAAGGACATGGGTCATCCAGAAATCAGAAAGATGAAGGTGACTTAAATTAAAGGAAAGGAAAAAGAACATAGAGAAGGGATCCGGGAATAGGGCTCCATTGCTGGAGTAGTGATAGATGAGCAGTGTGACTTTGCCAAGTCTCTTGTCTCGTAGCCTCAGTTTCCACCACAATACAAAAGGAATGGCCCGAAAAAAACTGAACAGACTCTGCACAGAAGAAGTAATACAATTGATGAACAAATATATGAAAAAAATGTTCAACATCTTGAGCAATTAGAGAAATGAAAATTGAAACTACACTGAGATTCCATCTCACTCCAGTCAGAATGAGTGGCAATTACCAAGAATACAAGTAACAATAAACATTGGCGAGGATGTGGGGGAAAAGGTTCACTCAAACATTGCTGGTGGGTCTGCAAATTGGTGCAACCACTCTGGAAAGCAGTATGGAGATTCCTCAGAAACCTTGGAATGGAACCACCATTTGACCCAGTTATCCCACTCCTCAGTCTATACCCAAAGGACTTAAAATCAGCTTACAACAGGGACACAGCCACATCAGTGCTTATAGCAGCTCAATTCACAATGGCAAAGCTATGGAACCAACTAGGTGCCTTTCAATAGATGAATGGATAAAGAAAATGTGGTCTCTATACACAATGGAATATTTACTCACCCATAAAGAAGAATGAAATGATTACATTGGCCACTAAATGGTTGGAGACTATCATGCTAAGTGATATAATAAGCCAATCTCAGAAAACCAAAGGCAGATATGCAGGTGCTAACACACAATAAGGGAGAGAGGTTGGAAGAATAGAAATATTTTGGATGAGACAAAGGGGAATGAAGGCAAGGGAGGGGGATGGGAATGGGAAAGACAGTGGAGTGAATGGGACAGAACTTTCCTGTGTTCCTAAGTGAACACACGACCAGGGAAACTCCACATCATGTCCAACCACAAGAATGGGATTCTGATTAGAATTAGTTATACTCCATGTATATAGAATATGTCAAAATACACTCTGCTGTCAGGTATGTCTAAAAAGAAGAAACTTTTTTTTTTTTAAAAGGAATGGCCCAGAGGACAGTGGAGAGAAACGGGTCATAAAACCCCTGCCTCCAGGTCCCTGGCCCAAGGTTTTGTTCAGAAGGGCAAGGATAGTCACCTTGGTCTTTGGCGCTACTCCATGTTCCCGCAGTCCTGTGGGGAGGAGGGCACCAGGGGAGGCAGTGGAAACTTTCCCAGGACTTGGAGCCACTAAAGTCGCCACCAAGTCCTATTATCAGAGGGAGACGTTTGTATAGTCCTCCTTCTCTGATAGTGTGTGTCTGAAATGTTTTGTCAAATCTACAAAAGGGCAAATACCGGGATATGATTACATGGCATATCGAAAAAAAAAAAAAAAACCTTCAGTGTTTAATGAATGGAAAACAAATACTGATTGGCACTTGTGAAAATTGCCATGTATAGAATTTTTTTAAAAAAGTTTACCAAGGCTCTAAGAGTTGCCCTACACATAGTAGGTGCTTACTAATAGTTTTGGCTTCGTTTAAATAAATATATAATACATCTAGCAAACCTGATGCTACATGTTTGTCACATGCCACCAGTGCCATTTGATTTTTCTAAAGAGAACTAGTTTTAGGCTGAGTTTCCGATGTGTTGAACTTAACTCCTGGGATGCTTTTCCCCATGTAAATGGCTTTTTTTTTTTTCTGACTTGAAAAGCACCTGTGGCAGTGGTCAAACAAATGTCAGTCGAGGTAGAACCCAATCGTTACATCAAACCATGCTGCAACCAAGGTCACAGACAAAGCTCGGGCTTTATCTTTCATCTGTGTGGGTCTCCCAGTGGCTTAGAACAGCTTTTATGGATACTGGAAGGCATAGCTTAAGGGCAAGCAGACTAAGAACTTGGAGGAATTGAGTCCTAAGTGTAATGTTTAATAGTTGATTCCATTTTTTAAAGGAAGCAGATTCTGCTGTTAAACAAACATAAAATTATGCCCTCTGCATGGCTATAAACCTGAATATTTTAAGCTACACCAAAAAAAAAAAAAAAAACATTTAAAACACATTAGTAAATACTATATTAAAAGAAACACAGAAGTTTGGGAAGTTTAAAGGTTTGGTTTCACAAAAACACATGGCGGGCTGAGCACTGCATGCCTATAATGCCAGCGGCTTGGGAGGCTAAGGCAGGAGGATTGCTAGTTAAAAATCAGCCTCCGCAACTTAGCAAGGCCCTAAGCAACTCAGCAAGACCCTGTGTCTAAATAAAATATGAACTCAGCATACTGCAGTGACACAGCCACATCCATGTTTATAGCAGCTCATTCACATAGCTGAATGATGCCCAATCTAGATGCCCGTCAATAGATGAATAAATAAAGAAAATGTGGTACATATGCACAATGGAATATTACTAAGCCATAGAGAAGAAATTATGGCATTTGCCTGTAAATGGATGGAACTGGAGACTAGATGCTAAGTGAAATAAGCCAATCCCAGAAAACTACAGTCCAAATATTTCTCTCTGATATGTGGATGCTAACTCACAATAAGGGGCGTTCATTGGAGAAAGGTTCATTGGATTAGACAACGGGGAATGAGGGGAAGAGAGGGGGATGGGAATAGAAAAGACAGTGGAGTGAATGGGACAGAACTTTCCCGTGTTCATATCTGAACACTGGACCAGGGAAACTCCACCAGGTCCAACCACAAGAATGGGCAGTTTGGCTCCATGTATGTTATGATATATCAAAATGCACTTTATTGTCAGGTATATCTAAAAAGAACAAAAAAAAATAAGGGGATGTGGGAATGTGTCTCAGTGTTTAAGTGCCCTTGGGTTTAATCCCAATCCCTGGTACCAAAAATAAATAAATAAGTAAATGACTAAATCCCAACCCTGTCAGGCTGTGTGGCAGACACCACACCTGACACAGACATGCCTTGGTCATTTAGGCTGTGCATCTGCACTCACCCCAAACAAGGGGTGTGACCAGGGCAAGGCGCCCTCGAGGTGGGAGAAGCTTAGTTTAGAATTTCAAAGACAAGAGAATTGAAAAATAGCTACCATAAGAGTTGTCTTAAAAAAAAAAAAAAAAACAACATTAGAGAAGGCCATGTGTACAAACATGTCCCCACCCACTTCCTCAGCTGGGGAGGTACCAGTATCCATCCCCAGGCTACGTGTCCTCAGGCACCTCCACTTCCTGCCTGAGAGTCACCTGGGCACAGCTGATAGCTCCTCCAAAAATCCCACCAGAAGAGAGGAGGTGGATGTTACGTGACCTGTCCTGCAGATAACGGCTCACAGCAAAACTTCCCCCAGCCCCAAGCTCAGCCACTGCCCAGGCTGGATGCTTGCTGGGCCAAACTTCTACCACCTTTTACAACCTCACCAGACCTCTCATCCCAAAGTCACCCCTGGGGTCCGGAAGCTTCTCAAAGGAAACATTTTCTTATATTCTCTTTCTTGAATCTCAGCGTGCACTATGTAACCTCCTAGGGGAGCCTGTCTCAAATGATGGCAAACCTTGTTAGAAGGGGAAGGATCTGTCTGTCTTCAGGGCCTTCGATGCAATCTCCCTTCCTAATACCGGCCAAGGTGACTTCCAAGATTATTTTCAGTACAGCAAGGGCATTGAACAATTCGTTTAACCTCTCCCAGGCACCTGTTATCATCCAGTCTAGAAATTCTAAACAGAAAACTCGTTTTCCCACTTATTGTCCACATATAGATGACACATTTCTGTCCAAAATAAGCTTGGGGTCTGGGGTAATATTTCCACTTGATTCTTAGAGTCCACTGGCCAAAGAAAGCAAAGAAAGAAAAAAAATCCATGAAGAACTCATAAGTAAATGTTGTTTCCACCCCCTGAAAACTGTGTAAGTGAATGAAATTAACACATATGCACCCAAATTCAATGCAGTTTGTCATGTAAATGTCCCTATGTATTCTGGCTTCTAAAGAAAACTGCAGTGTTTAAATGTTCATGTGTCATTCTTCTAGTTTTAGAATTTTATTTTTGCAACTTGGGTTCTTGGGTCCTTATTTCTCAAGCCAGTGCAGATCATTTTTGTGTTGAAAGTTACAGTACTCTTGACAATTCATTTTTACTACATTGGCAAAAAAAAAATGGAAAAAGAAAGAAAGCATGTTAGTTTGGAATCTGCTATCTTTGGGGAAAAAATTAGAATAATTTCAGAATCAGAGATCATGGAGATGACAGGTCCCCTCTACCAAAAGATTCAGTATTATTCCTATTATTGCAATCATTCAGGAACTGCTCATTTATTCAAATGACCAGAAAGCTGAAGAGATTCAGCAGCCTAAGAATAAGATTAGTCAAAGGAAAAAAGTCCAGATTTGCCATGGAATCCCTCCTCCTCCAAATCTTCCCAGGGAGATTGCTAATGATAATGACCATTTGTATTTTTTAAAACTCTTTGCAATAAACCACCTTTGCGTAGATTATTATTTTCTTAGCAACCCTGAAAAATAGGCTTGGAGAACATGATTCTTCTTTACCAATGAGGAAACAGTAGGCGTCAGAATGAAGGTCACCCAGATAAGGGGGCAGAAGTGACATTCAGATCCTGACCTTCCGATGAAGGGGGCTCAGTGCTTTATTCATATTCCCGCAGCTACTTTCTAAAGAAAGCAGAAAACAGGCTCATAAAGTGGCAAGACCTTTTGAGAATCACTATGCTTGCAGGCAAAGTGTATCTTCAAAATCAGGCTGTCTCCTTCATCAGAAAAGTTTATGAAACAGGCTTTTTTCCCCTGCTTACCGTCAGCAGTGAGACATAAAACTTAAAAATGTCTTGAAGGACTAAGGTAGAATTTTGATGCTGGGAGCCTTCTCAATACCCCATTGTCTCGGAAGAGGACAATCCGCCCTTTGTGCTCCCCGGGCATCTGTCATCGGCCCTGGATCCCTGGAAGGCCCCCCATTCCTTAGAAGGGCTGTTGTCTTTTTCCTGCCACAACATCAGTGCAACATATCTCACGCTTAAGGCGGCAGCCTACTCAGTTCCCATTCATAGATTCTTCTGGAAATTAATGTCAGCTCACCCTCACCACCAGCACCCTACAAAAAAAAAAAAAAAAAGAAGAAAAGAAAGAAAGAAAAAAAAAAGAAAAGCTCTGGCTTTATCAAAAGAGTTATTGGAAATGAAACTTGTGAAAAACCCTTACTCTGCAATGTGGACCCAGACAATAATGTTTTGTAACAGTTCTGTTTGATGTGTGCTAACGGGAATTAAGCATTTTGCTCAACAGAATTGCTCTTTGTTATGTAAACTTTGTAAAGTCTGCCTCATGTGACCTCTTGCATTTGGGAAATCTGCTGCCGGAAACAGTCATTTTCTGTGGGCAGCCATATTCCTAGGGCCACTTCTGGAACCAAATGACCACTTGACCTCAAAGTCCACACTGCCACAGGGTTGGAAACCAAGTCAAGAGAAGACTAAAATACTGTAAATATGTACATACACAAGCCCCATTCCCTAAATGGTTAAGTGGAGTGAATATTTGTTTTCTCATTTCACCTTTCCATTTGCTGCCTTGTACATGGTCAGCTTCTATCAGATATGACCACAAGTCTAAAAAATATACTATTTCTAGATTAAAACACTTTTGTTATACTTCAGAATATCTGACTCTTACATAGGCATCAATTTATTCCCTAGGTGAAGACAGATAGTTTGGTCAGGGGTTGTGGGCTTGTAGATTGGCTCGTTAAGAAGCAAAGAAGGGTCAGGTACAATGGTGCATGCCGGTAACTCAGGAGGCTGAGGCAGGAGGATCACAAGATTGAGGCCAGACTCAGCAACTCAGCAAGGCCCTAAGCAATTCAGTGAGACCCTGTCTCAAGATAAAAAAAAAAAAAAAAAAAAAAAAAAATCAAAAGGGCTTGTATCATAACTAAAAAGAATTTTTAAAATAGGAGGAAAAAAAAGGACTGCCAATGAAGCTTAGTGGTAGAGTGTCCCCCTGAGTTCAATCTCCAGAAACAAATAAGGTAGGTTCCTACCACCACCCCCAAGTTCCCCTAGAACGTCATCACATGGTTTCCTGAACATTTCTAGCATGGCTTGAGCTGGCTCTTCCAGTCTGTGCCATATCCCCAGCCCTTTTTATATTTTATTTAGAGACAAGAGTTTGCTAAGTTGCTTAGGGCCAGGAGAATCTGGAATAGCTTTTGTGTCACAAAGATCCACCTGGATTCCTTGAATTAGAGGTAAAAATTTTGTCTCCTAATCTGTGGGCAGCCAGGGTTGGCAGTGAAGTGAAGAATTCCTGTGTTTCCCATAAGTGCATGCTTCAGAAGCCAACTGTTACCCTTAAATTGTTCAGCTGCAAATCTCTTGAGAGTGGCAAGGCCCACAGCAATACATCAGAATAACATATGGAGAAAGAAAGCAGGTGTCAGTCAAAAACTCCGAGGTCACATCCCACCTCCTTACATATGACCTGAGTGTACATCACACTTAGGCTGCATGATGCTGGGCAGTTGTCAAATGTCTCAGGACTTGACTCTTATATAAGACTCTTATTTTTGACTCTCATATCATGTCACATGAGTGACATGTGGTGGAAATCAATTAACACATTCCAAAGCAGAACTGCAACACATGGGACCTTGTAGGTATTCAATAAATGGCAGCTTCCATAATTACTATCCTTACAGTCACTACTGTTACTCCTTTAGGGGAAGAAGGGGGCTGGGGATTGAACTCAGGGACTCTGAGCCACACCCCCGGACTATTTTTTATTTGGTCCTCCCTGAGTTGCTTAGTGCCTCCTTAAGTTTCTTAGGCTGTGGCTTTGAACTCGCGATCCTCCTGACTCAGCCTCTCAAGCCACCGGGATTACAGGCATGCGCCACCACACCAGGCTGTGTTACTCCTTATTTGTTGTTGAAATAAAGTCCATTTTCCATGTAGTGAAAATTAGGAATTCATGCCAGAAACCTGATCATTCTTCTTCTTTTTTCTTATATTTATTCTTAACTTTTAGATGGACACAATATCTTTATTTTACATTTATGTGGTGCTGAGGATTGAACCCAGTGCCTCATGCATGCTAGGCAAGCACTCTACCACTGAGCCACAACCTCAGCCCTGGTTTTTTTTTTTTGTTTTTTTTTTTTGTTTTTTTTTTTTGTTTTTTTTTTTAATTCTAGATTTCTCCTTTCTTTTCTATCTCAGGTTTTTATGTGCAAATCTGTAAACATAATATGGAATGCCCACTGCCATTTAAAAAAGCACAAGTGAGAATTTAACTTGGCTGGTTTAAAAAAAAAAAAGGATAACATAGTGAAAATTACAAAAGCAAAGATTTTAGCTACTAATATTCCTTTCTGTAAGAGAAAAACAAACAAACAAACAAAAACTTTGCAGCTTTCACACAAACGTTATATGCCATCTGAGCAAACAAGATTAAAGCTCTGGCCTGTGCACTTAGTATGATTATGAATCCCGTAAAAGCAAAAAAAAAAAAAAAAAAAAAAAAAAAAGAAAGAAAGAAAGAAAGAAAAGAAAAGAAAAAGAAGAAAAAAAACTGGAGGTATGGAGATGTTAGTCAAGCCCAAGAATGCCTTGAAACCCTACCTGGGTCTTGGTCCTCCCCCAGCCTTATCAGAAGCGCGGAGGAAATTCAGCGCACTTGTTCACCAGCTGCGAGGGTATACTGTGGCTCTTCCAAATAAAGGACACGGCAGGCACGGTCATTTGAAAACTTATCTGCCATGGTATCTGCCAGCCCATCAGATGTTCGCTGGTGAACAGGTCATCTGAACAGGTGGATTCCTGCAGACAGGGAGCCATTGAGGTCCCTTGGCAGGGAAGGAAGAAAGGGCTTGCCTGATTCGGAGGGGGATGTTGGAGCTGGGGCTGCTGGTCAGGCTCCTTTTAATGGACACGGAGGCTTTTACGTCGGTTATGGATGGTTCCCCAGCGTGGTACCTTGCTCCCTGTGAGCCCCTGTGAGGCTACATCCCAGGCTCCCCTGGAGGAGCATCTCCTGTTCTTGTAAAGGCGACCTCTGTCGACAAGGACAATGTGTAAACCGATATCTCTTAAACATACATCTGGAAAAAAATTATCAAAACAAGGTCTTGCTGGGTACAGTGGCCCTCGCCTGTAATCCCAGGGGCTTGGGAGGCTGAGGCCGGAGGACCACAGTTCAAAGCCAGCCTCCAAAATTTAACAAGACCCTAAGCAACTCAGTGAGACCCTGTCTCTAAATAAAATACAAAGTAGGGCTGGGGATGGGGCTTGATGGTCCAGTGCCCCTGGGTTCAATCCCCAATACAAAAAAAATTTTAAAAAGGTTTATTTTATTGTCACTTATTTTTATAATATTTATTAGTTTTATACAGGAAAATAGAAAGAAAGCAAATGGTATATAATCTTAACCGCCCAAGAAATCATCTTTGCATCATTTTTTAAAACTTTACTCCAGTCTGCAGATCAGAAGCGCAGAGCATGAAGAATTTGTGCCTTCACTGCTGGTACTAGTTCCTCCATCAAAGGAAAATGTCCCCAGCCCCCCAGAGAGATCTCCTTGCCCCCCCCCCCAACTCCAAGAGCAGTTTTCCCTACTTCTCAGAGCATGGATTAATTTTAGCTTGCTGATTTTGGTCTTCACTTAAATAAAATGCAGGTATATGCAACCAGACAATTTAAAGGTACAGAAACATGAACTGGAAAGTAAAACCTTTCCTCTCTGCTTCCCTTTCCCTAAATGTAACTTCTATGATAGGTTTTATTTTTCTGTTTTTGTTTTTGATTTTTTACTCCTTTCAGGAAAATGTTTATGCTGTTTTCCAGCATTATTAATTATGGTCTTCCCTTTCTCTCCCTCCTCCACTCCTCCTCCCATTTATACATATCATATATATATACACATACATATTGCCTTATTAGTTGGTTAAATTCTTTGTAACACACACACACACACACACACACACACACACACACACACACGATGTCTGTACAGATTTCATAGTACTTCATTAAATGCATATCAGTGGCCTGGGTGGGGTGGTGCATGCCTGTAATCCCAGCTGCTTGGGAGGCTGGGATAGGAAAATCACAAGTTCACAGCCAGCCTCAGCAACTTAGGAAGATCTCATCCCAAAATATTTTTAAAAGGGTAGGGGTGTGGCTCAGTCGTAGAGATCTTGCCTAGCATATGTGGGGCCTTGGGTTCCATCCTCAGCACAAACAAACACACACTTTTATACTTTATAATCAAACTATGTTCTCAATTAGTTAAGAGGAAGCTTTTCTCCTTCTATACAAAGACAAATGAAGAACGCACCTGTCATCCCAGCAGCTCGGGAGGCTGAGGCAGGAGGATCTGAGTTCAAAGCCAGCCTCAGCAACTTAGCAAAGGCCCTAAGCAACTCAGGGAGACCCTGTCTCTAAATAGAATCCAAAAGAAAAAGGAAAAAAGGGCTGGGGATATGGTTCAGTGGTTAAGTGCCTCTGGGTTCAATCCCTGGTGCGGAGGAGGAGGAGGAGGAGGAGGAGGAGGAGGAGGAGGAGGAGGAGAGGAAAGAAGGATAAATGAAGTCTCCTCGTACTTTCCTGATTCTTCTCCAGATTATTGATCCTTCTATAGCAGAGCTCCAGGATAAAATCGCCTTGTCCACCATCAAGACCCTCCATGCTTATTATACCCACCCCTTCAGGGGTGGACCCATGGCCTTGTGTAGGAAGGCCCTTTCCTGAACTATGATATTTGTCGGTCTAGTGTTTCAGTATTACTTAATATTTTCTTTGCTTTTAAGTTGAAAGCAGAATATCTACAGATCACCTAAGTTTTTTCAGTGAGCTGGCTTAACTCTGTTTTTCTTTGGCAGGAGAAATTGCCATCTACCGAGGTATTTTTCTGTAACTGGAAGTTTTTATTTTTATAAACATGTATTTTTCCAATAGGTGGCGCTAGTGTGCTTGACTGGAGTTAATACCGCTCCAGTGGGGGAATGGTCTAGTTCAAAATAACTGCACTTACTACTTATCAACAAGTTTCTCTCACACTCTCAGAGCTTGTCTTGACTTCTCAGCACCTCAACCAGGGCTGCAAGATCCCCAAGTGAGCATTTCAGAAACTGGCACTTGCCTGGTGGATGAGGAAGAACAATCACAGAAAGAGAATAAAGGGTCCCTCCCTTTGCCCTGTAGCTCATTGAGAATAATATTAATATCTAAAATTTAAATTCTAGGGTTAAATTTTTTTAAATTTATAATGGAATAAAAAGGAAGCAGCAAGAGTCTAGTCCACAAATCACCCACTCAAAATGCAGGCTTAAGCTGGGCACAGTGACCCTGCCTGTAATCCCAGCAGCTCCAGAGGCTGAGGCGGGAAGATCACGGGTTCAAAGTAAGGCCCTAAGCAACTCAAGTGGGTCCCTGTCTCTAAATAAAACACAAAATAGATCTGGGGATGGGGCTCAGTGGTTGAGTGTCTCTGAGTACAATCCTGGGTACAAAAAAAAAAAAAAAAAATCCAGGCTTGACATAGATGTAAGCGACAGCTGTGCATGTCACTTCCTGCAAGGTAGAGGTAACAACTCTTTCACCCACAGAATCATGACATTTAATGATGTCTCAGGAGAAGAGGTCGCTCTCCACTCAAGGTCGATTTCTATCATGCCCTCAAGAAGACTCATTTCCAATACTTTCAGCAATGAAACAGAGTGAAAAGCAGAACTAATCTTTGGTCTGGGAGAACACAAGATGATACAGCCTGCAGGTGCCAGAATTGTGGAGAACATGATCCCAGTTCCTTCCCTTTTCTGCCTGCATTGCTAGGATTTCGGCCCCCCCCCCGCCCCCGCAGTGGTGCTCATCAGAACATAGCAAGTAAAATAGGACCACTTTAGTTGGTGTAGGCAAGGGAGAGGAGTGTTGCATAGAGTAGAAGATTCAATTAGAGGACTTCTAAAGTTCTTCCCCAAACTAAAATTCTGATACTCTACATTCATTCAGTGAGTACTTAGTACTTACCACATGAATGACATGGCACTAGTGACCAAAGAAGACAGGCATCAAATAGTGAATTGGATGCTTGAACACAAGGGTATTGAGTGAGATGAGTGTGAGATTCTAGGGAGAAAGGAGGCCCACCCAGGGTAGGGAGGCAGAAAGCACTATAGGGAGGCTTGAACATTATAAGAAAATCATCTAGTCAAATGGAGGAAAGGGAATACAGAAGAGGGAAAACTGTGCAAAGATCCTGTGGCAGGTACGAGGCCTGTATCATCCAGAATAAGAACATAGGGATTGGAGCAATTGTGTACACAGGATGTCACAGATGAGACCAGAGATTTGTCAGGAACTCTCTGCCTCATGAGTGGATGCTTCAGTCTAATAGTTTGGCTTTTATTCAAAATAAGGTGGAATTTTACTGAGGGATATTAAGTAGGGCAGGGGTGGGAGTGCTGCTATTCAGATTAGGCTTCTGTGTTGAAGCTGGAGTAGATGCTGACAGGAACAGGTAGTTGTGGAGACTGAGTCTGTGATGAAATAGTTCAAGCAAGAAATCATGGTGATAGTCATATGAATTAGTAGTCAGCTTTTTGCTGCTTTGACTAAGAGACCCGACCAGAACAATTTTAGGGGAGGAAAATTTTATTTGGCGGCTCATGTTGCAGAGGTCTCAGACCATAGACAGTAGGCTCCATTCCTTGGGGCTCAAGATGAGGCAGAAGAATATAATGGCTAGAGAGCATGGCAGAGGGAAGCAGCTCACATGGTGACCAGGAAGCAGAGAGAGACTCCACTCTCCAGAGACAAATAGAGACCCCAAAGCCACACCCCCAATGCCCCCTCCTCCAGCCACACCCACCTGCCTCCAGCCACCACCCAGTTAATCCCATCAGGGGTCCATTCACTGATTAGGTTAAGGCTAAAACACAACCATTTCTACTCTAAACCTTTCTGCTTTGTCTCACACTTGAGCTTTTGGGGGACACCTCACATCCAAACCATAACAGTGTGGAGCATACTTTGAAAGTAAAATCAACAAAACTTGATGTAATTGAACTTGGATAGAGGAGGGAAGCAGTAGAAAAAAATGACTTCCAGGTCAAATGTATTAAAATCAGGCTGTTGATAGACATGTGAAGCTACAGGGAATGTGACGAGGCTCAATCAGCACACATGTATTTGACCTTGTTAAATTTCAGGTCCTATTCTAGGCACAGAGCAATTGGGAACAAAGCTGACAAGTTCCCAAAGCAATGGAAAAATTGAGGCCAGCTGTCAGCAATGGCCTGTTGCCCATTTTTGTAAAAAAAAGTTTTATTGGAACGTTCAGGGCTGCTGTCCCCTGCAACGCTCAGGGAATGCCACAGACTGTAAGACCCACAAAGACGAAAACACAAGAGACCTGGCCCTTTATAGGCTGTGTACAAGACTCCAGTTTAGATGATCTGTATGCCAATCTCACCTTTCTCTGATTTTTCTGGGTTACTCTGAGAAAACTAGTTAGCTTCTTTGACTCACTTTGCCCAGATATAAAAGGGAGACAGTATTAGGTGGGCCACCTAGGTGGACAAACAGGAAGTGGGGGTTCTGAAATATGCAACATACTACACTCATAGCTGGTATCCAGATGCATGATGAGGCCGGACGTGCTGGCGCATGCAACTCTCAGCAATTCAGGAGGCTGAGGCAGGAGGATCCCAAGTGAGAGGCCAGCCTCAGCAATTTAGCAAGGCCCTAAGCAACTTAGTGAGACCCTGTCTCTCAAAATAAAAAGGGCTGGGAATGTGGTTCAGTGGTTAAATATGCTGGGTTCAATTCCTAGTACAAAAACAAAAGAAAACAAACAAAAAAAGATACATTATGAGAAGTTGAGCTCAACAGCACACACCTAATCTAGCTACTTGGGAGGCAGGAAGATCCCAAATTCAAGGCCAGTCTAGGCAAGTTAGAGAGACCCCGTCTCAAAATAAAATAAAAAGGGTCAGAGATGTGGCTCAGTGGCAGAGCATTTGCGTAGCGCATGTGAGGCCCTGGGTTCAATCCCGAGTACCATAAAAAATTAAATCAAGATACGCTACAAGAATGTGCTATTTTGATTCTAATCTTCCATCACCTGGCATTTGAAGTCCTTGGCTTACCTTTACAAACTGACGTTGCTCTACCTTCTAAAAGCATTTTCTACTGCAGTCAACAAAATCGTGTGGAGTCTGGTCCTCACTCATACTATTTTCTTACTTCTTCTTTCTTAAATCTTGTCTCTCCATGGCCTCTCCTAAGTGTCACCTTCTTTTTGAGGGGGGGTAAAGTACCAGAGATTGAACCCAGGGCACTGAGTCCCATCCCCAGCCCTATTCTGTATTTTATTTAGAGACAGGGTCTCACTGAGTTGCTTAGGGGCCTGCTAAATTGCTGAGGCTGGCTTTGAACTCGAGATCCTCCTGCCTCAGCCTCCCGAGCCGCTGGGATTACAGGCGTGCGCCACTGTGCCCGGCCTCTGTTCTTTCTTAAGCCAGCAAAATATAGTCAACTGTTATTTTTCTGTGGGCGAGTCATCTCCTCACATACTACTGGGAAGCAGGGAGTTTTTTTCCACCCCTCCTATTAGGAGGAAGAAGTTCTTCTAATTGTGTTGGTTATATCGCTGTCTTGGAAACTTAGAAGCCCTCTGAAATTAAACAGAAGAGGAAAAGAAAAAAGAAAGAGCCTTTTGACGAGAGGCCCATAGGTCTGCGAAGTGGTAAGATTTTTTTCAGTTCACAGCATATAAACCAGATACCATTTTTCATTTGGATTTGGAGCTATCTAGACCTTGACATTTCCCAGCACTTGAAGAATAATTCTCAGAAGACAGACAAATGTCTGCACAGGCCCAGTCAGTGGGGGGGGGGGGGGGGTGTGAATCCAGGTGTTTGTCCGGAATGGAATTCCACTAAAAGAAGTCCAGGCTGTGGCTTGGCACTCAGGCGAACATCACACGGGTCAGTCCAGCTGGTGTGAGCCTCCCTGGATGGGATCAGAGGTCAGAGCCAATGCCAGCGGCCAGGCTGCTAAGGTAGGAGGCTGTGTTGTTCCAGTCTCATTGGAAATCGGGGTCCCAAGCCCTGCATGGGAGGTGGGGTGAGCTGGAGAGGAATAGCCTAGAGTGAGGGATGGGCTCTGTCAGTTCATAAATCAACAAGTATTTCCTGAGCTCCAAAGCTGGACTTGCAGCCGGGGTGATTATTTTTAGATATGTTCTGAGAGGCTGCAGGCAGGGACTGGAGAGTGACATCCAAACCCTAGAGCCCATAAGCCCTCTGTCGCCAAGGACGGAGAAGTTCATTTAATCTCTCTGCTCCTTGAAAGAACAGAAAGGTGCTGCTGGCGGGGCCCTGAAAGACACACGATGCCCAGGGTGTCCGAACTCAGAGTCGGGAAGAGTCATTTACCCACTGTCACCCGTCACTCTCCCCTGGTTGATTCTAAAGTGAGCATCACACCCAGAGCCGTGAAAATCTCTGAAAAACGAAAATTTCCCAAAAAGATTTGTTCTAGAACTTACCATCACCCTGACGGTGAGATCGCGACGGTTTGGACATCAAATGGCCCCCAAAGATCCATGGGATAAAAGCACCCCTCCCAAGGTGGCACTCCTGGAAGGTGATGGAAACCTCAGGAGATGGCGCCGTGAGGTGAGCATTTGGTCCACCCCAGGCTCCCTACCTCTGGCAACTGGCACTGCCTCCAGAGACCTAAAAGCAAGGCATCTGCCCAGTCATGGACTGGGACCTCTGAAAACCATGAACCCAAATAAACAACTATCCCAAGTATTTTGTAAAAGCGACACAAAGCTAATGAACACAGAGGTATTTGTTGTCCGTTTAAGAAGGCCAGGGGGACTGGATTTAAATGCTAATTGGGAACTTAAATTTTGTTGGGAACTATGATGATCCCTCTCACCAACCTTTTCTTTTGCCTGGGTCCAAAATTCAGATCATTCTCCTTGAAAGACATCACAAGTACCAACTCTTAATACCCCCCAAGTGAATATCAACCAGGTACTTTTTTATTCTCAGTGCTTTTCATTCTCAATCATACCAGCAAAGAGACTTTAAAATCCGTAAGCGAACCCTGGATGCTGTGTGTTATAAAATAAGAACATTTTTTTTTATTTTCATCTTTTTTTCCCTTTCCGTATTAAATGTTAGACAGGTGCAGTGGTGCACACCTGTCATCCCTGTGACTCAGGAGGCTGAGGCAGGACGATCGAAAGTTCAAAGCCAGCCTCAGCAAAAACGAGGCGCTAAGCAACTCAGTGAGACCCTGTCTCTAAATAAAATACGAAACAGGGCTGGGGAGGGGGCTCTGTGGTTAAGCACCCTGGGTTCAATCCCTGGTGATTCCCAAAATACTTTTTTAAATATTAAATGTCGTTATTATTGGTTAAAGGAAGATCTTACTTTCAGACTGATCTCTCTTTCTCTCTGATCATTTTCTAATATGAGTTTTAAGTCTTTCCAGTGATTCTTTGACAGTATCAATGTCTTTATCATAATTTCCTTTGCTGTTTCAACCAACTTCTGTTGCATGTCATCAGAATTTCTTCTTGGTACATGATCTCTTGGAGTGGTTCCTGGCTCTGTGTACCTCTTTTGCTAGATGTAACATCTTTCAGGATGGTTGTGTTTCACTCCAGCCCGTGTCATAATGCCCAGCACAGAACTTTATATACTGGGACAGTTAAGACTGTGGATTCTGCAGTCACAACACCTCCAGAGACTAATTTCAACAACACCTTGGTTAAAATTCCAGCATCTCTCCCTACTAACTGCATGACCTTGAGCAGTACAGGTCCCTCATGTACGTGGAAGAGCACATCTCTGTGCTGATTCTTAAAACGGAGATTGGTGCATAGAAAGCACTTCATAAACATTAGCTCTTTTTAGTATAACAATACTAAATGACATTATTTCTTATATTTTGTTAGATTTATATTCCACATCCTATATATTATATTTATGATATGCTACTTCATATTCTGAATATTACATGTCATAAATTATACATATTTGCTGGTAGACATGATATTATGATACCTAATAAAGTAAATGTTTAATTAAATTTAATTGCCTCTCAATCTGTAAACTCAATTCCTATCCCTACCAGGAGAGGGTTTTTCTTTGTTTTGTTTTTGCAAAGAAGGAGATTGATTTTTTGTTTAGTTTTAAGAAAAGTATTCCTACTCTTATTTTATTTTTTTTAATCTATGCTAAAATGTTTCCTTTTGGAGGCAGCGACTTTTCAACATGAAGGTTACTTAAGTGGCAGCAAAGAGTTTTTCATAATATGCTTTTTAAAATTTTTTTGGTTTGGGAGATTGAACTCAGGGGCACTCAAGCACTGAACCACATCCCCAGTCTATTTTGCATTTTATATAGAGACAGGGTCTCACTGAGTTGCTTAGCACCTCACCATTGGTGAGGCTGGCTCTGAACTTGCAATCCTCCTGCCTCAGCCTCCTGAGCCACTGGGATTACAGTCATGCGCCACAGCGCTCAGCCAATGTGCTATATTTTTAACCTCTATCCAAGCAATCTTCACTAGAGATATTGTTGTTTTCTTTGTTTCTTTTCTTTTTTCAGGACATTAGATTTGTACATGGTAGTAAGGTTCATTTTGACATACATACAAATGCATATAACATAGTTTTCTCTATTTTAAACCCCAATTCGACACTTTCCCTCCAGCCTCCTTACCCCCTAGTTCCTTTCCTTTACTCTATTGGTCTTCCTTCTGTTTATTCCTATATTTTTTAATTGATGCATTCTAGTGATGTATCAAGTTGGACTGCGTTGTGGTATATTCATACATGCATCTAGTACAATTGGCCAACTTCATTCGCCAGTTCTTCTACCCCTCTTTCTCCCCTCCTCCCGCCCCTTCCTCCCCTGCCCCTACTCTACTGGTCTCCCTACCACACCGTGGCCTTTTTCCATGAAGAATCTGTGCATTTCTTGTGCTTCAAGCTTCCCTGGACAGTCGCCCTGTTCACAGAGCCGGAGGAGCTGTCAGGCCATGCTTTGAACAGGACCCCTTTCACTTAATCTTGGTGTGGCACATGACGGAGGTTTTCTATTCTAGCTGCATTTCTAAAGGACTCTGCCTGCTTTTCTTTGGCAGACCCATCAATGAGTTTGATTCCTGGATCTAAACGAATCTCTTGTGATATCACAGCATCCCTCCCACCACCATGCTCCCAACCCCAGCATAGCATAGGGTTCTTTTGAACAGCACCCAATTTTGTTTTTCCTGGTACCAGGGGTTGAACCCAGGGGCACTCGACCACTGAGCCACATCCCCAGCCCGTTTTATTTTTTATTTAGAGACAGGGTCTCCCTGAGTTGCTTAGGGCCTCGCTGAATTACTGAGGCTGGCTTTGAACTCGTGATCCTCCTGCCTCAGCTTCCCAAGTCTCCAGAATTACAGGTATGCACCCCCTTTTTTTTTTTTTTTTTTAAGGATTTCTTTGGTTGTGGTGAGAAGTTTGCCTGCATGGGTTGAAGTGATAACACTTCAATTATCATATTGTCAAAGTGGCAAGTAGAGATTGGTCTCTCTTTCTTTCTTTCTTTCTTTCCTTCTTTTTTATTGTTGTTGTTTTGTTTTGTTTTGTTTCAGAAACCTCCAGTCCCTGAAACAGTCTTATTCTGGAACTTCTGTGAAGTAGAGTCAACTCATCTCTTCAACAGAAATCGACTGGGGACTCAAGAATGGGTAGGGTGGGGCACGGAGGTGCATCCTGTAATCTAGGCGGCTCAGGAGGCTGAGGTAGGAGAATCACAAGTTCAAAGCCAGCCTCAGCAAGTTAGGGAGGCCCTCAGCAACTTAGCAAGACCCTGTCTCAAAATAAAAAATAAAAAGGCTGGTGATGTGGCTCAGTGGTTAAGCACCCCTGGGTTCAATCCTTGGTACAAAAAAAAAAAAAAAATTGGTTAGAGAGTGATCAGAACGTTGTCCTGATTTAAATATGAATGGGGTATATCTGCCCACCAGAAGCAAAACCATCCAGGAGAACAAAGAAGATCAACGCCCATCTTTATTTTAAACCAATTTACCTGACCTGACTTTGAGTATAAATAAAGTCAATTTCCCAAGACCTCCCAGGACTGAAGGATGAGAGGAAAGAGTGAAGGAAGACAGAGCCTGGCCTTGCACTTCTCTGTTACCTTAACATCCTAGAGTCCTCTCACCCAATCCTACAAACTAGGAAACAAAGTCAAAGAAGCCTGGCACCATTTCCTAGACCACACAACCAGAATCTGCCAGAGCCCAGAGGCTGAGGCAGGAGGCTCCCTAGTTTGAGCCCCGCCTCCGCAAATTAGCAAGGCTCTAAGTAACTTTGCAAGATCCTGATTCAAAATAAAAAGGCCTGGGGATGTACCTCAGTGGTAAAGTGCCCCTGGGTTCAATCCTCACTAAGAAAGAAAGGAAAGAGAAAAGGAGAAAGGGAGGGAGGGATGGAGAGACAGAGAGAGAGAAGAGGAGGAGGAGGAGGAGGAGGAGGAAAAGGAGGAGGAGGAGGAGGAGGAGGAGGAAAAGGAGGAGGAGGAGGAGGAGGAGGAGAAGGAGGAAGAGGAGGAGGAGGAGGAGGAGGAAGAGGAGGAGGAAGAGGAGAGGAGGAGGAGGAAGAGGAGGAAAGGCAGGCAGGAAGACAGATGAAGGAAGGAAGGAAGGAAGGAAGGAAGGAAGGAAGGAAGGAAGGAAGGAAGGAAGGAAGGAAGGAAGGAAGGAAGAAAAGAAAAGAAAAGAAAAGAAAAGAAAAGGTAAGGTAAGGTAAGGTAAGGTAAGGTAGAAATGAATTCAGAATGTGCCAGAACTGTTTGGTAGATTGCAAAACCTATGCTCCTTCATCTCATTACCAAACCATCCACAAAGAGGGACAGGATCATAGAAGATGAAACGAGTACTAAACCCAGGCAACAAGCTGTTCTGAGCTCCCTTCTTTTACAGTCACAGGAAGAGCAGTTGAATGACTGTCAACTCCCATTAATGGTGACAACTTATTTAGAGGTACAGTCTGTTTACTTTCTAAATGTGAGTAACTGCAAGTTCTTCCACGGATCAGTGTCTGTCCTGGAGAAACTTGCATGTTGTTAGAAGGAAACATGCACATTAAGTGTGAGTTCATAAAATGTATATAAAGTAGAAATAAAATAAATGTTCATTAATAATGAATAGTTGAGTTCTGATTAATCTATACTATTAGATACTATGCAGATAAGGCAGATCCATATTATGTTGAACTTAAAAAAAGACTATCATACATAGATGGTCTTTCTTCTGAGTGCACATGTTGCAGAATCATATTGGTCATGCAGTCACATATATACATACAGTAATAAGATCTGTTTCATTCTACTATCTTTCCTATCCCCACTTCCCCTCCCCTCCATTCACCTCCCATCACTTCCCTCTACCTAATCTAAGGTAACACTATTCTTCCCTAGCGCCCCTGACCTTATTGTGAATTAGTATCTGCATATTAGAGAAACATTTGGCCTTTGGTTTTGGCCTTTTGTGGAACTGGCTTTTTTCACTTACCATACTATTCTCCAACTCCGACCATTTATGGGCAAGTGGCATAATTTCACTCTTCTTTAAGGCCGAGTGATATTCCATTGAGTTATAATTACCACATTTTCTTATCCATTCATCTATACACCTAGGTCGGTTCCATAGTCTAGCTATTGTGAATTGAGCTGCTATAAACACTGATGTGGCCATTTCACTGTAGTATGATGATTTTAAGTCCTTTGGGTATAAACCAAAGAGTGGGATAGCTGGGTCCAATAGTTTTCTTAGGAATCTCCATACTGTTTTCCATAGTGGTTGTACCAATTTGCAGTCCCACCAGCAATGTATAAGTGTAAATTTCCCCCACATCCTCACCAACATTATTTTGCCTGTATTCTTGATGATTGCCATTCTGACAGGAGTGAGATGAAATGTTATGCATTCTACTATCATGTATAACTAATTAAAACAAACTTAAAAAATTTTTTAAAAGAATGGCTAAAATGTTAACTTTGACATTATACATATTTTGTTACAATAAAACATCAACAACAACAAAAACTTTAGACTAACTTTCCTTCCCATCTAAAAAAAATTTCAAATAAAATACTTTGTCTTGTCAAAAACAAATAAAAATAAGAATAAATAAAATGTATCCACAGCCAGGCATGGTGGCGCACACCAGCGGCTCAGGAGGCTGAGGCAAGAGGATCACGAGTTGAAAGCCAGCCTCGGCAACAGTGAGGCCCTAAGCAACTCAGTGAGACCCTGTCTCTAAATAAAATACAAAAGAGGGCTGGGGATGTGGCTCAGTGGTTGAGTGCCCCTGAGTTCAATCCCTAGTAATCACAACCCGCCCCCCGCCAAAAAAAATTTATCCACAGGTTCGTAAACCGTGGTGATTGGATTACCCTCATCATCTGTTTATCGATATCCTTGAGCCTGTATTTGTTACATAACCAAAAAAAAATACAGAAAAAAAGACCATCAAATAACTAAAAAATTCATAAATTCATGTAGAATGACGACTTATATGTAAACATGAATTTAAATACATTTTAGAAAAAGGAGTGAGGAGTTAAGAAGAGGGAAATCAGTGCTTCCAAATTTAGAGGGGAGTGAGCCCAGGCAGTCTTAGGTGGAAACTAACTTTAAAATGGGGAGGTGGAAGATGGTGAACTGTGGAGATGATCAGGATTTACCCATGGCCACCTAGCTCACAGGGGATTGAGACAACATGTGAACTCAGTTCCATATGAATCCATAGCTGGTCCTTTTAACTAAGATTCTTTTCACAGTACATATTATAAATAGTGACTATGATATGAGATATAGTTGTAACTCACATAGATAGGTACAGGATATGTGCATGCACTTATTAGGTACGTACAATGTATTAGGTATTCTGCAAAAGGTTGTGTGAAATACCCAGATGCATTAGAGTCCCTTCATAATTTGTTATCTAGTAGGTCTTGGTAAGTTGCGTAGGGCCTCCCTAAGTTGCTGAGGCTGGCTTTGAACTCACGATACTCCTGCCTCAGCCTCATGAGCCCTTAGGGTAATAGAAAGGTTCAATTTTTTGGCAAAAAGTCTGAAACTAGCTATTTCTAAGCTGGTTGGGTATCTTGACTGAATTCTGGAGAACATAGGTTTTGTAATGTTTAATTTATGTGTCAACTTGACTGGACCAGAGGATGTCCAGATATGTAAATAGACATTATTTCTTGGTTTGCCTGAACAGTGTGTCAGGAAGAGATTAGCTAAACACAAATGGCCTTTTCCAATGTGTATGGGCATCATCCAATTCATTAAGGTCCTGAGTAGAGCAAAAGACAAGGAAGGTTGGATTCACCCACCCTCTGTTCCACTGCTTGAACTAGGACATTGATATTCTCCTGCCCAGGTCTGAGTTCTTAAGACCTGAACTGGAATCTACACCATTGGCCCTTTATCTCTCAGGCCTTCTAACTACATCACCAGCTTTTGTGGTTTTTCCAGCTTGCAGATAGCAGATGGTGGGACTTATCCTCCATAGTCACATGAACCAAGATAATCATAGGAGTATGATTAGGAGATAGACAGATATCTCCTATTGGTCTATTCCTCTGGGAAGTTCTGACTAATACCGATTCCTGCTGTCCTTCCCAGTAATCCTTCATCTTTGGGCTTGTCACCTTATAATTCAATATGGCAGCCACAGCTTCAAACAGCTCAAGCACATGGAAGGACAGGAAGTAGCCAGGGCAGAAAATATGGTGGGGAGGGGTGGGGGGGTTAATGAGGGCCATGCATTTGTATCCTGAAAAGACTTTGTCTCAGTCAGAAGCCTCCTCTAGAACTTTCTTCTTCTAAAAATGTGTGTTTGGTGCTGGGGATCAAACCCAGAGCCTTGTGTCGGTGAGGGAAGTGCTCTGCTACAGAGCACACTCCAGCCTACTCTTACATGTCATTGGCAAAAACTGGGTCATAAGTCCTGGCCCCCGCCGTGCCTCCTCAAGGGACACCATAAGAGTGTAAGTATCCTGACTTTTCTTCTCTCTTTCATAGAACACCGACTAGGAAGGATTGGGGGGCGGGGGGCGGTACTTGGAGCGTCCAAGAGTACTAACTACCATAGCAGGTTACATGGAGGAAGCCATAACTGGGTTGGGTCTTAAAGGATGATGAAACAGACATTTATTGGATTGTCTCTCTGACCTCCTTTTTCCAAGAACTGTACTACTCCAGCTCAAAGTGAAACCTGCCAAAATCATACAATGCGTTCCTGTTCTCTGGGGGTGCATTGCAATAGATTTTCACAGATGCTGCCAAACTGCTCTTTCCTTTTGTTTGTTCCTCTCCAGGGGCATTTCTGACTTTCTTCCTTTTATTGAAATGGGTTGTGTAAGCAACCAGTCCTGCTTGGCTGTCAGCTTCCCATTTGTTAATTCTCAGTGCTCAATTTCCTGAGCTCGGTCAGGATTCCAATTATTTCATTAGAAAGAATTTCATGTCAAGTGTGATTAATCATGTATTAGAAAACCAGAAGAAAAGATGAAAAGGGACATGGAAGTGTCTCAGAGGGAATGACTACAGGAGGCAGCAACCACCCCAAGTGTTGAGAGAACCGAGAGGCTGGGATTGCTGACACTCGACAGAAAACTTGAACAGGGAGAGAGGAGAAGAGCGGGAGGGAGAAGAGACTGGGAAGGAGCCTGCAGAGCTGGGGGTCACGGTTTGGAGGAGAAAGGACTTGCTGGGGCTGCTCTCTCTGGGAGAGTTCAATGCCCCTGGTCCTGATAGTGGACAAAACTGCAACCTGGAACCAACTCGTGCTACTGGAGCCAGGGGACTTGCCAATGGACTTACAGAAGAGATCCTGACCGCAGGAAGCAAAACCAGGAGGAATGAGTCCCTGCTCTCCTCCATCTGGCAAGCTCCCTCTAATGCCCCTCATTGGTGACCATAACAGAGAGCTGCTGGTAAAGCAGAAATGGAAGGTGCAGAGTCCCCAGCCCGGCATCACATGACAGAGTATGGAAGATTTAGAGCCAAGAGACAAATGCTTAATGTGAGGATATCCTTGTGATCATGATGATGGTGACTATAAAGATGGTGATGATGGTGGTGATGATGGTGGTGATGGTGCTGACGATGGTGATGGTGCTGTTGATGGTGGTGGTAATGATGGTGCTGATGATGGTATGATGATGATGATGATGGTATGATGATGATGATGATGATGATGGTGATGGTGATGACGGTGATGATAGTGATGATAGTGATGATGATGAGGTGATCATGGTGATGGTGATAATGGTGATGGTGATGGTGATGATGGTGATGATGAAGGTGATAATGATGATGACATCCTTTTAAATAGAGACAAGAATAAGAGCTCCCTCGTAGTGTTGTTTTGAGATTTAAATGAAGTAAATCATGTGCAGTAATTAGCAGAGTACCCCCAGTCTCACGTGACTTAGGAAGTGTTAATAGATGTTTTAGTTGGCTTTTATACTACTGTGAATAAAGGACCCAACCAGAACAATTGTAGAGGAGGAAAGGTTTATTTGAACACTCACAGTTTCAGAGGTCAGTTCATAGAAGTCCAGTACCATGCCTGGGGGCTCCAGTTGACGTAGAACATCACAGAAGAAGAGTATGGCAGAGAGACACAGCTCACATGGTGATCAGGAAGCAGAGAGATTCCACTCTCCAGAGACAAATAGAGACCCCAGAGCCACGCCCCCAATGCCCCCTCCTCCAGCCACACCCACCTCCTCCAGCCACCACCCAGTTAATCCCATCAGGGGTCCATTCACTGGTTGGGTTAAGGCTCTCACAACCCAGTCGTGTCTCCTCTGGACCCTTTGCATGGTCTCACACCATGCAAAGGGGACACCTCACAGCCACACCCTAACAGTGGATGTTATTACTATTTACTCAACAAGTGTCTATTGAGTGTCTCTTGTGTGGCAAACACGCAATTAGGTCCTGAGAGTGCAGTGGTGACTCAGATAGATAAGGTCCCTGATCCAGTGCGACTTGTACTCTAGGGAGGGGCTGGTCCACATTGAATAAGGCCATTTCAGGAAGTGAGGAGAAATTAAAGTCCTATAGGTGAGAGATATAGGGAAAACGTTAGCTAAGACTGGGTGATAAATGAAAAAAACAAGCCACAGACCGGAGAAGATCCATCTACAACACATGTTATTAAAGGACTTGTATACGCAACATAAAGAACTCTCAAAACTCAATTATAAGACAAAAATTTTTTTTCAAGTGGGCAAAAGATTTTAACAGATGTTATTTCAAAGGCGATTTACAGAAAGCAAATGACCCCGTGAAAAATGCTCAATACCATCAGTTACTGGACAATTGAAAAATTAAAGTCTCAAAGAGATTCTATCACACACATGTTAAAATACCTTTTTAAAAGACTAACAATGCTGGGCATGGTAATGCAAGCCTGTAATCCTTGTGACTTGGGAGGCTGAGGCAGGAGGATGGCAAGTTCAAAGCCAGGCTCAGCAACTTAGCAAGGCCCTAAGCAACTCAGCAAGACCCTGTCTCTAAATAAAAAACTTTAAAGGGCTGAGATGTGACTCAATGGTTAAGGGTCCCTGGGATTGATCCTCAGGACCAAAAAATAAAATAACACTATTGCTAATGAGGATGCAGAGTAAAACCTCTTTGAAAAATGCTTCTGTAGTTTACACTGACCATAGTATACTCACCACAGGACACAGCCACTCCGCTCCTGGTTTTAACTCTAGAGAAATAAGAACTTACGATTCACACAAAACCCTGTGTGCAAGTCAATATCTGTTTTGTTCATTTGCTTTGTTTATGGTGGCTTTATACACAAACTTAGAAAGAGCCCCAATGTTCTCTACTGGTGAATAGATAAACAAGCTGTGGTATATCCATACCAGAGGATAACACCCAACAATGAAAAGAAAAAAAAATGTAAAGGCAAGAACATAATCTCAAGTGCATTATGTGAAGCCAGATTCAAAAGGCCACATCCTGTATGACTTCGTCATGATGAGATTCTGGAAAATGTCAAACCGGAGGAATAGGCAGGGATTCAGCGTGGCTGGAGTGGAACCGAGGGGAAACGGTTGACTGCTAAGGACCACCAGGGAATTTTGTGGGAGAGAAGGAAGTATTCTGGATCTTAATTTTGTTGGTGGTTACACAACTGTGTGCATTTGTAAAAACTCAGAGAACTATATAAAGGATGAATTTTACCCTATATTGATGATGCCTGTTTTAGTCAGCTATTTCATTACTGTGACTAAAAGACCCGACCAGAACAACTGTAGAGGAGGAAAAGTTTATCTGGGGGCTCAGGGTTTCAGAGGTCTCAGTCCATAGACAGCAGGCTCCATCCCTCAGGGCTCGAGGGGAGGCAGGACATCATGGAGGAAGAGTGTGGTGGAGGGAAGCAGCTCACAGGGTGACCAGGAAGCAGAGAGAGACTCCACTCTCCAGAGACAAATAGAGACCCCAAAGCCACGCCCCCAATGCCCCCTCCTCCAGCCACACCCACCTGCCTCCAGCCACCGCCCAGTTAATCCCATCAGGGGTCCATTCACTGGTTGGGTTAAGGCTCTCACAACCCAGTCCTGTCTCCTCTGAACCTTCTTGCAGAGTCTCACACGTGATCTTTTGGGGGGACACCTCACAGCCAAACCATCACATCCAATAAAGCTGATCAAAATGCATCCTTCCCCATAGAGATTGAGTTATCAGCTAAGACCTTTCTGCAGAAGCAACATGTGAGGTAAACCCTGAGTTTCAAGATGCAGACAGCCGTAGTAACACTTGAGAGCAGAGTATTCCAGGCAGATGCAACCACAAGCACAAACACTCAAGAAGAGAAGAGGGAAGGAGCCTTGGAGAGAGCCCTGTGTGACCAGGAGAGCAGAATCGGGTATGGTGAGTAGAGCTCCATCTCCAAAGCTTTTCTTGTGTGTGTGCCAGATTTGTCAAAATGAATTTAAAAATCAACACACCCATAGCTAAATTTGTATATAGTATAAACAGCAGGAAATTGTCAGTAGATCTGGAAAGTCTGTCTGAGGCCATCATAGTGTGCTCTTACACAAACCTAGACCATATATAGGTCGTCACCTGATGTGGCCTCTGAGTGCATTTAAGTGACATGAGATATTGAGCTCATGTAACCCAGCAAGCTGATTTACAATATACTTCTATTTTTAGGAAGTAGAAGGGGTGCTCCCTAAAAGAATACTTAGTCAATACTTTAAAATATGGCGTGTGTGGTGGCCCATGCCTGTAATCC
The DNA here is from genome assembly GCF_048772815.1 of Callospermophilus lateralis. NCBI lineage: Eukaryota > Metazoa > Chordata > Mammalia > Rodentia > Sciuridae > Callospermophilus > Callospermophilus lateralis. The sequence goes on from NC_135305.1 coordinate 167,602,481, forward strand.
CAGCAGCTCTGGAGGCAGAGACAGGAGGATGTGAGTTCAAAGCCAGCCTCAGCAAAAGTGAGGCCCTAAGCAACTCAGTGAGACCCTGTTTCTAAATCAAATATAAAAAAGGGCTGGGGATAGGGCTCAGTGGTTGAGTGCCCCTGAGTTCAATCCTCAGTACCAAGAAAAAATAAATAAATAACCCAGTAACCATCATTTACTATCATTATCAATATCATGTATGGCATTGCGTAATTGTATGTGCTTTACTCCATGTGACTGGCATCGCGGTGGGTGTGTTCAACCAGCGTGGCCACAGACACGTGTGAGGCCTTACTCTATGATAGCTACAGTGTCACTAGGTGATGGGAATTTTCCAGCTCCATTATAGTCTTATGGGTCCCCCACTGCAGTCCAGCCTTGGCAGAAACTGTTATGTTGGGACGACTGTATATCCCATGTGATATTTAGGACATCATTCTAACTGGAAGTCTTTTTTTTTTTTTTTCTGGCAACCATGCACCTAGGATAGGCAAGAAGTCTGAATTTTTCATCTTATTACAAGGGAAAACCATGTAAATATTTTTTCATTGGTCTTTTTATACATGTCAGTATAATCCATTTTGATAAAATTATATAAGCATGGAATATACCTTATTCTAACTAGGATCACATTCTTGTGGGTATGCACAATGGTGGGGTTCTCTTAGGTATTTTTGAGTGTGTACATAGGAAAATTATGTTACGTCTCTTCTACAGTCTTTCCTACTCCTATTCCCCCCTCCCTTTCTTTCATTCTCCTTTGTTTAATCTACTGAACTTCTCTTGTTCCCCTCCCTCACCTGCTTTATTGTGGTTTAGTTTCCATATATCAGTGAAAACATTCAACCTTTGGTTTGGGGGATTGGCTTGTTTCACTTAGCATGATAGTCTCCAGTTCCATTCATTTACTGGCAAATGTCACAAAGTCGTTCTTGTTTATGGCTGAGTAATATTTCATTGTATATATACACCACAATTTCTTTATCCACTCATCTATTGATGGGCATCTAGGTTGGTGCCATAGCTTAGCTATTGTGAACTGAACTACTATAAAAACAGATGTAGCTGAATTTTAAGTCCTTTGGATATAAACCAAGGAGTGGGATAACTGGGTCAAATGATGGTTTCATTCCGAGTTTTCTGAGGAATCGCCATACTGATTTCCATAGTGGTTGCACCAATTTGCAGTCTCACCAGCAACGTAGGAATGTACCTTATCCCCACATCCTCACCAACATTTATTGTTACTTGTATTCTTGAAAATTGCCATTCTGACAGGAGTTTTAGTTTGCATTTCTCTACTTGCTCGAGGGTTTTTGTTGTTGTTGTTTTGTTGTTGTTGCTGTGTTCACGGGTTAAGGCTCTCACATCCCAACCAGTGTTGTCGTTGCTGTTGTTGTTGTCGTCGTTAAGTACTGGGGACTGAACTCAGGGTCACTGAACCACATCCCTAACCCTATTTTGTATTTGATTTAGAGACAGGGTCTCACCCTAGAAGGCCAGCTCCATTCCTCAGGGCTTGAGGTGAGGCAGAACATCATGGCAGAAGAGGTGGAGGGGAGCAGCTCACAAGGTGGCCAGAAAGCAGAGACTCCACTTACCAAATACCAAATGTAAACCCCGCAGCCCCGCCCCCAACGAACCCCCTCCTCCAGCCACACTCCCCCTGCCTCAGGTCACCACTGCGTAATCCCATCACGATTCACTGACTAGAGTAAGTATGTGGCCCCCTCATTTTTCCTCCAAACTGTCCTGCGTTGTCTTATCTGAAATCTTTAGGGGGACACCACACGGAGGTGCCCTATAACAAGAGCACATGGAGTGGAAGGGAAAAGAAGGATGTTCCTAGGATTTCAACCTCAGCAGCTGGGCAGATACTGGCAGCACCTTCTCTACTATAAAATAACAGGGAAGAGGTGAGTGGGGCCTGTTCATGGTCCATGCTCACTTCTCAGCACTTGACACCTACTGACACTTCAGTAATAACTCACTGAGTCCTCGCTGTAGTTGACAGAGTTGAGAGTAGGAGGGGAAGTCATCCTCGTTTTATTATTTTATTTCAAGTTATTTTATTTTGGGTACTGGGGATTGAATCTTGGGGAGCTTGACCACTGAGCCACACCCCTAACCCTTTTTCTTTTTTATTTAGAGACATGGTCTCGTTAAGTTGCTGAGGCTGGCTTTAAACTTGCAATCCTCCTACCTCAGCCTCCCAAGCCACTGGGACTACGAGCATGTGTCACCATGCCCAGTATATCCTCATTTTATTGATGAGAAGATTGAGACACTGTTTCAATAACATGCCCCAAATCTTAAGACAACCAATGACTGAGCCATGGGGCCTGGATTCAGAGTTCATCCTCTTCTAAAAAAAAATTACTTTTTAATTGCCCAGATTTATGGGGTACAGTGTCATAACTCAATATATGCACATACTGTGTCGTGATCAAATCAGGTAATTAGCAGCTCCATCTTTTAAACATAGACCCATTTATTTGTGTTGGGAAACTTCCAATGTCTCTTTTCTGGCTCTTGATATATAACAGATGTTCATAAGTGATAAACACCCTTCTGTGCGACAGCACGTGAGCATTATCCCTCCTAACTGTATTTGGATACCTGTTACCTACATTCTCTATTTCCTCCCTCCCCCTGGAGAAGCCCTGGGGGCATGTGGAAGGAGGGTCCCCTAAATGGGTCGCTGCTGGGAGCCACAGCCAATTATTATGATGCATGGCATTTTTGATTGATAGGTGATGCCAGCTAGCCATTGAGATGATATGATTATGTTAAAAATTACATTCATATGGATACCGGACTCCTGCTGCGGGACTCCTGGAGAGTTCCCATTGGTTGGGAAAGTACAGTAGGAGGGAATTCCGGGGAGGCGCTTGCGCTGGAGTTCCGGAAAAGGAGCAGCAGAACGCCGCGTGGGTGGATCGGGAAGCTTCCCGGGCGGACGTGTTATTGGCGGTTCTTTCAAATAAAGTTTGTTCCTGTTTGAGTGGCTCGTGATCTTGTGCCCAGCCAGACAGCGGCAACTGGTGGCCCTGTACGGGGAGCGCCTGAAGCTTGGAGGTGAGTAAAATTGCTCGCCCCTGAGGGAAGGCGACAGAATGGGTGACCATTTCAAAAAACAATGTGTTCTTCTTTTGATTTATTTTGTTTTTGTTTCAAGCTGCCTATCCCTAGAATTTTCTCAGGCAAACTGGGAAAAATGGTTGGCTCAAGGCTTGAAGTTGTTTGGCCCGGAGAAAGAGAAAATTGATACAACTATTCTTTGCTCCGTTTTTGTTTCATTCTGTTTCGGGTTTGTTTTATGCTACCTAACTGGGTTGCGTTACCTTTATAGTAGATTAGAAACTAGTAAAAAACAAACCGAAAAACTGTTAAGTAAATTGTTAGAGGTCCAAACTGTGGTAGAAAACATGTCAGGTCAAGCAAAAGAGAAGGTCTCTCCAGCTAGTCAGACAGAGGAAAATTTGAAGAAAAAAAGCTTAGAGGAAAAACGACCATCAGTTGGGGAGTTACAACAGGAGGCTACTACTAACTCCGTTCTATCACCAGAGGGCGTAAGAGCTGAGCGGCCCTCAATTCCTGTAGTTAATGCACAAAATCCTAAGGCAAGATCCCAAAGACTAGCATGCCCTGTACTTGAGCAGGCAGGAGGGCAACGAATTCATCGCGCTCTAGATTTCAAAACAGTAAAGCAATTAAAAGAGGCTGTAACAACCTATGGCCCGCAAGCACCCTTCACCATAAGCATGGTTGAATCTATTACCAACTTAGACATGACACCAGCAGATTGGGCTAACATGTGTCGATCTGTGCTAAATGGAGGACAATATTTGTTATGGAAGGTTGCCAATGAGGAATTCTGCATGGAGACAGCTAGGCGAAATACAGCAGCCGGTTACCCTCAAAGAAATCTGGAGATGTTGTTAGGAAAGGGACCTTATGAGGGTCAACGGCAACAAATTGAATATGATCCTGGTGTATACGCACAAATTGCTGCAGATGCAGTTAGGGCATGGAAAACTTTACAGGGGCATGGAGATTTACAAGGACAGTTATCTAAGGTAATACAAGGAACTAACGAACCTTACGCTGAATTTGTAGATAGGCTTATTCAGACAGCTTCTAGGATATTTGGAGATGTAGAACAAGCAATGCCATTTATAAAACAACTGGCTTATGACCAAGCAAATCGTTGCTGCAGAGAGGTCATTAGACCATGGAAACATGAAGATTTAAACACATATATTAAATTATGTAGAGACATTAATGAACAAGGACAAGTCTTAGCAGCAGTACAACAGGCTTTAGATGCCAGGCCAAAAACATGCTACAATTGTGATCAGACAGGACATTTTAAAAGGAATTGCCCCATAGGAGGAGGGTTTAACAAAGCTAGGTATCAAAGGAATAGAATACCAGGTATTTGCCCACGATGCCGTAGAGGGAGACATTGGGCTAATGAATGCCGTTCTCAAACCACCATAGAGGGCACTCCGTTATCAAAAAACGGACAAGGATCAAGTGTTTACCCACGATATCGTGGAGAAAGGCATCAGGCTCCATTGCCAAAAAACGGACTGGAGGGCCCAATGCTCCGGGGCCCAAAACCACAAATATACGGGGCAATGGAGGAACCCAGCAGCACCATCAAGGTAGTGCCCAGGACACATTATCCATTAAATCCCTCATCAGACAAACTAGAGGGAGCGCAGGGCTGGACATCTGCGCCTCCGCAAGAGCAGTACTAACTCCAGAGATGGGAATTCAAATCATTCCCACAGGAGTAAAAGGACCTCTTCCCCAAGGAACGGTAGGCTTATTATTGGGACGCAGTTCTTCCACACTAAAAGGACTTATGATAAGTCCCGGGGTAATTGATCCCGATTATGAAGGTGAAATAAAAATTATAGCTAGTTCTCCAAGAGGCATATCAGTTACCTCACCAGGGGATAGAATAGCACAGTTACTAATAATACCCAGCCTACATGATAAATTTTCTAGTCGTACTGTAGAAAGAGGTACCAGGGGATTGGGCTCCACAGGTGTAGATTGGGCTATGCTGTCTTTAAATTTAGATTCTCGCCCCATGCTAAAACTAAATATTCAAGGATACGACTTTAATGGGCTACTGGACACAGGTGCAGACCTTAGCATCATATCTAGTCAGGAATGGCCAAAACATTGGCCATTACAACAAGCCACTCAAACGCTTCGAGGCCTAGGAGTGGCTACTAATCCCCATAGAAGTGCAATGGTATTAGATTGGAAGGATCCTGAAGGATGTGAGGGAACTATACAGCCATATGTATTGGATCATCTTCCTATAAATTTATGGGGACGAGATGTCCTAGATCAATTAGGTTTAACGTTAACAAATAACATCAATCCTAATGCGCCCACTACTAGGGCTAAACAAGGTTTTAAAAAAAAAAAAAGATTAGGAAAACAAGGACAAAATATAGCAGCACCAATTCAAATAGATCAAGAAACAGACAGACATGGGTTGGATTTTCAGAAAGGGCCACTGAGACAATAAAAATTACTTGGAAATCAGAAAGACCAGTGTGGGTTCCTCAGTGGCCCCTGACTAAAGAAAAGATACAAGTAGCCCATGATCTGGTTAAACAACAATTAGCGAAAGGACATATACAACCTTCCATATCTCCCCATAATACTCCCATTTTTGTTATTAAAAAGAAATCTGGTAAATGGAGATTATTACAAGATTTAAGAGCCATTAATAATGAGATGGTTATTATGGGACCTGCTCAATCAGGGATTCCCCAATTGTCTGCTTTACCAAAAACCTGGTATGTTTTAGCTATAGATATTAAAGATTGTTTTTTTTCAATTCCTATTCATCCTGAGGATAGTCCACATTTTGCATTTACTATCCCTGCACTAAATCATGAAGGTCCTGATCAGAGATATGAATGGAAAGTACTCCCTCAGGGGATGGCTAATAGTCCAACTATGTGTCAAATTTATGTTAACAAAGCAATCCAACCACTTAGAAATCAAAATCCTGAACTACAAATATTTCACTATATGGATGATGTATTATTGGCACATAAAGATAAAAACATATTGCTGGAATGTTATGCCACACTTACAAACTTATTAAAAAATTATAATCTAGAGATAGCAATAGATAAAGTACAATTAAATCTTCCAATTAATTATCTAGGAGTCCTGTTATCCTCAACCATGGTCCGTCCACCAAAAATTCAAATACGAGTAGATCAACTCAAATCACTTAATGACTTTCAAAAGTTATTGGGAGACATAAATTGGATAAGGCCTTATCTAGGCATACCAACAGGAGAGCTAGGACCTTTATTTGATATCCTAAAAGGTCCATCAGATCCAAATTCACCCCGCATGCTAACGCCTGAAGCAAGAAAGGCATTAAAAATCATTGAAACATATATGGAAAATATGCACTTGGATAGAATTGATATAAGTTTGCCTTTATTATTTATTGTACTACCAACAAAAAATATTCCTACAGGAGTATTTTGGCAAGAAGGTCCATTATTGTGGATACATTTATCTTATTCTCCTAATACTATTCTTACTAGATATCCTGAGGCTGTAGGACAATTAATACTCAAAGGAATAAAAGCAGCAAAGGGAGTGTTTGGGATTTCTCCCAATAAAATTATTACTCCATATACTATGGATCAAATTGATGAGTTAGCCAATGAGTTAAATACTTGGACAATAATCATGTGTAAATCTAATGTTTCATTTGATAATCACTTGCCATCTAATCCTTTGTTGTCTTTTTGGTCTAAGCATCCTGTAGTTTTTCCAAAAATGACAAGAAAGACCCCTATCATGAATGCTCCAAATATATTCACTGATGGGTCAAATAATGGTACAGCAGCAGTAGTTACCCCTGATCAAACTTTTACATTTTTAGTACCCAAACAATCAGCTCAAAAGGTAGAGCTTAATGCAGTATTACAAGCTTTTATGATGTTTAAAGATTCTGTATTTAATTTATTTTCTGATAGTCAATATGTAGTTAATGCTATAGTATCCCTTGAAGATGCAGGTAGGATTTCCCCTTCTTCTACTGTTTTCTCTTTGTTCTCCACTATACAAAGTCTAATCTGGGACAGAAAAGATCCATTCTTTATAGGACATATCAGGGCACATACAGGATTGCCTGGAGCCCTTAGTTTAGGCAATGAATTAGCAGATAAATCTACACATGACATACATATTTTCTCCACAATAGAAGAAGCTATAAATTTTCATAAAAGGTTTCATGTCAATGCTAATACTTTACAAAAACGTTTTAAAATAACTAAAGAACAAGCCAGACATATAATAAAACAATGTCAAAATTGTGTGACATTTTTACCACAAGTTAATCTTGGAGTCAATCCTAGAGGACTGATACCTAACCATATTTGGCAGATGGACGTCACACACTTGCCAAAATTTGGAAAATTAAAATATTTGCATGTTACAGTTGATACTTCTTCTGGATTTTTGATGGGCTCCCTTCATGCCGGAGAAAAAACTAAAGATGTTATAGCTCATTGCTTACAAAATTTTGCCACTGTGGGCGTTCCAAAACAGTTAAAAACAGATAACGGTCCCGGTTATGCTTCTACCTCTTTTAAACAATTCTGCTCATCATTTGACATTACTCACATAACAGGAATTCCATACAATCCACAGGGACAAGGCATAGTTGAAAGAGCTCATCAAACTATTAAAATGTACTTATTAAAACAAAAGGAGGGAATTGGAAAGGGGTATATATCCCCCAAAGATAAACTTAAAATAACCCTCTTTACTCTAAACTTTTTAAATTTGGATTCATCAGGACTTAGTGCTGCGGAAAGGCATATGTATCCAAAAAATGTGCATAAGCCTAAAGTTCTTTGGAAAGATATTCTAACAGGACAATGGAAAGGTCCTGACCCAGTAATTGTCTGGAGTCGGGGCTCTGTTTGCGTGTTTCCACAGGGAGAACAGCAGCCGATTTGGATTCCAGAAAGACTAACTAAAACGATTTCTACAGATCAAAAAGAAGATAATTTGACTCAAATCCATAACAGCTGATATCCAGAACTCCAGCTTGGCCATTCTTACATCTGCGACTGATTAACCAGGATGCTTTTTTCAATATCTATTTTATTATTGCATTTTTCCATATCATAGGTTCTATTTTATTTCTGAGCTCATACAGACCTAGGTTGATGTTTTTCTGATCAGTTTTATTTTTTAACTGTGGAGTTTTTAACATTGCAATGGAGATTTCACCTAGGTGAAACTACAAGGCCTTTACTATTGTCTTATGTGTTGTATGTTATATGTGCACACTTCTGTTTTGTGTTATGTGTCTATATGTGCGTATGTCCATAGATCATATATGAGGAGTGCTCAAAAAAAAAAAAAAAAAAAAAAAATGGATCCAAGTACTTTTTATTATTCACGTCATTTTAATGGTTTAAAATTGGGTAAACAGCTGTTAAAAATTATTTTAATATGTGTACAAATAAGCAGGTTAACAAATCTGTTTGTTTATTTTCATCTTTCCTTTTCATTATATTTAATAATTCTGTTCAAGATAATGTAAATTGTTCTAAAAAAAAAAAAAAAAAAAAAAAAAAAAGAAAAAAATGTTTTCTTAGTACCTGTTAAAATGTTACATTTTTTTTCTTTTTCTCTTTAACATCATTGTCAGAATTCTTATTTTTCATCCCAGTGCCGGTGAAGACAAAGATGAAACCAAACTACAACTTCTTCGATAATTATCACAACAAACTGTATAAACTGATATATCAATGATCTTGGGAGGAAATGGACATATTGATAGATTCCTCCACTTTGAACTGCTTACAAAACTTGCCTGGACTATGTATCACTTGTATGCACTGTGATCTATCCGTTGATACAACAAATTATGGTAATGCTGGCGTATCTTTGCTGATGTGTCACCAGTGATGCAATTTTCCCTAGGAGTCGTCAATTGATGTGGTGTTGTGGCATTTCTGTATCCTCCTCCCTTCTACTAGTGATGGTCTAATTTTGGGGGCCAACAGAGGTGAGGCAAAGAACCTCACCCCCCCACTGGCACCAAGGCCAAATCTGGGGGCCAACAGAGGTGAGGCAAAGAACCTCACCCCCCCACTGGTGCATAGGCCTATCCACAATTATGGCTATTTGCTGGACCGGTAGTCAGTGACGGGTATGATCCAATTGCAATGGTATCAACCTAAGACAGGAGGCTGACGCCTAAAGGTCAGTTTTCCAATGACGGGTAAGAACCATATGTTGAATTGGACAAACCTAACAGGCACGGTCCCTAGCCACATTACTTGCTTCTTAATTAAACAGAAGGGGGGAGATGCTGGGAGCCACAGCCAATTATTATGATGCATGGCATTTTTGATTGATAGGTGATGCCAGCTAGCCATTGAGATGATATGATTATGTTAAAAATTACATTCATATGGATACCGGACTCCTGCTGCGGGACTCCTGGAGAGTTCCCATTGGTTGGGAAAGTACAGTAGGAGGGAATTCCGGGGAGGCGCTTGCGCTGGAGTTCCGGAAAAGGAGCAGCAGAACGCCGCGTGGGTGGATCGGGAAGCTTCCCGGGCGGACGTGTTATTGGCGGTTCTTTCAAATAAAGTTTGTTCCTGTTTGAGTGGCTCGTGATCTTGTGCCCAGCCAGACAGCGGCAGGTCGCGTTAGTTTTTCGCACAGCGTGGCCAGTTTCCCAGCATGCTAAGTGGTGTTACCAGTAGGCTTTATCTCCATTCCCCACCTAAATCAACTTTCCCTCGCTTCTCCTGGACATCTTCTCCGATGTCGATGTTGAAAGTCATTAATGGAATTCCTGAGGGAGTGTTTTTTAAGACTTAAACTGCTATTAAATGGGATTGAGAAATTCTCTTTCACAATGCCCCAAGAAAATTGACACACGTTGTTAATTTGAGTCTGGTCTCCAAGGAGGCCATTTAGTATCATATTCACATTGACTCAGTCATCAGCTGAATTTGTCATTCGTGTATGCTCTAACCTGAAGGAGAGAATGTGGAAATGCCCCCTCTTTCTGCTGAGAGATTCAGTACATCTAACAGGTAGCTGTCCGGCTCTGAACTGCATTAGTCAGGGTTCTGCCAAGAAACAGAGTCAACAGAAGATTGATATATTTCTATTCAGATATATAGAGATATAGATCTATAGATCTAAATCTATTTTTTCCTTTATTTTTATTTTAATTTGTTATATATGACATCAGAATGCATTACAATTCATATTATGCGTATAGAGAACAATCTTTCATATTTCTAGATGTACACAGATCTAAATCTTATATATCTAAATCTATAGATCCAGATCTCTGTATCTATAAATAGCTCTAGATATATTACATGTGTTATATATAATATATATTATAAATCTAGATATATCTAGAGCTATATTGTAGTTGTATATTTCTAGATCTAATATAGATGTATAGACATATGTATAAAGATAGATAGATATCTATATGTAGACAGACATACATCTAAATATGGATCTATACAATATAGGTAAGTATTTGTGTGTCTGTGCGTATTAAGAGGAAATAAATTCAGTGATTATGGAGGCTGAAATATCTCCACAAATGTGAGGTCCACAGACTGGAGACTCAGGAAGGCTGGTAGGGAGATCCAGTTCAAGTCTGACGGCCTGGGAACCAGAAGTGTTAATTATTTAAGTCCCAATCTGAGGACAGGAAAAAAAAATCCATGTTCTGGTTCAGGTAGAGAGAAAATTCTCCCATCCTCTACCTCTTTGTTCTACTCAGGCCTTCAACAGATTGGAGGGTGCCCACCCACATGGGTGAAGGCCATCTGCTTCTTCAGTCTATGGATTCCAATGCCAATCTCTTCCCCAAACAGTCTCGAAGACACACCAGAAATAATGGTTAGCCAAATACCTGGGCATCTTACGATCTAGTCAGGTTGACACAGAAAATTCACCAACAGGGTGGATTAAGATCACAGATGCACCTAACAGGAACCATCACATTGGCTAAAGGTTGATGGCCTGAGCTGGGGGTGGTGGTGCCCACATGTAATCCCAGCTACTTGAGAGGCTGAGGCAGGAAGATTGCAAGTTCAAAGCTGGCCGGGCAACTAAGCAAGCCTCCATCTCAAAATAAAAAATGGCCATGAATGTAGCTCAGTTATAGAGCACACCTGGATCCAATCCCCGCCTCCCCTCTTACCAAAAAAAAAGATGGGGTAGTCAGAGAACATGGGTTCAAATAGTGGTTTTGTTCTGTGACCCAAAGCAATTAATTTAACTTCTCTGTGCTTAGCTTCCTCATCTGAAAAATGGGAATAACTAGGGTGCCTACTTCACAATACGATTGAGAGAATGAACAAGGTAATGCTTTTACCACTGTCTGTCACGTAGTAAATGTCATATAAAAGTTGGGACCGTTATTTTTATATCAAAGTCTAACAACAGAAAACTAATTGTATTGGGCCCGCTAAAGGTGTCCACAGCTATATAACAAATTGCTTGTCTGGATTTGCCTTCATGCTATGAACATAAAGAAGGAACAACAAACTACTCCTAGGGGCTAGGGATGTGGCTCAGTGGTAGAGTCTTGCCTTGCACGTGTGAGGCCCTGGGTTGGATCTCCAGCACTGCAAACAAACAACAACCAAAGAAATGCTCTTACTACCATTTGTTATTACTCTTGCTTTCCCCTTGATATCCAAAGCCCTGTCCTGCAAGTCTTCCCTCCTCTCAAGACCAGTAGACAAGCACTCTCCACTCTCCCAGGGTCCATTTGGACAAGGTGTTGACATTCACAGGTCTATTGTGGCCTCTGCTCTAGACACCACCTTGGCTTTTATCCGCCTCTGGTTGTGGGGATCAGGGTGCTGTTTTTGCTCTTTCCAGAGGAAACCCACACCCAGGAATCTGTAAACTGACTCTTACTCCCAGCATCCAGCAAGCCCACATTGGGAATTCAGTTCACCAACTTTCTAAGGGAGTTGAATGTGACTCTTTGCAGAACATGCAGGTATTGAATGCTGGACTAAGGCCGGGGCTGGGGTCTACGGCCTTGGCGTTGTAAGGCATCTGTGTAGTAAAACCACTAAAGAAAACAGTACCTTTTTGCACAATTAGCAGACAGACATTTTCTTACTGGGAACATTAAGAAAAAAAGATCCCCAAGCACATGTTTGCATCCTACAAAAATAATTCTTTAGGAGACACAGCTGAACCTACTCCAAGAAAACTCTTTAGGCCCAAAATCCAAGCTCATAAAGCAGATAAAATTGGGAGATGTTTATTTATCTGGGAAAAAAAAAGATTTTTATTTTTAGGCTCAAAGCACATTGTATCCAGAAATTTATTTTTAAAAATAAGCTACAGAAACACATTTAAAATGTAATCTCATAGTGGCTTGGGAGGCTGAGGCAGAAGGATTGTAAGTTCAAAGTCAGCCTTCACAATTTATTTAGGCCCTAAGCAACTTAGTAAGACCCTGGCTCAAAATAAAATATGAAAAAGGGCTGGGGATGTGACTCAGTGGTAGAGTATCCCTGGGTTCAGTCCCTTGTACCAAAAAATAAAATATGATCTGAGTCACATGAAATTTCCCTCTTTACATTTTGGCTTTTACACGAAGTAAGTGAATCATTTCGTCTCTCTGTAAGCATTGTGTCCTGGTTTGTAAAATGAAGGTTTTGGTAAGATTGGTAAGAATTTTAGCCTTATCTGGGAGCCAGATGCTATGTGGGACTGAAGAGTTGTTTGACATATTAATTAAATTTTTTTCTCCATATATACACATTTTTCTCTTTACAATTTCCTTAGTTCAATTCAAGTAAATGGCAGGTTCTGGACTTCCAAGTCTCAATTAAATTCTGTAGTGAGGCAGAAAACAAGGTTAAGTCTGTGTTTTTGAGGGCAGAGGCAAAGAATGTGGGCATTGAGAATGGTCTCAAGAGGCAAAGAGACAGTTCTATGGGCCCAGGAGGAACAAGAGCCAGGGTTCTGCTGAGAAAATGGCAGAAGCCAGGAACATCTTCGGAGTCCAGAAAAGGAGTCCTAGTTCCCAAACTTGGTGCTTGCACAGCGGTGAGCTATACATCAGGCCTCTGGAGATGGTGACCATGGTAGTTTTGTGACTGTCTGGCTTCATGAACTTGGATGAAGTCACTTTATATCTCTGAGCCTCAGTTTCTAGAAGGGGAGGAACCGCCCCCACAGCTCCCATGATGGCTTGGGCAGACCCTTCCTCCAAGAAGGCCCACCAAGGAGGCAAGAAGGAAGCCAAGTCCAGCCCCACTCTCCACCCTCCTCTCAAGACCAGTAGACAAGCACTGGGACATGACTGTGCCCCCTTTCTCCTCTCTCACAGGGACAAGTAGCTTGGTCCTCACTATCCCTATATAGATAGTCCAACTCAATATTCTGAGATTCTAATTTGCTCCATCTCTTCCTCTAAATGACTCTAGCAGGTGCTGTAAAGGAAAAAAAAAAAAGTTACTTTTAATCCTTTTTTCCTTAAAGATGCACACACATTTATACATTCATTATAGGAATGTCATTATCATGTGGGTCCAAACCCCTAGCACCCAAAGATAACTGCAAAATAAGACTGCTTCTGTTTTTCACCCTAAGTAATTGATAGGACAATGGAGTAGGGGGAGGTTTGTCTAGGAAAAGGGAAAATTATTAAAAATCCCCTTCCCCTCTGGTTAGCAGGGCTTTAGGGAAATTGAGGTGTTGGGGAGGGGAATTTCAGGCCCAACCCATTGAGCTGTTTCAGAAACCCACACTGTGCTTGCTGGCAGGCCTGGTCCCCCCTTTGGGCCACCAAGACCAAAGCGGCCTGCAGACTCGGCCCCCTCCCCTCCCCCTCCCCCGGGGATCCTCAGAAGTCCTGCCTTTGCCCAGGACGGAATCCTGTGCGGAGCTCTAAGGAGGCCAGGCAGCAGAAACCATCCCGGAAAGTCGCTGTCTTGTCCCCTGCCTGGCCTCGGAAGGCGGACACCTGGTTTCAATGATGTCTTTGTTGTCAGATCCCGAAGGCGTTCCGCTGGGTTTGCCAGTTTCATGAAAATGAGCCCCCTGCGCTGCACCCCGTGGAGCTCCCCCTCAACAGCGAGGAGGGGGCAGCCCCGATCTGGGACCCAGGCCCCTAGGGATCCCCTTACAAAAGGCAGCCTGCGACCCAGAGGGGGCTGGGACGAAACAGCCCTTCATCTGCACCAGGGCCAGTCCACCTCCCGCAGGACCCGAGCCCCTGATGCATCTGAACCCTGGGCGGCTGCCAGTCACCCGCAGCGCCCACCCGCGTTCCACGTCCCCTTTCTGCGCCCCTCGCCCCGGGAGCACCGCCCAGCTGCAGGAGCGCCCTGGGTATTTTTATTATTATTATTATTTTTTTTTTTCTGTTTTCTGGCTGGAACTATGAGGCAGTTGAATTAGAGTCATTATTGTAATTCAATTTCTCCAAACTCAGAGCTATTTTCTTTCCAAATATAACGGGGTCCAGGAAACGTTCAAAGAATTGGAAAAACCATTCCAAATTCAGAAAGGTTAGAGGGAAAGAGGAGTCACAGGGTGAATGCTACTGCTAATAGAATATTTCAGAGTAATTGTAATGTAACGTATGATTGAATGCATTATGGACCTTAGAGCATGAAATACATATTATTATATAACAATGTAGAGTAATAACCTCACAAAGATATATTATAGTTATGAGTATATTGAATATACTATATAGACATGATGATTTATAATATAACGTTGAAAATGTTCAAAAATAATTTTGACAATGTTAAAAAAAAAAAAAAAAAGGAAGACCATTCTCAAGTTAGAAAATTTTAAGAGGAAGAGACAGAGGACGAAAATAATTACCACCACCATCTGACCCAGCTATCCCACTCTTTGGTTTATACACAAAGGACTTAAAATCAGCCTACTACAGTGACATGACCACATCAATGTTTATAGCAGCTCAATTCAGAATAGCTAGACTATGGAACCAATCTAGATGTCCCTCAATAGATGAATGGATAAAGAAAATGTGGGAAATATACCCAATGGAATATTACTCAGCATTAAAGAAGAGTGAAATTATGCCATTTGCCGGTAAATGAATGAGTTGGAGAATATCATGCTATGTGAAATAAGCCAATCCCACAAACCAAAGGCTGAATGTTTTCTCTAATATGTGGATGTTAATTCACAATAAGGACAGGGGCACTAGGGAAGAATAGTGTTACCTTAGATTAGATAGAGGGAAGTGATGGGAGGGGAGGGGATGTGGGGATAGGAAAGATAGTAGAATAAAACAGACATTATCACTGTGTGTGTATATGTGACTGCATGACCAATATGATTCTGCAACATGTGCACTCAGAAAAATGAGAAATTATATTCCATCCATGTGTGATATGTCAAAAGGCATAAATGCATTCTACTGTCAGGGATGACTAATTAGAACAAATAAAGTTTTAAGAAAATAATTACCACTTTTATAATCACTACTTATAATAGTATACATTTAACATTTATGGATTTCTGTATCAGCCAATTGCTGTTTTATAAGATACCATATGACATAAACATCTCTAAGCACTTATTTTCCATATTGTTGAAGGGAACATTTACTGATTGCTTATCAGGTGAACACTTCAGGGACATCATATGTTTGATTGTCATAATAATCCCCCCCCCCATGTAAATCCTGTGAGGCTTTTTCCTTTTCTTATGTAAAATTGCAGTTTCATTGAGGTTATAATTCACAAACCACACAGTTGACCCACTTCTAGTACGCATCTGATGGCTTTTAATATATTCACAAAGTTCACGGTCCTCACAATCTGAGATTGTCATCACCCTAGAAGGAAACCCTGACCCATTAGCACTAGCACTCCCACCAGCCCCGGACAAGGGTGACCTGCTTCCTGACGTTCGACCTGCCTGTCTGGGACATTTCACATTCACGTTATCATGTAAGATGTGGTCCTTTGTCCCTGGCTTCTTTCAGTGAGCATTTTTTGGAAACGCGTCCATGTTAGAGCCTGCATCAGCATTTGATCGTTTTTAAGGTTGCTTCACCATATGCCTGTACCACTTTTAGCCCATCCATTAGTCACTTGATTGACGTTTGAGTTGTTACCATTTGCCGGCTACTACCAGTAATGCTACTATGAGCATTCATGTGCAAATTTTTTCACTTTTTTTTGGGGGGGGGAGGGTTGGTCTATGCCTTCTTTCTCTTAGAGGTACTGTTTTGCCCCATTTTATAGGAAAAAACTGAGGTACAGAGATGTTAAGTGACTTGACCATGATGACCCAGCTCTTGGACTCAAACATGACTCTGTCTTTTCACTCTTCCATCTTTTGCCCTCACGTTGATCCCAGGGAAGCCAGCAATCCCTGCCCCTCCTGGGCCACGGAAAAGGAACACAACAGGAAGAGTTTCTACTGAAGCCAAGGATGAACTTCAAGGGTGGTTAGTTAAGCCTGGAAATGATTGCGCCAAGGGAGGGGTGGATTCCTCTTGGGAGTGAGGGAGCCTCAGTAGGGCCTTTAGACACAGCAGGGTTACCTCCCTCCTGGAAGGGGGTTCTGCTCAACAGCTGTCCACATGGCAAGCCGCATTCGACACCTGGTGTCCAAATGGTGTGAGAGGGGCCAGGCAGTGATGTGGACCTCCCTCACCCCTTCTCATCTCTGACCCCACCCCACCAGCCACCCTACCCTGTTTACAGGGCCTGGGTCATACCCAGTGAGACCTCCTAGATCTATTCTCAGTTCCTCCCAGGCCCTGACCTGCTCCCACGGGGGCGGGGGAGCTGAGCTGGCCAAGGTGGAGCTGAACCAGGGCGGGGTTGGGTGGGGAGAGAGGTGATGGAGTTCACTGAGGGAGTGGGGAGCAGGGACAGCCAGAGGAGCCTTTTCTGAACATGCCTGGCAGGGCAGGGCAGGACTGGGGGAGAGGAGTCCCAAGGGCCCCCCAGGGGAGAGGGTGTATCAGAGCACGTGGCTACAGAATGGGGCTTCAGCACCTGTGTGGCTTAAGGGGCCAGTGCAATGTGGTTGTTTACATCCTTCCAAAGAGCAAATCCTGAATCCTAAAATTCCTATTGCACCAATTATGATTTTCAAAAAAAAAATCCTCTTGTTGGGGGCGGGGGAGCTTTAATTATAAAATGTAGTAGAAACCATTCAACTTTACAGTTAACTTTTCAGCATGTCTTCAAAAACCTACAGATGGGGCCAAACTGTGTTCTCATTTTCACAGTGACCATTGGCCATAGTAGGGGATCCCCCCCAGGCATTTGGTTTGCCACCCTAAACTAAGGCATAGAATATGGTGGGATTTGCCAGGCATGGTGGTGCATGCCTGTAATTCCAGCAGCTCAGGAGGCTGAGGCAGGAGAATAGCAAATTCAAAGCCAGCCTCAGCAACTTAGTAAGGCCCTAAGCACCTTAGTGAGACCCTGTCTCTAAAGAAAATATTTTAAAATGGGCTGGGGAAGTGGCTCAGTGATTAAGTGCTTTCATGTATTAATGAAATATGGACATTATAAAACATGCAGTCATATAGTGGTTGTGTTATAGTTATTATTATTATTTTTTTTTACAAAAATAGGTAGCGGTAGAATGAGATTAAAAATAATTGTGAATTAAGTTTCTCCTTGCATGCTTCTGTCTCCAGGGCCCACTAACACAGCGCCTCCTACAGAGTTGGCACTAAATGGGCTCATTCAATGCACATTCTTAACATGTTGGCTGATGGAAACCTGAAGAAGTCCAACTTCCTTATTAAAGAAAAATTAAGGCTGGGGAGTTAAGGCTCAACTGCAGACATGCACCTAGCCCTGGGTTCAGACCCCAGTACTGAAAAGAAAAGGAAAACGAACCGGGCACAGTGGAGCATACCTGTAATCCCAGTGGCTCTGGAGGCTGAGGCAGGAGGATCGCAGGTTGGAGGCCAGCCTCAGCAATTTAGCAAGGCCCTTAGCAAGGCCCTCAGCAACTCAGTGAGACCCTGTTCTCTAAATAAAATAGCAAAAAGGACTGGGGATGTGGCTCAGTGGTTAAGCATCCTTGGATTCAATTCCCAAAACCAAAAAAAAAAAAAAAAAAAGAGAGAGAGAGAGAGAGAGAAAGAGGGAGAAGGAGGAGGAGGAAGAGGACCACGACTAATCATGGAACTGCCACTCTTGTAGCCAGCGCTGTGCTGATAATCTTACATATCTGAGCTCATCTGTCCTAACAAGGAGATGTGAATGAGGGCTATTTTGCTTTTAGTTTGCTCTCAAGGTTGATTTTCCTCCCTTCCTCCCTTCCGCCGCCCCACTCTTTCTTTCTTTCAACCATGCCCAGTAGCCAAAACAAAAGTCATCTGAACCCAGGCTCTGCCTGAAATACTAACTTAGGTAAATGCCAATCTAAACAGAGACAGAAATTGGCTCACAGCTTTTTTCCCCCCGTTTCAATTATTAGTGAAGCCAGAAAGAACCAGGAGAAAATTATACCATTTAAAGAGACTCTTCAAGACTGGGGGGGGTGGGGGCAGCCACACTCCATTGCAGTCCCCCTGGGAGTCCTAGAATAGTAAGTAGTAGCTGCTTATGAAGCCACTTGAGATTTTTTTGGATGAAAGGCGGATGCAGAAACAGTGAAAAGGGTTATTTTATGATGCCAATTGCAGGGTTAAATTTTGGATGCCTCTACCTCATCCTGTACCAAATTTTGAAAATCAAAAAAAAAAAAAAAGCAACGCGACTGACAATATTAGGTCTGCCTCCTCCGAAAACCTAGTCATGAAGCCAAGTGAAACAGTGGTGGCAAGGTAGAGAAATGCTCTGCCACCCACCCGCAGCCAGGACATTTCAAAGGCAGCTTTCTGGGCCCGTTGAAAGCCTAAAGAACCCAAGTTTCAGACATACTGCTGCTGCTGCCAGTCAGGGCTAAGGCTTGGGGCTCCACTGACCTGGTGAGCAGGAGAGGCAGCCTTTCCCAGGGTCCCTGATTGCACGGAGCTGGCCAGTGGGACGGATGGTCTCATGGATAAGACTCTGGGTTCTAGAATGGTCCCTGCATTCCAGTTCTCACCCCAGCCCTTACTAGCTGGATGACCAGGACAAGGGACTCAGCATCACTGGGCCTGTGTCCCCAGTTGTAAAAATGGGCACACTCAGAGTACCTCCTTCAGAGATTGAAGAGGAGAGAATGTTTGTAAAGTGCTTGGCACAGCTGATTGGCATCTGGAAACTGGTTTAAATAGTTTGATCCACCTCTGTTTTTTTTCTTCAACTTTACGGGACTATGAAAAGGATATGCATTCAGTGGAAGCTGTACTTTGAATTTAGATCTTTTCCCAAGCTATCTATCTACAAGCCCAGAAAATGGAGGCCCCGAGGTCACCTTGACCTGATTATCCAACTGGTAAGTGGTAGGGTGAGAACTAGAACCCGGGAGTCATTCTGAAGCACAAAGTCTTGATGTTGGGCAGGGGTAGCCAGCCATAGCTCCCAGCCAGCCAGGCAGGCGATCACCAGGAGAAACCACCCACCCTGCAGGTGGACTGTGTTGCTAAGCCGTGGTGCTCAGTAGGTTAAATGTATTAAATGCATTTCAAGTGATATCTTCAAGTTACAATGGCTTTATCAGTTGGCCCCATTGTAGGGTGAGGAGCATCTATACATGTTCCTTATTCTGTGGCAAACAACAAGCTATTTCTCTTGCTTTTCTGCTCTCAAGATCAGAAATTCAGTTGTTTCCTTTAGCTCTTCCAACGCCGCCCCCCACCCTTTTTTTTCCCTTCTCTGACCCGCATCTCCTTTGTGTGAGCCAGGGGCTAGAAAACCTTTTCCGCAAAGACCCAGACAGAAAATGCTTCCACCTGTGCACACTTACATTCTCTGTTACAATTCTTCAATCTGCCTTTATAGTTTGAAGGCGGCCATTGACAACAAGTGAATAAGAAGTGGTTGTGTGGTAGTGAGTTTCTTTTTTTTCTTTTTTTTTTTTAACAAAAATCGGCAGCTGTAGGATTTGGCTCATGGGTCAAAGCTTGTTGCCCCCTGATTCAGGCGCTATTCCCCACCCCTCCCCCAAAGTAAGCAGAAATCAGGCAACAGGCCACGAGAACCAAGTGTTTAGCACATGTTCTGCAGAAGGAGCCAGGGAAAGAGCCTGGTTTGTGGGGGTTTAAACAAAATGGGAGAAACTGAGTCCCCTCTCCCCTCCCCCCCCCCCAAAAAAAATGTTGCTTAGGCTCTCTCTGCAGAGCAAGATGGTCTCCAAATGGAAAGAATGGGGGCTGTGCGGGTGGGAAGAGGGAAGTGGGACCCAGCTAGGTGCACACTAGATGTCTCCAAAGGGCTCTGCTCACATGGCCCCACGCTTCTACCACACGGGAGCACGTTCTCCCTGGTTCAGTCCTTGGCAGCTACAGAACCTGCAAACGTCTGCTGCACCAAGAGCTTTGAAATGATTCTAGAACATCCCCTTAAAATAACTCTAGGTTTCGCCATCAGGAGAAGGTTCCAAACGTTCCCAGAAGCCTGCTGAACTCTTCAAGAAATGGGCATGTGAGAAATAGACTGGTCAGTACTATCCTGTGTCCCCTCTAGCACACATAGGTGATGTCTACCGACATCCCCTCAAGTCAGCAGCTCCCCTTGATGAGGATCAGCGATGCCTGTTTTGTTCCCATGCTTTTTGGTTTTGTGTTTTGGTGCTGGAGCTTGAACCCAGGGTGCTTAGTCACTGAGCCCCCTCCCTAGCCCTTTTTATACTTTATTTAGGGACAGGGTCTCACCGAATTGCTTAGGGCCTCACTAAGTTGCTGAGGCTGGCTTTGAACTTGCGATCCTCCTGCCTCAGCCCCCTGAGCCACTGGGATAACAGGTGTGTGCTACTGTGCCCAGCCCAACAACCCCATCTTTCTCTGGAAGGAAAAAAAAATCTTTTCTTTTCTGCCACCAAGCTCCTGAGTGGAGAGAAAAATGCAATCGTAGGATCTAGGCAGTTCATCCTCCTACCTTTAATGTTTTTTTAGGCTCCATCTGCCTTGTGTCTGAAACCAGAAAGCATCCGGAAGCTCTGAGCGCCTAGTGAGTCCCTGAAGGGGGGCTCTTTGTGTTTGGGAAAGGGTCACAAAATGAAATGAGGCTTCTCATAGAGTCTACCTCGCTTCCATCTTTGGTCCCCTCTGCTCTCCCCCGGCCGGCCCTCGGCATCTGGCATAGCTCAGGTTTTGGGTCTCTCTTCTGACTCTCCCACATATATCTGTGGGGAGAGGTTGGGGCACAGGCTGTTGTAGTTGGCTCCCCTCTTGTGACTCCTGAAAGGGACCCTGTGGTGCCTCCCTGAGGATGACACTGCCATTCGACTGGAATGGGGATGTTCATGTTCCCTCTGTCCTTGTTGGGATTGATTTCTAAGGAGAAGATGACAAGCCCCCCTTGGAGCATGGATTCTGGTTCATTTGACATGAGAAGATGAGAAATGTCTAAGATCAGATAGGATCATCACAAGACGAGAAATTTTTAGAAGATCATCTGCTTGTCTTTTAGGCTGCTTAGAGAAGAGCTCTGCTTCTCCAAACAAGAATGATAATTACAGCCAGGCATGGGGACACACACCTGTCATCCTGGATGCTTGGGAGGCTAAGGCAGGAGGATTGAAAATTCAAAGCCAGCCTCAGCAACTTAGTGAGGCCCTAAGCAACTTACCCGAGACCCTGTCTCTAAATAAAATACAAAATAGGGCTGGGGATGGGGCTCAGTGTTGAATTCAATCTCCAATACCCTCCCCCCACCACCAAAAAAGAATGATAATTCCGTCTGCAATTTCCTTCCATCAAGGGCTTCTCAGACTTGAGTGTGCGTTGGGATTTTCCAGAATACACCTGAAGAAAAGCAGACAGAAGATGTCCTCTGGGCCCGCTCTGACTCCCCAGGCCTGGGGAAGGACCTGGGACTCTCGGTCTTGTACAGGTATGCAGCCCAGCTCCTCCCCCACCCAGGCCACAAGTGCAGGGATCACAGCTAAACTTCCCAAACAAGTCAGTCACTCCGCATGACAATGAAGTTCCCTCTGCTTTAATCCTTACATCCTTTAATCCTTTAATCCTAAACCAAAAGTAACCTGAAGTAATAGGATGTCAACCAATTAGCTATTTCTCTATCATTCTGTCTCCTGGGCTGGCCTCAACAAGGAGAGCAATTTCAAAATCACCACACTTCTCGGTCCTTGGTTTCTGCTTTTTCCAGCCGTTCTGTTTATAAAACCCAGCTCTTCTGCTCAGCCTGTTGAACACTGCTCCGTAGTGGAATGAAGCCTTATTTCTAGAATTCAACATAAAGCCAATTAAGATCTTTAAACTCAGTCCCTTATTAACTTTGTCCTTTGACACCATTAAGTTCTTTCCAAGGATCTGGAAGCTTCGAGAGGTCACGTGACATGTCCACAGTGGCAAAGCTCGTAGGTCACCGAGCTGGGGGACTCCAGTCCGATCCTCAAGGTTTCGGCTCCCCGTCCGGATGTGGGAGGGAGTCCAGGTCTTTGTCTAGGAGTCGGAAGGATGGGGGAGAATAAAAACACTGAAAAATTCTTGCACCTGGGGAAGGCTTTGGAGGAATCGCCAAGAACAGCCAGAGGATGAGCATCAGCAAAGAACAGAGCTTGTCAGGCCTGGGGTGCGGTGATTCATTGGCAAAGGGAACCCAGCCAAGAACAGAGGAACCACCCCAGGCCTCCATCCATCTGGCCATGCCCTGGGGTCAGGTGGAGCAAACGAAATCTTTTAAAAGAGAGAAAAGGAATTCACAGGTGTTTTCTTATTGTACTTCTCCCCGAGGACCCTGGGTGTGTTGCTAGTGGAGAGAGGAGGGGCAGGGCCTGGGCTGGCTCTGCAGCCTTTCAAGTGCCCTTCCCCCAGCCCCGTCTTTTTGTGAGCCACAGCTGTTTCAGTGGAATTAGCAGAAACCAGGCTTAAGTCACAGGGATCTGGGTCACTGGAAAACTCGTTGGATCCTTCAGTTAACTCCAACAGGTGCCTGTAGAGGCTTCTTGGGTTTTTGCAATGGTCACTCCGACCAGGGCCATTAATGGAACTCTCCATTCCTCCAGTCACTTTCCCCCATCCGGGCGATTCTGCAGATTTAGCTTCAAGGGAAACTCAGCCAACTGTCCTCTCTCCTGAGGACCCAAAGCTCAGGGGTTGCTTCAGCTCATTTCTTCCACAGAGATGCAGATGGGTGTTTAGATAATTGATATTGAGTAGCATTACTAAAGTGGAGCTAAGTGCTGTAGATCCAGAGCACACACACATTGATTTGAATTAGGAAATGATGCTACATTTGGAAAAGTTTTTTTTTGGGGGGGGGGGGAGGGAGGTCAAATCATTTTATTGAGGGGGTTGGAGGTTAAAGAGTACTGAAGCGCTGAAATTAACGTTTAAATCTGACAAATCACATTGTATACGACGATACAACTTCTGCCCAGCTCTTTTTCTCTCATGGGGCACTTTCCCTTTGAGTCCAGCTGTAAGTCAACATTTATAGCAGCTCAATTCACAATAGGTGAACTATGGAACCAACCCAGGTGCCCTTCAACAGATGAATGGATAAAGAAAATGTGGTACATATACATAGTAGAATATTACTCAGCCATAAAAAAGAATGAAATGATGGCATTTGCCGGTAAAGAGATGGAACTGGAGACTATCATGCTAAGTGAAATAAGCCAGTCCCCCAAAAACAAACGAATGAGAAGTTATACTCCATGTATGTATGATATGTCACAATACACTCTTCTGTCATGTACAACCAAGAAGAACAACAGAAATCCAGCTGTAAGGAGCCTATTCTAGTGAGGCTTCTTATCAAGGGCCAGCACTGACCACCAGACATGCGAGTAAAGAAGCCCGTGGAAGATTCTAGCTCCCGGTTTTCCGTCTCCCTTCCGAGGCACCGGACACTGTAGAACAGAGCTGAGCTGTACTGAATTCTACCCTGCTTGAATTTCTAGCCCACAAAAATTCTAAGACATAACAAATGATTTCTACTGTTGGACAGCACCAAGTTTTCAGCTGGTTGGTGATGTCACCAGAGTAACAGGAACATTGGTTTTCGCTTACGCTCTGGAGCTCAGACCTGCTCTTCGTAGCTCTCCATCCACACCTTTGTTCTGATCCACTCTCGGCTATCACCAAGCCTGAGTTTGTCATGAGGGAAATTCTGCATAGTTTTTTCTTGATCAGTTCACTCTGGGGAATTATTCCCATTAGACTTTCTATCGTTGAAGTCTTTACATTTTCCTCAATTTTTCACAAGTTTTTTTGTTGGAGAATAAGAAGAGGCCGCCTCAAAGCCTGTGAACAAAACGCCATTTGAATCCGCACACGAAATCGGCCTCTTTTAGGAAATCTGTAGCCATTCCTTCAACAATTCTTGACTGTGGAGTTATTTGAACAAGTGCTGGGTTCTGTGCAGGTGAGTTTGTTCAAGCCAGACATAGTATGCAATAATTTTCTTCAAAAAAAAAAAAAAAAATGAGCCGGGTGTGTTTATAGTCCAGGCTGCCTGTAATCCCCTGGGAGACTGAGGCAGGAGGATTGCAAGTTCAAAGGCAGCCTCAGTAAAAGTGAGGTGGTAAGCAACTCAATGAGACCCTGTCTCTAAATAATATATAAAATAGGGCTGGGGATGTGGCTCAGTGGCCAAATGCTCCTGAGTTCAGTCTCTGGTACCCCCCCCGCCCAAAAAAAAAAAGAAAGAAACTGTATTTTATGTATATATGTAGTACCAGGGATTAAACCAAGGACATTTAACCACTTAACCACATCCACAGCTATTTTTATTTTTTTATTTTGAGACAGGGCCTTGCTAAGTTAATGAAGGTGGCTTTGAACTTGTGATCCTCCTGCCTCAGCCTCCTGAGTCACTGGGATTATAGACGTGTGCCACTGTGTCTGGCTGACTGTATTTTAGGACATCATCACTATGCCAACTCTATGTTCCAAAATGGTTTTCAGTTCCACACGAGCTTACCAAAAGTTGTCTCTTCCCACCAACAGGCAGAGTCTGTTTTTGTTATGGAATCAAGCAACTGGTAACATGTACCCTGTTGAGTTTCACAATGGTTGTGGATTCCTATGTGCCTCCTTTTATTACTATCCCCCACTCCCCACCCTCACCTCCTTTTTAAAAATGGTTCTGTAGCCATTGCCCTATGCCTGGGCCAACATTATATGTCGTCTGTGGAGGGAGAAGGCAAATTTTTTCTTGAGTTGACATATCTTGAGATTGTAGGAGCTGTTTCGTGAAACTCTATAGAGGAATCAAAAATCCCAAGGTGTTTCAATTGCATGATTCCAGGATGATCTCCAGGACGAGACCCTAGGCCATGAGCCCATGGGACAGCCATGGGAATAGAAAGGCTTTTTTGCATATGAGAAGGATATGAATTACTATGGCCAGAGGTAGACTATAGCCAAATGTCCTTTCTGAAAATAGTCACAGCACTATTGTCCCATGTGCTTTTCCAGATCCTTGCCACTTCCCATCAGGAGGAGGAGTCTACTTTTTCTCCCTTTGGGAAACTTGAGAAGAGTAGCACCCATTGAAAGCAAAGATGAACTGTTGTTAAAGCACTTCAAACAATGCCAAGATAAACAGGGATGTTTATGAAAAGAAGGTCTCAATGTCATAAACATATGAATCCTCCCTAAATCAATAAATTAGTTTATGGTAACACACAGGATTTTTCATGGAACTGGCCAAGCTGATCTTATCATTCATTTAGAAAAAGAAAAAAGAAAAAACTCTGAGAAACCAAGGCAGTTAGGATTAAAGTGGGAAGTGTAGGGAGATATTTGCATTGGGATATATCAAAATTATAAAACTTTAGTCATTGAATTATTGTGCAGTGGATACTTGGTCAGATAGACAGGCAAACAAAACAGTCTAGAATGTCCAAAGATATGGCCTCATAAACATGCCTAATTTACAGCAGTACAAAATTGATGGTCTTTTCAAATGGTGCTGGCACACTTGAGTGTCCATAGAGAAAAAAATGAACTCATCCCTTCTCTTTTCTATCTCCAGGTAGACTTTTTTTTTGGACTGGGGATTAAACCCAGGAGTGTTTAACCACTGAGCCACAACCTCAGCTCTTTTTTATATTTTATTTAGAGACAGGGTATTGCTGAGTGGCTTAGGGTCTCACTAAGTTGCTGAGGCTGGCTTTGAACTTGTGGTCCTCCTGCCTCAGCCTCCCAAGCTGTTGGGATTACAGGTGTGCACCACTGCACCTGGCACCAGGTAGATTTTATACCTGTAGGTAACACTATAAAACTGACAAAATAATTCATGAAGATATCTGTTGACCATTTTTTTTTTTTTTTTTTTTTTTTTTTTTTTTTGGTGGTGGTGCTGGGGATTGAACCCAGGGCCTTGTGCATGTGAGGCAAGTACTCTACCAACTGAGCTATATCCCCAGCCTCAGCATGAAGATATCTGGATGACTCCAGGGTAAGGAAAGATTCCCTAAACAATACACAAAATTAACTTACTACATAGAAAATGATTGATCAAATTGACTACATTAAAATTCATCCAAGAACACCAAAAATCAGGTTCAAAAAAATCACTAAGGGAAATATTTGCAATGTATATAAACCCACCAAGGATTAGTATCATTCATATATATATATATATAAATTTTATATATATATATATATATATATATATATATATATATATATATATATATCTCCAGGGATTAAACCAAAGACACTTAGCCACATCCCCAGATATTTTTATTTTTCATTTTGATATAGGACCTCACTAAGTTGCTGGGGCTGGCTTTGAACTTGTGATCCTCCTGCCTCAGTTTATATATAATATATAAAATCTTATTTTTTAAGAAAAAACTTTCTTAATAATTAGGAAAATGCAAATTACAACCAGAATAAAACACTGTTCACAGCCTTCCGATTGGCAAAAAATATATATATTAGTGTATCCATACCAAATGTGGGAGAAAGAGAAATTTCAAACATGCTGATGCAATTCTAAATGGGTCTGCGCAGAGTCGACTGGCGATCTTTAATGAAATTGAAGCCACACATAGTATATCATCCAGCATTTCCACCTACAGGCCTATATTTTACAACAAGTTTTTTGCACATATGTATAAAAAAACATGTCCAAGAATATTTGTAGAAACATCATTTGTTCTCAGAAAACACGGGAAACAACTTAAGTGCTCATAAACTGGAAAATGGAAAAACAAATTGCGGTTTATTCCTACAATGGAATGTTTTATTGCTGTTGCAAGTGAGCTAGATTCAGCAGGCATACAGGGATAAATCTCTAAATGGCGATATTAAGTACAAAATCAAGTTGTGGGATATGCACGGCGATCCACTTACATAAAGCTGAAAAAAACATGCAAAAATGATAATGTAGTTTAGGATCCTGCATGTATCGTAAAAATATTAAAATATTCTTGGGAATGATGATAAAAAAAAAACCCAGGATAAAAATAAAATCCACATCTGGAGAAGGAGAAGAAGAGAAATAGAGGTAGTCAGTATTTGGGGCATATTTGTGATTTATTTCTTTAAAAGGAAAAAAGGGGGCTCTGGCAAAGAGTTAAGATTTCATAAAGCCTTGCTGGGGTTGATGGGCACTTGATGTATCATTTTCTGGGCTTTTCTGTCGACATACTTTTTAAAAGCTTAATGAAAATCAGAAGCCTGGAGGAGTCCGCATGGTCTGTTGTCTTATTTGTGGATCTAGCCTGACATTTTGTTGAACAACCTCTGCAGAGAATGGTCTAAAACTATGTATGGAATTCTTTTCATATTGCTTTCTGACGTGAGTCTACACATTTTCAGCCAAGCCCTTGGTTTGAAGCAAAATGAGCCATCGATTATTGTCACTTTCCTAGCAGAGGGGTTTCTTTTAGATTTATCATAAGAAAACCTACATACAACCAGTCCAATCTAAGGAAGAAGGGGAAGTCATAATCAAATTCCTGTCCACCCCCCGCCCAAGTGATCTAAGGACCAGAAAGAAAAGCAAATCCACTGTGGTCAGCATATCCACTGTGGTCACTAAAGCCAACATTAAACATTAAATTTCAATTTTCCAGGATGAGACCGAATCATCAAAGCTGGAAACTGAGGCTGGCACTAGGAGTCTGCAAAATCTGTTGGTGATTTAGAAGTTTTGAAGAGGTCAACCCCTCTCCGCACCTGCCTCTGGATTCTCCTTGGGTTCTAACAGCGAGTTAGCCGGGATTGCATTTGAAAACAGGAAATAATAGTGAGTAGGTAGCCTTGTTTTATGTTTATTTTTCCTTGGTTTTTTTTTTTTTTTTGCTTCATTATTATAATTTTTAGATTAAAAACCATAAGATATGTTCTTTGGAAGTAGCCCCTAAAAACTGATCCTCAGAAAAGGATTTAAGTGAAAGCAATTGATTGGAAGAGGAAATCCCTGGCAGAGCAGGGAGGGAGGGGGGAAAATGAGACCCCTCAAGGAAAGAAAAGGTATGTTAAGGAGCAAATTGCTGCTGTGGGTGCTGGGGTTTAATTTTGCTGCAGACTTTTTTGAGAGACTTCATAGAACAACCCTCAACATGGGCCCTATGAAACCTAAGGAAGTGTGGGCCTTTATCCACCAACTCCTGGGTTTTTAAATTCTATTTTATTTTTAGTGCATTGAGCTATACATAACAGTGGATATTATGGTTTAGATATGAGGCATCCCCCAAAAACCAATGTGTGAGACAAGACAGGAATGATCCGAGATAACATGATTAGATGATAAGAATGTTAACCTAATTAATGGGTGGATCCATTGGATGGATAATAATTTGAATGGATTGAAGGGTGGTAACTGTAGGCAGGTCCAGTGTGGCAGGAAGAAGTAGGTCAATGGGGGTTGGGGGTTTATATTTTGTCCCTGGTGAGCAAGAAGAGAGGGCTGGTGTTCCCCTACCCCTCTGCTTCCTGACCCCTGCCAGGAACTGGGCCCTTCCCCATGATAATCTTTTGTTCTTGTTGTTGTTGTTTATAGATATACATGACAGTGGGGTGTATTTTGACATATTATGCACACATGGAGTCTAACTCCCCATTCTTGTGGTTGGACATGATGTGGGGTTTCCCTGGTCGTGTGTTCATATATGAACAGAGGAAAGTTCTGTCCCATTCACTCCACTGTCTTTCCTGTTCCCTTCCCTCTCCCTTCCCTTCCTTCCCCTTTGTCTAATACACTGAACTTCTATTCTTCCCTTCCCTACCCTCTCTTGTCATGGATCAGCTTACATCTAATATATATCAGAGAGAATATTCGGCCTTTGGTTTTTTGGGGGACTGGCTTATTTCATGTCACCTTGGGCCCTAGCATTGGAGTTGGCCATCCATGGACTGAACCTCTGAAACCATAAGCCAAAATGCGTATTTTTCTCTCTGAGTTGTTTGTTGTCAGGTATATTGGTCACAGCAGCGTAAAGCTGACTGACACAGTGGGGTTCGCTTTGACATATTCACAAATGACTGTAACAGCTTTCTCTATTTTAATCCCCAGACCTGCCTCTTCCTTCTCTCCCTCCCTCCCCCGATCCCTTTCCTGCGCTCTGTTGGGGAGGAACTGGGTTTGTTCTTGGGTGAAATAACTCTTCACACCTCAGACCTGGTCCTCCTGTGTGCAGGTCAAGAAAGATCTTGTGGCCCAGAAGGCTCTTTCTGAGTTCAGAAGCCAGCTGCAATGCATGCACACTGCACAAATTTCAGATGACATCCAACTTGGGCCAGGAGGATCTGCCTGCAGCATCTGCCAAAGATATCTACAGTAGTACTGCCTCATGCTTTCCAGTGCATGGGACAAGAACAACCACTGGTTCAGGTGACTCTTTTAGATGGTCTTGGGTCATGCATGGCACTAAATAACAGTGAATCGCTGAGAGAGTCCTGCCATTCTTGCCTCTTACTCTAGCCTGACTACTCAAGGGACAGGTCTCACTTTGGTATTAATTATGACTTTAATACACCTCCGATCCCTGCTGGCTTCCAGTGTAGCAGAGACAGCCTCAGGCAGAGAACACTGACCCGCAGCCCCACCTGGCTGAAGTGTGCTGAAACTGTCCTCTTTTCAGTGTATTTTTAAAAATTCATTTAATATAAGGATTTTTATTTATTTATTTATTTTAAAAATTTGTTTTTGTGGTACTGGGGTTGGAACCCAGGGTCTCATGCATGCTAGGCAAGCACTGTATCACTGAGCTACATCCCCAGCATGTATTTATTTTTATAATCACCTTCAACTTTGGAAAGTGCCACTAGTTTTGTTTTTCCACATTTGGGGGGTGCGGGGGTACCAGGGATTGAACTCAGGGCACTTGACCACTGAGCCACCTCCCCAGCCCTATTTTGTATTTTATTTAGAGACAGGGTCTCACTGAGTTGCTTAGGGCCTCACTTTTGCTGAGGCTGGCTTTGAACTCACGATCCTCCTGCCCCAGCCTCCCGAGCCTTGGAATCACAGGCATGGGCCACTGTATTTTTTTTTGTTGGTGTTTTATTTTTATACATGATGGTGGGATTTGCTGTTACATATCCATGTGTGCATGCAATATAACAATACGATTTGGCCAATATCATTCCTCAGTATTTCCCTTTTCCCTCCCCTCCTCCCTCCCCCATCTCTTTTCTCTATTCTACTGATCTCCCTTTGATTTTCATGAGACCCCCCCCCTCATTTTTTTCCCTTTTCTTCTCTTGCATCAACAAAGGATTCTCAAGTAGGAGTTCCAGGAGATGAAGGAAAAAACACAGAGACTAAAAAGACACAAAGATGATTTCACAAAAAGCTGGGGCCAGGTGGGAAAACTGCACTCTGATGGAGTTGAACTCAGAACCCAGAACTAGCTCCACACGTTTATGACATAGGGTCTCATAATCAGGAGGTCAAATCCTAAGGGCATTGTAAATTGTTCAAGGTTTGCAAGTTGTCAGAGGCTTCTCTGGGCACTAAAAAGTTACTAGAGACATTTTAAACTATCCTACTTCTGCAGTGCTAGGAGCATTCTGCTATTATCCTGCAGAATATATCCAGGACACCCATTGTCCTGAGACGTCTAATAACTATTACATCAGAGCAGAGAGTCAAGGCTGATAACATCCTCACCTTGGGCAAGGAATGTTTCCAGGGCTTGGCTTTGCTGATGCTGCAAGAGCAGCTAAGGACTGGGGGCTCATCTGCTCTCCACACTCTCTAGTTTCCAATTATGGGAGAAAGATATGAACTTTACCTTCTGAGTTCAGCTTATTTTGCTTAACATAGTTCCATTTATTTTCTTGCGATAATAATATTTTCATTTTTCTTTATGGCCAAGTAGAACTCCATTGAATCTATACCACATCTTCTTAACACAATAGCTAAACTATGGAACCAACCTAGGTGCCTTTCAACAGAAGAATGGATAAAGAAATTGTGGTATACATACACAATGTGGAATATTACTCTGCCATAAAGAAGAATGGATGGAGCTGAAGAATATCATACTAAGTGAAATAAACCAATCCCAATACCCATTGATGAGCATCCATTGATGGGCATGTAGGCTCCATAGTTTGGCTATTGTGAATTGTGCTATTGTGAATAGCAAGCAGTGGTATAGCTGTCATACTAGTCCAGGCCTCATCTTGTGAGGACCATGCATACTGAGCTTCAGTTCCTATAAAAGTGACCTCATGGGGTGTGGGAAAAGCACTTCACTAAAAGTAATAAAAAACCAGGAAATGTTGGTTTCCTCCCACTGAATATTTATACCATATATTTTTTTTAAAAAAAATTTATATAGTTGTGGATGAATAACATGCTTTTATTTTATCTATTTATTTATTTATCGATTTATCTATTTATTTAGTGGTGCTGAGGATTAAACCCAGTGCCTCACATATGCTAGGTAAGTGCTCTGTCCCTGAGCTACAGCCCCAGCCCTATACCATATATTTTTAAAAGAGACCTTAAAAAAGTTATTGATCATGTATCAGAATCCTGTTCATCAGATGTTAATCAGATTCAATGCAATTTTCTTTAGAAAAGCCCTTTTCCTGTCATTCTGTCCCATCATAAAAAACTGGGGGGAAAAGTATACTCCATATATGGCTGGTGAGACTGAAAATTGGTGCAAATACTATGGGAAACAGTGTGGAGATTCCTGAGAAAACTTGGAATGGAACCACTATTTGACCCAGCTATCCCACTCCGGGGTATATATCCAAAGTACTTAAAAGCACTATAGTACAGTGATGTAGCCATATCAGTGTTCATAGTTGCTCAATTCATAATAGCTAAGCTATGGAACCAAATTAGGTGTCCTTCAACAGATGAATGGATAAAGAAATTGTGGTATACATACACAATATGGAATATTACTGTGCCATAAAGAAGAATGGATGGAGCTGAAGAATATCATACTAAGCGAAATAAGCCAATCCCAAAAACCAAAGGCCAAATGTTTTCTGACATGCAGATACTAATTCACAATAAGGTGGGGCAGAGGTGACTAGGGAAAAATAGAGTTACTTTGGATTAAACAGAGGGGAGTGAGAAGTGGAGAAAGGTATTACTTAGGGCCTCACTAACTTGCTGAGGCTGGCCTTAAATTTGCAATTTTCCTGCCTCAGCCTCCCGAGCTGCTGGGATTACAGGAGTGCGCAGGGTTCCCAACCTCATTCTTGGTTTCTTGAGATGCATTGAGGGAATGTAGTTTGAATCCGTGTTCTCAACAGTAAAAAATATCAATTTTTTGACAATGAGATATTTCTTGGGGAAAAACAACACGGAAATCCCCAAGTCTGAGTCATGACCGTGTGCCTTTATTATTTGCATATTTTTGTTCTGTTTTTTAGTTCTGACTGCCATTACTTCCTCACAAGGCTGTGTGGGAGACTTGAGAATGTATTGAGAAAGCTTTTACCTGTGGGCAGGATTTTCAGAAATGTCATCTCTGGTCTTGTTGAAGGGATGAGGCTCCTGTAACAAACATGTCACTCTAGTGGCACAAGGACAAGGGTGGCCTCTTGAGAGTAGGGGATGGATGAGTTGATGAGGAGAGGATGTAAGGAACACAGTCTACCCCGGCCTCAGTTTGTCGTTGAAATTAACCACACCCTGCCAAGTCGTAGATTCCTGGGCAGAAGAGATGAATACAAAGAGCCAAGGAGGAGAAGGCCAGGCACTGCATTACATCACAGGGTTTTAACTCCTTCTTGTGCTTTGAACCCCATGGCAGTTGTATGTAGTCTACAGAGTCTTTTTATCAAAATACTGCTTTCAACCAGATACAGTGGCACATGCCTATAATCCCAGTGGCTCGGGAGGCTGAGGCAGGAGGATGGCAAGTCTGAGGCCAGCCTCAGCAACTTTGCAAGACCCTAAGCAACTTAGTGAGACCTTGTCTGTAAATAAAAAATAAAAAGGCCTGGGGATATGGCTCAGTGGTTAAGTGTCCTGAGCTCAATCCCCAAACAAACAATAACAACAACAAAAAGATTACAAAATATAATGACAAGATCATTTTCCTAGGCACAGACCTCCCCAAATATCAGGTTGAGTCTAAGTAATAACCCCTATTGAGAAAGCAGGTAGTAGTGATGAGTATAATAAAGGAAAATAAGGGCTGGGGTAGAGCGCTCGCTTAGCATATGCAAGGCCCTGGGTTCAAGCCTCAGCGCCACATAAAAATGAATAAATAAAACAAAGATCTTTAAAAAAACAGAAGAAGAAGAAGAAGAAACTATCTTCCTTATTTAAGGAAGACCACTGAGATCAAGGGAAAAAAAATAAAGGAAAATAATATAAAGGGTGATAGAGGGAGCGAGTGATAGAGAGGGGAAGGGGTATTTCTGCGAGTCAGAGATGATCCCTAACCAGCCCTCAAGGGGGAGAATGACCCAGACTTTGAGACAGATCCCAAAGCCAGGCATGTCCAGCCATCACCTCGGAGCATCCACAGACTGGCATCTGGTGACGGGGCTGGGGCAACCGTTGGCCATCAGCCAGTGAGAACTAGACATGGACAGAGGAGAGTGAAGGATATCTGGAACCTGCTAAGCACATATGGTTTCTTTGCCATATTTGACTCCAAAGACTTTCCAAGGATAATGGAGGTAAAGGCTGCCCTTCTGCCTTCCAAATTTTGCACCAACTTCTCTTTGGTCAAAGGTGACCCAGAACCACTCAAGGAAGAAGATTCTCATAAAATAAGCTCTAGCCTAACCAAGTTGACCACATGCAGACTACCATCCATCTTAGTGCACAGAATGCCGCTTTTAACAGTGAGGTGGAGCCAGGCGCAGAGACAAAGAATATAAGAGACAGAGAATATAAGAGACAGAAGAATATAAGGAAGCATGTGGCTATGAGGGAAAGGTGCTGGGGGTTTTTTGGTGGGGGAGATCAGGGGGAGAACTAGGGAGCTTAACCACAGAGCAATATTCCCAGCCCTTTTTTTAAAAAAAAAAATTATTATATTTAGAAACAGGATCTCACTAAGTTGCTGAGGCTGGCTTTGAAATCGCAATCCTCCTGCCTCAGCCTCCCAAGCCTCTGTAATTACAGGTGTGCGCCACTGTGCCTGGCCTGTTTTTGTTATGTTTTGTTTGTTTGTTTGTTTTAATGAGAGATATCGCATCTATTTGTTACATACCTATGTGTTGACGGGAATAATCCAGAAGCCGGGAGGAACTCTGATGTCACAAGAGAGCTGGGGAGCAGTATCTTGAGCTGGGATTTTGAAAGATGAGAGTGCTTGGCTCAGGATAAAGAGGAGCAGTTGGCCCCAGAAAAGTTGAGCAATGGTTTACCCACACTAACAGGACAGAAGTCCTGGTGCTGACCACAAAGACAGGTGAGTAGCTGTCTTCTCCACGCAGTTGGGGTGGGGTCTTCAGCTCACAGCGGTGCATGAGGAATGCACTTGGGCAGAAGGAGACACTAAGAAGCCGTGCAGGTTCCTCTTCCTGGAGGAGGAATGGTCTGTGCTCAGGAAGAGAAGAAGGAGCAGGAGCAGGCAGTGGCAACCAGGAGGTCACCTTCCCCTTGAGGCCCAGCAGCTGTGACAGTCAGCCACTCCCCCTACCCCCACCCCCACCCCAGAGGGCTGCAAGGAAAGCGGCTGCTCAGGGGAGAACCTGTTCTCAGCTGGAGCAAGAAGGCCAAAGGAATGTTCCAAGAGGTTAAAGATGTGGACGATTTTGCTGAAAATGGACCATGAGTTCCAGGGGGTGTGGTGGAAGGGTTTGGGAGCAGGGGAGGACTAGAGATCAATAATTGTGTATGACTTTGTTCTTTTGGAGTGAAATTTACATGCCGGGAAACACACGAATCTTAGTACCATGTTTGCTAAGTTTGATTACCTTTGTTACCAAACCCCTATCCAGTTATAGAACACCTCCATTTCCTTAGAGTGTGTCCTCCTTCCTTGACAATCCCCACCCCCAAACCTCCGGAGGAGATCAAATTTTATTTTTTGTATCTCTCCATGTTGTTTGGCCTGTTCTGAAATTTCATAAGTCGGATCATAAAATGCGTACTTTTTGTGTCAGGCTCCCCTTACTCGGGACAATAATTTTTAGATTCAGCAATATTGTTGCACATATCACTCCTCTTAATACCAAGGGTATAGTTAATACATAGTAGTTGGGCTCATTTTGATAGAATCATAAATGCATGGAATTTTATTTCAGTCCCCCATTTCAGTCCCTGTCCCTCCCTTCCCCCTGTTCTTCCTCTTCTGATCTTCCTTTCGCTCATTTATTTGTTTCTTTTCGATTGATGCTTTCTAGGTACACATAAAGGAAAAAAAATTCCACTGAGTGGGGTGGCGCACACCTGTAATCCCAGGGGCTAGGGAGGTTGAGGCAGGAGGATCGAGAGTTCAGACCCAGCCTCGGCAAAAGTGAGGCCCTGGGCAACTCAGGGAGACCCTGTCTCTAATAAAAAAACAATGGACATTGTTAACTTGAACCACATGGCTATTTTCCTTCCTATTACTATTGTTCTTTGGTAAAGGGGATTGAACCCAGGGCCACTTAACCATTGTGCTACATCCCCAGCCCAAGCAACCAACAATTGCTTGGTTCAGAGCCTTGCTAATTTGGTGAGGCTTTGAACTCACCAAAGAGGGAGTTCAAACACAATCCTCCTGCTTCAGCCTCCTGAGCCACTGGGATTGTAAACAGGCACGTGCCACTGTGCCTGGTTTAGTATTGTTCTTTTGGTGAGTATTTTATTTACTTAATCACTACTTATTTACTTACTTTTGCAGTGAACCCAGGGCTCAAGCATGCTAGGCAAGCACTGCCACTGAGCCACAGTCCCGGCTCCCCTATTATTATTGTTCTTGGAGGAGAGATTTCCATCTTATTTGGTTTTGGAAACAATGACTAGCTCAGGCAACTTCTGCATTTTAGTTCTAAACTACAGTATGTGAAAAAGAAGTCACAGGCTCACCATTCCTAGAACAAGTCAAAAATCAGTTGCACTGTTATTTGTCTGTTCTAAATTCTGGGCTGGACCCCTATTCCATACGGTGTAAAAGCTAAGGTCCTTCAAGGGACTTCAAGGCCCAACTCCTGACCTCTCTGAAATAAAATACAAATAGGGCTGCGGATGGGGCTCAGTGGTCAAGGGCCCCTGGGTTCAATACCTAGTACCCCCCCACCCCAAATAAAGGTGAAGTTCCAAGTGTTATATTATGTAAACAGCAGCCACCTTAATGACTACACAAGCTACACAGGCTCAAGGAGTAGGAATTGGACTCATCTAAGGACATTCCTCGTGCTTTTGGAAATGATCTCGCCTGGGTGAAGCAACCTTGCCCTGGGGCCCCTTAGGGCTTCCAATTAGCCCAGACTTGTAGTTTGTGGGAGCAGATGTACTCACTGGGACTTCCCAGTTACACACTTGACATTGATTAATGATAGCAGCCTGTTCAGTTCCTTAGATATAGGGGAATCCCTGTCTCAGGGTGATATGATCTGCTGGCTGGAAGGACTGTCCTTTATCAAGCTAGAGAACTTCAGTTGATAAAAGATCCCAGCTCTCACAAAGACCTGGATTGGGTGGAACTAACCCAAGAGCCACTCCACCCAGTCTGTCATGTCTGAGCTACCTGTTAGACGACATGTTGGTTCCTTCTCAAACTGGCCCCAACACTACATGCCTCATGCGGGAACCCACCCGAAGGCTGTCCTGCAGAAAGAAAGAAATTCCACCAGAAACCTACTCTTCAGCCCTAGGGTCAGGTCACAGACTTCTTTCCCAGGCAAGGGGGAGCAAAACTTGCCCCTGAATACAGGTCAACATAATTTAATTAAAAAAACATGGAAGTACCATCTGGGAAGGAGGTTGAAGAAGGGGTTGCTTCACCCTTGGAGGACGCTTGGAGGCTGAGTCCCACCTATAGAAGACTGTGCGTAGTCCATTCCCAGAGGCACCGTGACGAAACTCCCCCTGGAGTAAACAGAAGGGGTAAGCATCAAGACCCAACAGGACCGACTCCACCGGGCAAGCTCACACCAACACCATCACGCTGGTCACAGAATCCTCCCCAGGCAACCATTTTCCAAAAGTGTGACCAGAAAAAAAAGTCAGCCCGCTGAAAGACAAAAAAATCAGCCAGCTGAAAGACAAGTAGGAGAGACCCAAACAAGAAGACATT
The DNA here is from genome assembly GCF_048772815.1 of Callospermophilus lateralis. Classification (NCBI taxonomy): domain Eukaryota; kingdom Metazoa; phylum Chordata; class Mammalia; order Rodentia; family Sciuridae; genus Callospermophilus; species Callospermophilus lateralis. The sequence goes on from NC_135305.1 coordinate 167,640,290, forward strand.
TTTTTTTTTTTTTTTTTTTGAAGGCACGGCACATTCTATAGCTCACCAAGAGAAATGTCACAGATGGGAAGAAAAATGAGGATCTTCCAAGGAGAAAGTAAGAAATCAAAAAAAAAAAAAAAAAAAAAAACATTTGCAAACCCTGGGGTGATTTAAAACAGCACTCTTTGTATTTAGGATTTTTTTTTTTTTTTTTTTTTTTTAAGAGCAGCTTTGAATTAGGTCCCTGTTAGCTCAAGATTTACAAACTCAGGCCACATTCCAACAGGCACAACTCCTTCCAGACAGCTCCAGGAAACTGCTAGACAGATTTTTGGGAACAGAGCCTACAGGGCTAGAACCACCTGGTGTCGGGGTTACTTGGAGGCACAGGGTTTGCTTGACCTGGTTCTTTAAGGGCCATAAGATAAGAACTGGCATGTCCTAACCGCAGCCTTAGTTGCTAGGTGGTAAGCTGCCCGTTTTATTTCCATCCTGGGAAAGGAAATCTCCGTTTTCCTTGGTTAATCCCTGAAATGAGAACGGCCTCCTTATTGATCTGGTCTAGAGACTGATAGAAGAAACACTGTCTTGACAAACAGCAGGCTTTGTTCTGCTCCCAAAATTTTTCTGGGGAACTCCACCGGACCACAATGAGGTGTGAAAACCAAGGTTCTGGAAGCCAGTTTCAGGGTCACCAAACTCAGCTCAGGATTTCCCAAAATTTACCTCCTTCACTCAAGTTTGCAGGAAGGTGTCAAGGCCAGGGGACGTAGCATGGATGAACCTAGGATGAACGGTGGGGGGCGGGGGGACAGAGAGGCTCCCAAGAAACCTTCTAGATTGCAAGTCTATCAGCTGACGTTGCTGGTTTTCACTTGAGGTCTGTGCCAAACAGACAGGCCCTCCTGACCCACAGCAGGAACCCAGCCATAAGCCCAAAGCACAAACTTCCACAAGAAGATGAAGAGTGCTGATAGAGCCTGCCCACACCCCTGCACCGGACCCAACCTCTCCCACCTTTGGAGAGATGAATAGGGCCGACGTGGATTCAGACAACTCCAGTTGTCTTAAGGGAACTCTTGGCAATCTTAATGGACCTCACTTATACCAAAGGGCAAACTTGACCGTGAGCAGAGTGAAATCCAAAAGAGACACAGCTCCTGGTGTTGGAGCATGAACTCCAGTTTCTCTTTATGTTTGTGTTATTTATTGAGATTTTTTTTAGCACTTGACCCAGACACAAGAGCTCATGTGATTTAGTGTTATCCATCTGCTTCTCCAGAACCAAATGACATCCTCTTCATTTTATTAAGAACTTGAGTCTTTAAAATCAAGATTGAGAGAGGAAAAAGGGAGAGGAGGTGGAGGGGGAAGGATAATCGTAAAATCCCCTTAATCATCATGAGCGTAATTTGTCAATGGGTGATTCATAGGATTTTGTGTCATCTGATCTGCCCCTTGTCACTTTATGTGTGAGGAAATCGGGGGCCAAAGAGGGCGTTGAACTTGTCCCTGGTCACACATATTTACTATGCTTAGGAGAACAAACATTAAACACGTTAAACATCCCAGCTGTTCATTAAGTTATGGTTATTTAATTTTCTGTTCATTCTTTCCTAGAGAGAAATTTATCTTAAGAAAAAGCCTCATGTGTGTTGGCACACATCTGTAATCCCAGCGGCTCAGGCAGGAGGATCTCGAGTTCAAAGCCAGCCTCAGCAACTTAGTGAGGCACTAAGCAGCTCAATGATGCTCTGTCTCTAAATAAAATACAAAATAGGGCTGAGGATGTGGCTCAATGGTAGAGTGTTCCTGGGTTCAATCCCTGGTACCAAAAAGAAAAAGAAAAAAAATCCAGATATGTCACAGTTTAAAAAGAAGAGAAAATCAATAGGACCTGCCATTTCTGTTTTCTCTTTGTTTCTTTCTTGATGGTGATGAGTAGGGCTGGGAACCAAACCCAGGGCCTTACACATGCTAATGAGCACTCTAGCACTGTGCTACACCCCCAGCCCAGACCAGCCATTTTTTTTTTTTTTTTTTTCCTGTCATTGCCTAAGAAAAGCTGTTGCACAAAGCCCTGTAAACAGTGTCATCTAGGGTGGCCAGATAGCCCTGGGAGTCCCTGTTCCAAGACTCAAGAATTTGTGGTATATACACAATGGAATATTACTCAGCCATAAAGAAGAAGGACTTTATAGCATTTGTCAGTAAATGGATAGATCTAGAGACTACCTTGCTTAAAGAAAGAAGCCAATCCCAAAAAACCAAAGGTCAAACGTTTTCACTGATATGTGTAAGCTAATCAACAATAAAATGAGGGAGAAAAGAAGTTCAGTAGATGATACAAAGAGGAATGAAAGGAAGGGAGGGGGAATAAGAATAGGAAAGTCAGCAGAATAAATCCAACATAATTTTCCAATGTGCACAGGTGGACTTACCTAAGTGAATCTTGCCATGGTGCCCACACCCACAAGAATGAGGTCCTAATGAGAATATATTCTATGCTTGTATAATTCTATCAAAATGGATTCTACGGTCATGTACAACTAACAAGAACCAATAGTTAAAAACAAACAAAAAAAACTCATTTCTTCTTTACTCTGTGCTTAGAAAAGACAATTCTAGAATTGATTGTCCCACTGTCTTACTAAGAGATCATATGTTTTTACTTGCAAGGACCAGATAATACAAGTGAAGAAATCAGACATTCAAATGAAAACGTCATTTCCCAGAGCTGCAATGAGGGTGTTCCAATTTCATGGAAACAGGTCTGTAGTTGTCTGAGTGTGGGGTTCTCATTTTCCTTGACCAGTTTTCTGGGAAATTAAAAAGCATAATAAAATGAAAACACTGTTGCTATGATCACAGCAGTTTATCAGTCCGTTTTCTGTCACTGTGACAGCTCACCTGAGACTAAGTAACTTGTGTAGGAATGAAGTTCTTTAAGTTCCCGTTTCTGGGAGAGTCCCTGATTGGGTGGTCTTGCTTCAGGTCTGAGCCTGGTGGGGAAGTGGAAGGTGAAGATAGCACATGCAGGAAGAGAAAACCTTCAGGACACCCGCGGTTGCAGTGACTAACTGAAGCCCTGGGAATGAGGACTCACTCCCCACAAGAACTGACCCAGCCCTGTAAAAGCCGCACGTACCTCTGCCAGGTCACACCGCCTCTCCACCCTGTGGCACGGGGAATCCCATTTCATGGGGTTTGGGATGGCACACACCAACTCAGTCAGCACTGGGCATGAATCTTCCCCAGGTCATCTGAGTTTGGCTTTTTAACATTTCTCTTCTGGAGAAAGCTCTTCAGCTTCCTATTCTAGTTCTATAAGATAGAACTCCTCCAGGTGCATTGAGGTTCCTTATTTTAAACAAATTCAAAATTCTACTCCTTATACAGAGATTGCAGGGAATAGGAACCTTAGGGCTTCTCAGCCTCAGCCCTGTTGAGGCTTCGGGTTGGATAATTCTTGGTTAAGGGAACTATCCCATGGGTGGCAGAACGGTGGGTGGCCTCCCTATCTCTACCCACTGCATGCCAGAAGCACATCTTCCTCCCAACTGTGACAAACAGAAATTGCCTCCAGACATTTCAAATGTCTTTGAGGGGACAAAAACACCCCTGGTTGAGGACCACTGATGTAACTTATTTTAGACAGAGAGCCCAACACAACAGAAGTTCTAGGAAAGCTAGAGCTGCCAGCTTTGTGCATTGCTATATTAAGTATAAACTAGGTTTTTGTTGTTGTTGTTGTTTTTGGTTTGTTTGTTTTTGGTACCAGGGATTGAACTCAGGGGCACTAGGCCACTGAGCCCCAGCCCCAGCCCTATTTTGCATTTTATTTAGAGACAGGGTCTCACTAAGCTGCTTAGGGCCTCACTTTTGCTGAGGCTGGCTTTGAACTCACGGTCCTCCTGCCTCGGCCTCCCCAGACCCTGGGACTACAGGTGTGCACCACTGGGCCCAGTGCTAGGTTTTTGGGTTTTTTTTTAAGCATTTGTTAATTGAATGGAAGACTCAAGTGTTGATTTCATATGTGGCATCAAAAAGAAAGTCTTGGTAAAGGGGAATGAAGGGAAGGGAGGGGGAAGGGTTAGACAGTGGAGTGAATGGGACAGAACTTTCCTGTGTTCATCTATGAACACACGACCAGGGAAACTCCACATCATGTCCAACCATGAGAATGGGAAGTTAGACTCCGTGTTCCTATGATGTGTCCAAATACACTCCACTGTCATGCATAACTAAAAAGAACAAATAAAAAAAGATAAAAATGATTAAAAATGAATGTCTTAGACATGGGTTATGCAAACATCATCCTGCCACTTCCCGGGTATGCCATTTGCCTAAACCTCTTTTATGTCTTTGATTCTTAGCAGGTAATATGTATTGAAGGAAATAACCTTTACCTTGACACTGTTATCTTTTGAATTCCAAGCACAGGTATTTTTTGTGAAAAGGTGTGTAACCTGGGAATCGATCTTCATATCTGAAGGTAATGGAGGAGACGCGGCTTGAAGTGTCTGCTGTACTCCAGAGTAGGACCCACATTAACCCCAAATCATGGCACTCGCTCCCCCTGTCACCAAGAGCTCTGATCCAGACTGACTGGCCTTGAAGTAGCATAAGGAAGGAGTAAAGAGATGGAGTGTGGTCTACTACCGTGCTTCACACAACACAGACTATTCTACCTCAGACACAAAAGGAAAAGCCCTCCTGATTCCCCTAAGAGAATCAAGACCCTTAGACACGCTGGGCACGGTGGCGCATGCCTATAATCCCAGTGACTTGGGAGGCTGAGGCAGGAGGATCATGAGTTCAAAGCCAGCCTCAGCAACTTAGTGAGGCCCTAAGCAACTCAGGGAGACCCTGTCTCTAAATAAAATATAAAAAAGGGCTGGGGATGGGGCTCAGTGTTAAGCACCCCTGGGTTCAGTCCTTGGTACCAGGTACCCCCCCAAAACAAAATCTTAGACATTTTTAACACTTCCCCATTCCCTCTACCTTGCAGATGAATCAACAGAAAAACTATATTTTCATGCGTACATGTACAAACCCAGAAATCACCTATATTCTCACTCTCTCAAGTATAAAGGCCTAAGCTCATGACTAGTCTATTCACTGGAGAAGCCAGAACCACTTGATAGATAGTTATATTACTCAGTTTTTCATTGTTGCCACCAAAATACTTCGAGGATGAAAGGTTCATCTTGCCTTCAGAGATTCAGAGGTTCAGTCCATGGTCAGCCAACTCCATGGCTCTGGGCCCAAGGTGAGGCCGACCATCATGGTGCAGTAGAGGGAAGTCACTCTGCCCATGGTGGTCAGGAAGCAGAGAGAGAGAGGACAAGGACAGAGTGCACGCCCCCAGTGACCCTCCTCCTCCAGCCACCCCCACCTGTCTACGGCACCACCCAGTTGGTCCATTCAGACCAGGATGGGCTGATCAGGTGACAGCTCTCCCCATCCAATCGTTTCACTTCTGAACATTCCTGCATTAACAGAGGAGCGCTGGGGAGACACCTCACATCCAGACCAGAACAACAGTGGACGGAGAATTTCCAGGGACCGGGTTCTGTCAGGAAGGAGAGGAGTCACGTGGGTGATGGGTAGATCAGTGATGAGGTGAGCTCAGTGTTCATGGGAGCCTCCTGTGTCGGGCACGTCGCATAATCCCCAAAGTCCCTGGAGCTGGGTGCTACCAAGTAGGCGACGATGAGGGTTGGGTGCCAGGTTACAGGTTCTGCAGGAGCTAGAGCATGCTGCAAACAGTGCCTTTGGCTGTGGGTGACGCAGCTGGATTTTGTGTGCATCGTCGCTTCAAAATGCGTGGTAATATTGCCGATCCTGTCTAACTTGGGATGCCTATAATCCTATAATTGCAAAGGGCAGATGCAGTGAGAAATTGAGTATGTGTGTTACACTTACTATTTGTTGTTTTAGAGAAAGTACTAAGGGGATAGTGGGGTGGGGGGAGACACTGGTTGATTCTAAGGAATTGGTTCATGTGACTGTGGACACCGATAACTCCAAAATCTCTAGGGCAGACTGGAAATTCCACCAAGAGTAGAATTGGAGGGCAGATGCAGGGCCCAGGTTTCCCTCTCTTCCTCAAAGAACCTCAATTGTTTCTGTTAAGACCTTCAACTGATTGATTGAGGCCCACCCACATCACAGAGGGTAATCTGCTTTCCTCAGGTTTTACAGATAAAACATTGATCATATCTAAAAATATAAGTCTACAACAATATCTGGGCCTGAGGGTTCAACCAAAGAACTGGACACCACAGCCTAACCAAGCTGACAAATAATATTAACCATCTCAATTGTAAAAATGGTCAGGCGTGGTGGCACACACCTATAATCCCAACAGCTCAGGAAGCTGAGGCAGGAAGATCGTGAGTTCAAAGCCAGCCTCAGCCACTTAGCAAGGCCCTGAGAAATTCAGTGAGACCCTGTCTCTAAATAAAATACAAAAAAAAAGGGGGGGGGGTGTGGCTCAGTGATTAAGTGCCCCTGGGTTCAATCCCTGGTGCCAAAGTAAATTTTTTAAAAAAGTAAAAATAATTGTTTTTAACTGCATAAACTATTTTTGGAATTGACTATTAGTATTTTGTAAATAGACACTTATAAAATATGCACTTGTAATGAAAAATTAATTATTACTGAAACCTGTCCATCATTACTACCAGTATATGCATAACAGCCACCTTTTGTGTTAAATATTTACTGCTTTGCTAATTTAGCAGCGGGCACCACTTCCTCCTTACCACCAGGCTAAATGACTGCCGTGCAATGTCTCATCTCCTGATGACATCTCCGTGATTGTCTACTGTCATCCTGATTTCATAAACCAGGAAACAGTCTTGGTGAGGCGAATCCGGGAGCCCAGGTCACTTAGGTCGTAGGTAGTAGAACTGGAATTCAGCCGCAGATGGCTCTGGTCAGAGAACCCAATTCTTCACCACTCTGATTTCCCGCCATCTTCACCCTGATTCTTACTACTTATCTGATAAGCCTTTTTTGGTCTAGACAAGTCAGGCCTGCTCACTGTAAGCAGTTCAACCATCAGGAAGTGAACGTCCCACCTACTCCCACCCCCGGGGTGACTTCTATGAAGAGCTGAATGACTATCCATGCAGATTTACTTCTAGTCTGATATTGCTATACGTATGAAAAGCATGAATCACCGTGCACTTGTCGGCTAGCAGTTGTAGTAGCCAGGATGACTGCCGAAGCATGGTGACAAGGGCAGGGTTTTGCAGTGGTGTCTACACACCAGCCCTAGACAGCAGCACAGTCATGCCCGCCTGTCATCGTTGCTCTCCGACTTCTGGCTCCGGTGCTCCTCCGCGTCTTCCTCTATCCTTACAGCCAAGTCCTGTCACATTAATTATTATTCATGCTTTCCAAGGGAAACAGAACCCTCCTACCTAAGCGCAATGCTTTCCAAGTTGAATTCTAATATTCCACAATCTCCCTTTTCTCCTCCTTCTCGGGTGCTGCTTCGTCTTCCTCTGGAGTTGATCTGAGCCAAACCCAGGGGTGCGTGTATTTCTGCTATTTCTGGACCCAATTAATGGTTTGTGTAGCAAGAGTGGTTTTTTTGTGGGATCTGCCTAGATCAGCCAGCTCTGGTCAAAAAGAAAAACACGGAGCTGAGCATGGTGGTACACACCTGTAATCCCAGTGGCTCAGGAGGCTAAGGTAGGAGGATGACAAGTTCAAAGCCAGCCTCAGCAAGTTAGTGAGACCCTGTCTCTAAATAAAATGCAAAATAGGGCTGGGGATGTGGCTCAGTGGTTAAGCACCCCTGAGTTCAATCCCTGGTACTAAAACAACAAACAAAAACAACAACAAAAAAAAAAAAAAAAGAAAGAAAGAAAGAAAGAAAAAAGAAAAGAAAAGAAAGAAAAAAGAAAAGGAAAGAAAGAAAGAAATAGAGAACTTAACCTTGGTGGTATTTTATCTTTCTTTATCTGAGGATTTTCCAAACTTTTTTTAAAAAAATTTAAACATTTTTATTCAGATTGTAATTTATTATTTGTGGTGGTTTTGAATATTTTTGTAATATTTATAGAATTGTGTATCTTGTTAATTTTGAGGTTTTTGCGTATTATACTTATGCACCATAGTGGGGTTCATTGTGCCATAATTATACATGCACAAAAACTTGGACCTTTTATATATCCCTTTCAGTGTCTTAGCCATATTTCAATTCTACCACTACACTCAGTTACTTGCTATTTTCTAAAAAAATTCACTGTTGTAACATCAAATTTCCTTACAATTTCTTTCTTTGTCATAAAAGAAAAGTAACTGTATTACTTTATTTATTTATTTTTTTGCTGTACCAGGGATTGAACTCAGGGGCATTCGACCACTGAACCACATCCCCAGCCTTATTTTGTATTTTATTTAGAGACAGGGTCTCACTGAGTTGCTTAGGGCCTCATTTTGCTGAGGCTGGCTTTGAACCCAAGATCCTCCTGCCTCAGCCTCCCGAGCCACACTGTGATTACAAGCATGCGCCACCGTGCCTGGCTATTACTATATTATGAAAGTAAAGAAGATAACTGTATTATTAAAATTACTAACTATCTGAATGTGTTTGTCTTACATCTTCTCTTTAGTTGTCTGACTGGACAGTCCAGTGTTCTATTATTACTGGGATCCCTGGATTCTGCAGATATGCATAGAATAATAAAATTTAAAGAAAGATGTTCAAAACGCAGGCTCTCTGAACTGCATTGTATGGAATCTGAGAATTTAACCTGCAGCCTTTGTAGACTACAGATCGAGAGGCGTCCACAATGAGAACCTCAGAATCGCAGAGCGACCAGCAGAACGTGATCCCAGCTCAGCCTCAGAACCTGAGGGCCTGGTGAGAGGGCATGGCCAGGCCCCTTGCAGATGGGTGGTGGTAGAACCAGGCCAGTTCCCCTGACCTTGGCCCCCCAGCTTCCTGTAGCCTGGCAGGCGTGTGGGAGCCAAGCCAACCTGGGGTTTCCCATTGACTGGGTAACAACTAGTCCAGAATTAGACGCCTAGAAGAGCAGCCGTTTTACTTCTTCACAGTTCTGAGGGTGGGGGGGCTCAGGGGAAGGCTTGCTGTCAGCTGGGGTCCTTTAGTCAGGCCCCCCACAGCTAGAGATGGGTTGGGCCGGGAGATCAAGAAGGCTTCTTTCACATTTGTAGCTCCTGTAACTTCTGCCAACCTCTCTCTCTCTCTCTCTCTCCTCTCTCTCTCTCTCCCTAGCACCATCACAGTGACAGAGAACCAAATTTCTCACATGACATCTTGTGAGGCTGTGGGGGAAAAGGTACACTCGTGCACTGCTGGTGGGACTGCAGGTTGGTCCAGCTGCTCTGGAAAGCAGTATGGAGATTCCTCAGAAAACATTCCAAGATGAGCAAAACTAAGTTCATAAAAACAAAAACAACCAGTGGGCCCCTAGCTCTCTTGAAACTTTCTTCATTCCTCTTTGTTCTTTTTAGAGATACAGGATGATAGAGTGCATTCTGACCTATCACACACACATGGAGTCTACCTTCCCGTTCCTGTGGTTGGACATGACGTGGGGTTTCACTGGTCGAGTGTTCACATAGGAACATGGGAAAGTTCTGTCCCATTCATTTTCTTTCTTATTTCTCCCCTCTCCTTCCCTTCATTCCCCTTTGTCTAACTTCTGTTCTGCACCCCCCGCCCGGGGGTGTGTTATCATCCACATATCAGAGAGAACTTTGGTGTTTGGGGATTGGCTTATTTCACTTAGCATGATAGTCTCCAGTTCTATCCATTTCCTGACAAATGTCACAATTTCTTTCTTCTTTATGGCCGAGTAATATTACCTTGTGTGTATATCACACATTCTCTTTATCCATTCATCTGTTGAAGTTCACTGAGGTTGGTCCGCAATTTAGCTGTTGTGAATTGAGCTGCTATAAACATTGATGTGGCTGTGTCACTACAGTATGCCGATTTTAAGTCCTTTAGGCACAAACCAAGGAGTGGGGTGGTTGGGTCCAATGGTGGTTCCATTCCAAGTTTTCTGAGGAATCTCCATACTGCTTTCCAGAGCAGCTGAACCAACCTGCAGTCCCACCAGCAGTGCACGAGTGTACCTTTTCCCCCACAGCCTCACCAACATCTATTACTTGTTTTCTTGACAGCTGCCATTCTGACTGGAGTGAGATCGAATCTCAGTGTAGTTTTAATTGGCATTTCTCTAATTGCTAGAGACGCTGAATATTTTTTCACCATTTGTAGCTCTTCATTCTCTTACTCAGAGCCCCAGCCAAGACTCAGGGAAATGAGCCCTACTTCTCAGAGGGAGGAGTTGTTAAGAATCTGCAAAATCCCTCTTCGCCTCCCCCTCCTGGGTTCAGACCTCAGCTCACCACACACTGTTTTGCCACAGATGAACTCTTTAGCCTCGGTTCTCTTATTATCAGTCAGATGCAAGTAATGATATTTACCCCATTAGACTCTTGTGAGGATGAAGTCTGATACGCACACACAGTGATTAGCCCAGTGCTGGGAGTTAAAGCTACTTCCTTCCCTATTTTCCAAGAGTGAATTTCCCTCCAAGGGGATGATGCTCAGTAACCTCAGCCTTGGGAACCATGATCCTGAGATGGAATGGTCAAGCATAATAGCAACATTATCTACCCACACGTTAAGCCAAAGGGAAATGCCCTTCAGATAGGAAGTCTTCCAGCCATCTCAGGCGAAACCGCGGCCATGCCAAAACGGAGACTTTGAATTGAAAAGCTTATCTTCCAAAGCTGACCTTTAGACATTCCCAAGGCCTGTGTCCGAAAACAGAACCAAGGAGCCAGGCCCTAACTGTTTTCAGTCTGATCTTCCAATGATCATTTCATTGACTGATACATTGATTCCAGATCCTAAATCTGCTTTCTGTGTTAAACAGAATGAATATCAAAGACATTCCCTCTGCCTGCATTCTAAGACCAGAAACTTTTTTATTCAATTGGACCATTTATTAATAGGAGAATAATGGAAATTTTTTGCTTGGTAGAGAAATGTCTCCTTTCTAGTCAGGGCAGACGAGCCTGTAATCCTAGTGGATCAGGAGGCTGAGGCTGGAGGATCGCAAGCTAGCTTGGAATCGCTGGCCATTGGGTGACTGAACCACCAAATGGACTCTGGTGTGTCTTTTTTCTCTATCAGATAAAGCCCGGTATGGACTCTGAGGCTCGGGCCCAGCATAGAGGATGTCTCCTGGGAAACAGGGGCTTCGTCCTAAGCACTGCATTCAATTCCCAGCACCACATACACATAAGCAAATAAAGGTCCTTCAACAACTAAAAAAATATTTAAAAAAAAAATACTCTAACAATTTTAAGGTAGTTTGTAAAATGATGATCAAAAAATGCAGGAAGAAACAGTGCGAAAACAAATACAGGCAACAGGTTTAGAAGGTGACTGAAGCCCTGCAAGAGTCGCAAGGATAGCCAGGTGCCAGGGAGCCCGCCTGTCATCCCAGAGGCTCGGGAGGCTGAGGCAGGAGGATCGTGAGTTCAAAGCCAGCCTCAGCAATTCAGCGAAGTCCTAAGCAACTCAGTGAGACCCTGTCTCTAAATAAAATATTTTAAAAGGCCAGGGATGCGGCTCAGTGGTTAAGCACTCCTGGGTTCGATCCCTGGTACCAAAACAGAAAGGAGTCCCAAGTATAACCACCCCAGGACCTGAGTGCCAGAACTTAAGTCCCTCGTTCATCTCACCCTGCAGTACCTGGAGAGGCCGGAATAGCTATTGAATGAATGAAAACATAAAGGAACAAATGAATCACTCAGCCAAACCATTAAGGAAGCAATGGATTAATTTCTGAAATAAGAAACCAGGGGCCTGGGGCTGTGGCTCAGCGGTAGAGCGCTTGCCTAGCATGAGAGAGGCCCTGGGTTCGATCCTCAGCACCACATATAAATAAAGGTATTGTGTCCAACTACAACTAAAAAATAAATACTTTAAAGAAAAAGAAACCAGTTCTTCAGTGTTTGAAGTTGCCTAGAGTGAAGGCATAGAATGAAGATTTGAAATTTTGAAAAAAAACACTAAATACATTTGGATGATTCTCTTCAGGTAAAATTCAGGGTGGGGCATGGGGACAGCTTTTAAAATATGAATGAAAAGACAGTAGAAGGAATTGGGTAACTTTCCTGTGTTCATATATGAACCCACGACCTGTGAAACTCCACGTCATGTCCAACCACAAGAATGGGAAGTTCGACTCCATGTATGTGTGAGGTGTCAAAATGCACTCTAGTGTCTTTTTGGCTTTATAAGAGTGAGTGGTACTGGGGAGGGTCCCAAGTAGAATTTTTGAAATGCTAGTAATACTTTTTTTTTTTTTTAACCTTAATGCTAGCTAGTTTAGTGTTTTCCCATTGTTAAAAGCTCACCAAGTCAAATATTTAAGTTTTGTGCATTTCCTCATAAAATTTGGTTGGGAAAAAAAAAGAACAAAGTTATAAGAGTAAAGAGGGATAATAAAAGAGGGATCTTATGAAAATAGAAGGGAAAATAGTAGAATAGAAACAGGGGACCACAGGTGAGGGAGGAGGAGAAGAGGTAGGGAATAAAGTAGACCAAACAATGCCTTGTGCATACATGGATATATCACAGTGAATTCTGATTTTATACACAGCCAACTATAGGGCACCAACCCAAAACTAAGTAAATAGAAGGGAGACCTATTAGCATAGGGAGGGAGTCAGGGGGAAAGAGAAGGGGAGGGTACTGGGAATCAAAGTGAAGAAAACTATGCTATATGCATTTATGAATATGTCAAAATGAACCCTGCTATTATGTGTAACTACAGTGCACTAAAAATAAGAAAAAAAAATTTTTTTTGGTACCAGGGATTGAACTCAGGGGCACTCAACCACCATGAGCCCCATCCCCAGCCCTATTTTGTATTTTATTTAGAGACAGGGTCTCACTGAGTTGCTTAGGGCCTCACTTTTGCTGAGGCTGGCTTTGAACTCACAATCCTCCTGCCTCAGCCTCCCAAGCTGCTGGGATTACAGGCATGTGCCACCACGCCAAGCTTAAGAAACAATTTTAAAGAATAGAGAAAATATATCTCAACAGTTAATGGGGCAAGGAGTTGGGCTAACAAAAGAATCCGTATAATATTCCAACATTTTCTAACAATACATATTTATTTCTCAACATCTGTTGCTATTTTTGGAAATTAGGTAAGATTTTTACAAAAATTAGCTTGGACAAGAACTTTCCCAGCTCATCTATCAAGGCAGAAAACTCATGGAAAAATTTAAATGTGACTTCCAGAGTTCTGGGTCAGCCGGTTCTCTGGCCACCCTGAACTTGGCACATGACCTCTAAGGTGGGGTTTCACACACATTTATAGATTACATTGTTTCGATTATCTTGAAACAGTTCTGTTTGTCAAATATCCCTTCCTTGCTATGGTAACTGTCAGGCTCGGGGGCTGGTATTGTTCTCCTTGTTCTCACGGTGAGTCACTGCTGTGGTCGAAAATAAAAATCCTTTGAAACGTCTCACTAGATGCATTGAGACCCTTTGACCTTGTCAGGGCCCCAAACATTCAATTGAAACCATCTTTGAGGACCTTTTTGGGATGCTATTATGTGCAGGAATTTTGTTTTATCTAATATCGTTTCAAATAAACACACCAATGGCTGGAGCTGGGAACATGTTTTGCAGTTCAGGAATTATATTTATGACATGGTGATTTTACTTTTACATATCTAACAGCTAAGTCAGCGTGCTCTTAGATCTCCGCTAAGGGAAAGACAAAGACCAGAGACAGACAGGTGCTTGAAGAGTTTCTGGAATTCCCCAAAGAAAATTCTCTCACCTTTCTCACCCTTAATTTTATCTATTTGACAATCTCAATGGCTGACCTAGGATTCTACAGAATAGAAGCTTGTGTGCAGACACAAACTTATGAACCAAATGTCCTTCCAAATTCAAGGTTTCTTTTTTTTCCAGGGAAGGTACTAAGGATTGAACTCAGGGGCACTCGACCACTGAGCCCCAAACCCAGCCCTATTTTTTATAATTTATTTAGAGACAGGGTCTCATTGAGTTGCTTTGGGCCTCACTTTTGCTAAGGCTGGCTTTGAACTTGCAATCCTCCTGCCACAGCCTCCTGAGTCACTGTGATTACAGGCATGCGCCACCACGCCCGGCCAAGTAAAAGACTTTTAATGGTTTAATGAAAAGCTTTGCAGAGTCAGAAATTAGACTTCCAATCCCCTGGGCCCATTTTATCCAGTTTCCCTTAGGTTTTTAACTGTGTTTCTGAAAAAAGGACCATAACAGGACTACCATGCCCCAGCTCTGGGCTTCCAAGAGAAGCCACAAAACACACCCATCTTTTATTCTCTTAAAACTTAAAGTTGCTTACCTTTCTTACAGATAAATGGGATCCAAATTTATAGAATTAGTGAGAAGTTGGGGGGAAAAAATTAAGTCCCAGAGTTTCCATTTCAAAAAGAAAAGATGAAATTTCCTGACTTAGCACAAATGGGAAACAAAATGGAGAAAACTGTTAAGTACAGTTATGGGTCAAAATGTAGCCCACTATTATGCATAACTACAATCCACTAAAAATTTTTAAAAATTAAGTGTAAAGAAATTTCAAAGCTGGTCTATGATGGTCATGTTCCAAGATACCTTCTTCCTCTGGATCCCAAGATGTGCTAGACCAGCTCATTTTATCTTGTGTGGGTGTGTAAATTATGGTCTGAGACCAAATCCATCCACATTCATTTCTGTATTGTCTGTGGCTACTTTTGAGGTTTGATGACACAGGTGAGTTCACGTGACAGAATGTTGCATCAAAAAAAAATGTACAAAAATATGTACTGTGTGCTTTTTTAAAAAAATTTTGATACTGGGGATTGAACCCAAGGGTGCTTAACCACTGAGCCACATCCCCAGCCCTATTTTATTCAGAGACAGAATCTCACTAAGTTGTTGGGACTGGCTTTGAATTTGTGATCCTCCTGCCCCAGTCGACTTAAGTTGCAGGGATTATAGGCAGGTGACACTATATCTGGCAAGAAAGGGTTTTTTGATAGAACAAACAAACAAAATAAAACAGGTAACTTCATAATACATCAGCTCATGCTCCTCGACTTACAGTGGGGTTACATTCCTAATAAACCTACCACAAATTGAAAATATCACAAGTGGAAAATATATTTAATACACCTAATCTATCAAGCATCACAACTCAGTTTAGCCTGCTTTGAAGGTGCTCAGAATATTCACATTTGCCTATTGTTGGGCAAAATCACCTCAGATAAATCCTATTTAATAACAAAATGTTGAATACCTCATGTAATTTATTGAAAAGATCAAAATTCAAACCTGAAGTATGGTTTCTACTGAACACTTATCACTTCTGCACCACTGTAAAGTAAAAAAAAAAAAAAATCATAATTGGGGGCGGTAGCACATGCCTATAATCCCAGAGGCTTGGGAGGCTGAGGCAGGAGGATGGCTGGTTCAAAGCCAGCCTCAACAACTTAGTAAGACCCTGACTCAAAATGAAAAAAAAAAATACACAAAATTAAAAGACCACATATGTAGTCAATGGTAGAGGGTCCCTGAGTTCCATCTCTAGTATCAAAAAAAAAAAAAAAAATCGCAATTGGAATCATTATAAGTCAACAACAGTCTGTCTTGGAAGATACTTCAATCTAAAGAACTGGAAAGATACAGAAGCATGTGGAGTTGGAATGGGCACAAAATCTGAAATCTTCAAAAATTCATTAAATCTGAGACATTCCTAGAGGTTAAATAAGGTCCCCCAATTCTTCTATCCAGGGACCATTCTCTATGCCCCTCTTTCTCATGGGATGCTAGCAGGTTTGGGTTGGGAGGTCAAAACAACCATTCTTCCTATTGGCTGTCTTGAATTTCCTCTGCCCTACCCACTAGCTCACAGAATTAGCCCTCACAGAATTAGAACAAATGGCTGTCCAGAATCAAGGAAATGTAATTGTGCTTAGGTATGCTTTCTGCTGAGCTCCGCACTAAGTGGAAGGCTCCGGTGCATGATTATCATCCAGAAAAAAAAAAAAAAAAGTTCTGGATTATTCGAACCACATGTGCACGGATTTTGTACCTGGAGACAGTTACGACTTCGCTAATTCCATTAAAATCCTGCAAAACCGCCTTCTCCCTTTCATAAGGGAATGTTCCACGCAGACAAAGCTGTTGCTCTGTGCTCCATCCTGCCTCCTGGTCTGACAGTCCTGCCTTTTCTAGAATCCATCCTTGGAACCAGTCTCCTCCAGGGTCTCCCAGTGGGCAAGAGACCCTCTCATCCTACTGAGCTACCAGGAAGGTTAAACACAATTACCGTCCTTCTGCTCCTGTCAATAATTATTTTAAAAAATATGTCTCTCTGGGGATTTATCACAACTGTGTAGGAATGCATGTTTGGACCGGCCCTTCTACAACTTCCTGTGTCACTTCATGCCCAACATGCACCCTGGCTGGTGTTGCATGGTTGTACCAATTAGTTCCTGAATCAGAAAGAAGGACAAGCTGCCCTTTGCATTGTCCCCTGGAGACGAAGCCCGTGATGAAGTGGTGTGAGCAGCCAGAGAACTTGGAGAATGTTCCTGCAATCCAGGAAGCAGAGATGGAGACCATTCTCTCCGCTGGGGGGTGGGGGTGGGGGCGGGGAGGGCACACGCAGCTGCTTGGAATTTTGCTTGTGTGGCAGTGGCTCTGGGCCAAACAACTGCACATTTTGCAGACTCAGCCCCATAAACGGATATTTTTCTGGACCAAAGTTCTCTGTTCAGATCTTTCCCGCCACCCCGACTGCATTTCTCCCAAACACGTCACCCTGTGGGTTGAAGAAAATGCAGGACCCTGGGGAAGATGAAAGGACATCTTTAGGCAAGATGGTTTCCATCTCAGCTTCACACGGTCCTGAGGGTGACATGTGAACCACTGCAAAGCCTTCTCTCCCCCTGCAAGCACCCAAACTCACGCCAAGCTACCTTGGGCCAGTGGCGATGAGCTCTAAGGAATCCTTGTGTTTTCCTATGAGCACGTGGAGAAAAACGTGTCCTCCCCTTCCGAGCCTGGCCCCCTCTCCCAGTGCAGTGGCAGTGTGACAGAGCCACACTTGTTCCCATCTGTTTTGCAGCTGCTGAGCCAAAGGAGGCGGTGCGTTCCCAACACCCAGATGCACCAGGCCCGATTTGCTCCTACATTGCTCTTGGCACTCATTTCTCTAAGCCCTCAGCCTATTTTCAAGTAAGCCCCTGAGATTTCTTCTTTCAAAGAAAAACATTCTCTACATTCCCATCTTCATTTGGGCATAAAAATGGGAGCATTCTCTTTGCCTCTAAGCCCAGTGTTTTTGTTCAATTTAACCAACATCTGCGGAGCGCCCACCACATGTCAGACTGCACTATAGGTTGCAGGGAGACTGATCAGAATAGAGAATAATCCTTCCCTTCCAGAAGCCTGAGGCCTGTCCAAGGGGACAGAACAGTGAGCCCATCCTTATAATTAACAACGAAATAAGTACATATCATATGCGGGAACCAAAATGCTTCAGAAGATAGAATAATTCTCTTTGAAGTGTCAGGAAAAGCTACTTTTTTAAAGGTGAACTCAAGTTGGGGTTTTAGGGGATGAATAGGAGTTTGCCAAGCAAAGATAAATAACGATGACATTATATATTTTATTATTAAACCTAATAATCTCTATCTATATCCAGTACTATTTATTCAGCATGCATTATATGGCAGGTATTCTGCAGAAAGATTAACAAATATCATTTCATTTATTTCTCACAATCATTATATTGATAAAAATATTTTAATGTGGGCTGGGGTATGGCTCAATCGGTAGTGCACTTGCCTGGCATGTGTGGGGCGCTGGGTTTGATCCTCAGCACCACATAAAAATAAAATAAAGATGTTGTGTCCATCAAAAACTAAAAACTAAATATCAAAAAATTCTCTCTCTCTCTCTAAAAAAATTTTTAATGCTTGCTACATAACAGACTTGATCTAAGCATTTTATATCTAGATATAGAAGAAATTAGAAGGTGTCTCTAGACCTTTTATTTTTACAACCTTATGAGTTACTAGTCTGAGAATCACAAAAAGAATAATATTATACATGTATGATGATGTTAAAATGAACCCCACTATTATATATACCTATAATGCACTTCTGAAAACATTTTTAAAATAAAAAAAAATTAAACATTTTTCCAATCATTTAAAATTTGTACTGTGTCTGAACTATGTTTAGAAAATGGAAGAGGAATTATTTTATAAGAAGACATCAGATGATAGGAAAAGTAAAGTGTTTCTTTCTGGCCTAACCCTAGGGTTATTTCCACATGTATAAATTTTATGAGAATGGTCTTATCTATCTATCTATCTACCTACCTATCTATGTATTTATGGGTACTGCAGGTTGAAACCAGGGTGCTATACCACTGATCTACATTCTCAGCCCTTTATATATTTTATTTAGAGACAGAATCTTACTGAGTTGCTTAGGGCCTTGCTAAGTTGCTGAGGCTGGCCTTGAACTTGCGATCCTCCTGCCTCAGCCTCCTGGGACATTGGGATTAATTAATATATATATAACAAATAAATAAATATATTTATGATTACTATACCACCCAGAAAGTGGGGGAGAAAGGAAAAGAAAAAAGTCCTTTTGTTCACCTTTGGTGCAACTCTGTAATGACTTTCTCCTGATCTTTGTCTGAAATCCTTGGCGTCCCTCTGGGAAGGTCTGCTACTGCCCAGCCACAGCTGGGCCTGGCTAAGCTGTCCTTGGTGTCCAGGTGGGACAGAGCTCTGGATTCAGCGTGATTCTACACAATCTCCATGACAATCTGTGACTTGGTTTTGGACCTAGCTGTCCTTGGCACACGGACGACTTTCACAATTCAAATTAAGAACACCACTTGTGTTTGCACCGACGTGAATCAGAAGATTGTAATGGTGAAACGATGAGCAACCATTTTCACGTGGTGACAATTACTCGGGTCCCTTATAGAAACCACTCTTCCTGGCTTTCTCTCCTCTTAATCCAACTTCAAAGTACAAAAATGAAGTGAAGTAAAACAGCCTTCATGCTACAGAAAGAGGGCAAGTCTGGGAAGAGAAGTCCCCCCCTGGTAGCTTGCTGTCGTACATCTGTCAATTGATTTGTCCCAGCTTGGGGACCATGAAGTTAAAATATCCCAATGTGCAGAGGCCAAGCCAAGCCCAATTCCTGCCAATAGGGTGCTCTTCAGAGAAATACCACAGCAGCTGCGGAAAGCCTTTTAACTGAAAGCGCTTTGGTCTTGGCACCCACTCTGGAAGTTGCGACCTGTAGGAGGTAAGCGCCTAAATCCTTTTTCTTTTTTTTTGTACCAGAGATTGAACCCAGGGGCACTCAATTCCTCAGCCACATCCCCAGTCCTTTAAAAAAAAATTTAAGACAGGGTCTTGCTACGTTGCTTAGGGCCTCACTAAGTTGCTGAAGCTGGCCTCAAACTTGCAATCCTCTTGCCACAGCCTCCCAAGCCACTGGGATTATAAGCGTGTGCCACCTGACCCAGCTTCTAACTCAGTTTTAAAACCTGGCCTTGTGACATGAAATCAGAAATGTCCATGTGGTCTATAGCCCTAACATAGGCCTTGCACAGAGAGCCTTAGGTCCCCAGATGGACAAAGCCAGAGAGCAAGTCAATCTTTAGAGTGAATAGAAGTGCTCACTGAATTAGTTCAAGAAATTTCAGCACCTGCATATACCCCTTTTCTCTTTTCATCAAAGAACATCCCATGTCTCCGCATAAACGGGGGGGCGGGGGTGAAAGAGGGTAGGAGAAATAGATTTCAAAAAAAAGCAAAGCCAACATCATTTTTAAACCGTGTTTCCTAAAGCCAAGCTTCGATCCAGGATTGGGCTTCTTTTCTTGGTTTTTTGGTTTTCAAGAATTTTCAGTGTAGTTCTGCATTATTACCCTTCCTTCTCTATTCTTCAGGCTTTTTCTCAGATTAATTTTAAAATCCCAAGAATTTTGAGAACCTTTGAGCACCCCCAAGGTACTGCCTAGGTGAATCCTCAGCCTCACCGTGACGCAGAATTCTGTGGTCCCCCAGGAACTGCGTCCTGGAGAAAGGCAGGGGTTTTGGAAGCACATGTTCTAAATATTGATTGGATTCTTAAATGGGATCTTTCAGCACAGGCTCCAGACTTCCTGCGCAATGGAATTACACTGAACAGTCAACGTTCATCAGAGTTTGCCTTCCACTTTAAAGATGAGGAAGAAAATGCTTAGGCAATACAGATGGTTATTAGTATGCACATTGAAAACCCTAAAACCATGTCTTGAGGGAAAGAGAGGGGGAGAGAGACAGAGGGGAGGCGGCGGGGGTGGGGGGGAATCTTTAAAATAGGATGCAGAAAAACAACTCCCAGAGAAGTAATTTTTCAATTTCCTTGATTTGTTTAGTGGGAAATTGCTTTCCAATTTATTATAATTTAGAAAGACAATGAATTCTTCATTCCCAATTAATATAAAAATGACTGAAAGGCGACTTGCGTGGTCTCAGAATTTACAACCTGTTTGGATAAAGCATTTGGAGTCAGGGCTCCCCGTTAAAACCCGAGACACAGGGAAGGCTGGTAATGCGCTCCATATGGTTTTCCCCTAAATGATAATTATAGCTCATTCTGAACTACAAATTATATACACTAAAAATGCTAATCTAATTTCTGGTTACTGACTGGATTTTTTTCTTCTTCTGCAAGCAGGTGTAATGGGAATTACGTTGTCTGAACATTGTCAGTAATGGGAGGCGTGATGAATGGATGGACCTCGGTGATTTTCTAAATTTGACTTTATTTTGTGGGTTCTCCTTGGAATGTTCAGCCCGTTATTGCATTCTCTGTGATTTATCCTGAACAGATAAAACGTTAACGAGGAAAATCAGAACAAATGCCTTTCCTGGGCTCTGTGGTGTGGCTGCTGGAAAGAGCCAACCTAGGAGACCAGAGAATCCAGAGAATCGAGCTGGGATCCAGGCTCCATGTGACTCTCAATCCATCAGCCTTAAATCACTATCATTCATCATTCTCCAAGCTGACATTCACAGCACCCTCTGACTGAAAGTACTTACTTACAACCTTTCAGTTAGTTTCTGTAATGAAATAATGCAATGAATTAGCTGTGATAGCCTGGAGAAAGATACTTAATAGAAAAGGATACACACCCCGAGAAGTTCAGTTCTTCTTATATCAATTTCACTGAATGCACCTCTTCCTAAGCCCCGCTACCCAAAACTGCGATTTTACAAAGCCGAGACAAATATTTGTCTGCTTACACGTGGAGACAAATAGGGTGGGAAAACTGAATTAGTCTTAAAGCTTGCAAGGTGTCAGAAAAGAGAAATCTGAGATCAGTACTAGAAAGGAACGCAAAGGGCCCTGAGGTTAAGGACCAGTGTGCAGCAGCCAGGATGCTTGGGTTGAAAACTCACTGCCCCGTGTCCACGATACCTGCGACCTTGAGAAAGTCATGCCGTCACTGTGAGCCTCAGTTTCTTCCCCGATCAAGTGGATACAATAATGATAACGTTCATGTCACAGGTATAAAAGAAAAGCTTGACTCTCACATATTGCTGATGGGAGTGCAAATTGGTGCAACCACTTGGGAATCCTAACTAAAATAACATCTGTAAGACCGGGGTCCTAACTAAAATAAGATATACTCCATGTTTATATAAATATGTCAGAATTGACTCTGTTCATGTATAACTAAAAAGAACGAATTAAAAAACCTTGTAATGTCTTTAAATAATCTCTAAGTGTTTGTTGTCCTTATCTCTAAGTATTGTTGTCCTAAGCAAAAACTTAGGATGTATCTTTAAAATGTAGATCTCTGGACTCCACTTTGAGAGATTCCAATTTGTTCAATATTCATCGGAGCGCAGGTATCTCCATTTTGACAAACATCCAACGTGGTCCTGGACCACAGTGAGAGAAACACTGATGTGGCCTGAACCCCTTGTTTGAAAGATAAAAGTGAGTCCCAGAGACTGAAATGCCTTTCTCCCCATCATGAGGTTAGGCAGTGACTCACCTGATAAGAGATCTCTGGTCTCTCTGCTCAGCCCTGGTTCTAGAATGTTCTTTCTGCACCATGGCTAGCTCCATTTAGTATGAGGTTCTCAATGAGAAGAGCACATTACAAAGACCTGAAAGCTGGGTGCCCTGGTGCACAACACCTGCACTCCCAGCAACTCAGGAGGCTGAGGCAGGAGGATCATGAGTTCGAGGCCAGCTTGGGCAACTTTGTAAGACCATGTCTCAGAATAAAAAAAGGGGGGGGCTGGGGTGTAGCTCCGTGTTGAATGACCCCAGGTCCAAGCCCCAGTCCTACAAAAACAAACAACAACAACAACAAAACAACCAACAACCTGAACCCCCCCTTTCAATTAGAGCCAAGCCCCCACCCAGACGTGGACCTATCTACTATCTACTTAGCAGATCTCCCACATGAACCCAACTGTCCCAATGGACCTCAGTGGCATCCGAGGTCCCTCACATTAGCTTCCTAGGCTTATCTCAGGCTGGGGTGCCACACCATAATTCAACTAATGTTGGTGTCATTTTCTCTCCTGATCACTGGCTACTGGATCGTGGTGCCCTAACAGTGACACGTGTTTTAAAATATACATATATGGGGGGCTTGTTTTCCTCTCACTGTAGAAAACTAGCATTGGCTGGCCCTCCCCCACCTCCTTGCACCTTCCACGTACAGATTGGGCGAATCCAGGGCTTCTTAACTGGGGTTGCTTTTGCCACCTGGGGACATCTGGTGACATCTGGAGAACTTTTTGGTTGTCACAACCGGGAGATAGTGCTACTGGCATCTAAGGGCAGAGTCCAGGGACGCTGGTGCACACCCTACCGCATACGGGACAATCCCACAGCAAAGAATCATACGGCCCCGAGTGTCTGTCGCTGGTGCCAAGGTGAAGAAAGACATAGTAAGCTCAACAGCGGGAAGAGGAATTGGAAGGGAGAATTACTTGCAGAGAGAGCTGAAAGACCCTTCTAGAAGGACAAAATACACCCAGAAAGCAAAGAAGAAGAGAGGAGGGGGACCTAGCATTGGGGAATATCAAAGACAGCCCGAGAGAAAATGAAGAATGGGGTTGGGGCACAGAGATGGGGGTGGTGTCGAGGTGAGGGAGTTAGCGATTGAGAGGGAGTGGTGCTGTGGGTCACAAACTGTGTCCTCTCTCATGCTCCCGAAGACACGCAAGTTAAGGTGAGAATCACAGTTTGGGCTGATGGATAGAGAGATTAACTGATGGATTTTGGTACTGGGTATTGAACCCAGGGGCGCTTAACCACTGAGCCACATCCCCAGCCCTTTTTTATTTTTATAATAAAATTATAAGTTTTATAAATTGCTAAGTTTCTAAGGGCCTCAGTAAGTTGCTGAGGCTGGCCTCCCACTTGCGATCCTCCTGCCTCAGCCTCCTGAGTCCCCGGGATTGCAGGTGTGCCCCACTGTTTCAGCCTGTGTTTGTTTTTAGGCATTTTAAAACTTGAGGTGTAGCATGCATTCATAAAGCACACTCATCTTTTTCCTTTTACTTTTGGCACTTGGGATTGAATCGATAAAGTCTTGCTAAGTTATTCAGGTTGAACTTTCAATCCTCCTGCCTCAGACTCCCAAGTAGCTGGGATTTCAGAGATGTATTTGTACACAACACCCGGCCCTATGGACACTTTAGTTTGTTTTGTGGCATTGAGAATCAAAGTCATGGCCTCATGCATGTCGAGCAGAGGCTCTACGCCTGACCCACAAACCCAGCCCCCATAGATACGCTTAAGATATGTTTAAGGCTAAGGACTGGGGATGTCGCTCAGTCGCACAGCACTAGCTTAGTAAGCACAAAGCCCTGGGTTCCATCCCCAACACCACACACACACACACACACACACACACACACACACACACGGAAATAAACAAAAATTTTTAAAAATGCCAAGGCTCCCACGGGGGCAGTTTATCACCATCGGTCCTCCAGGGAAGCTCCATCTTCTAAGAGGAACTCCTTTTCCTTCTACCCAACAATAACAAAAAGAAATTCTCACTTAAATACCCTGCTCTCACCTTGCCAATCACAGGAAGAATGGTCCAATCTATTGGTTTACTCAGGTGTGAATGACTGATGGAATGTTTCCATAAGCTTTCTTAATTAGACTCTTATTGGATTCCCGTGTGCCTCTGGCACAGACCACCGATAATTTTACACTCACCAGGTGTGCTCGTCAGCTTTCTGTCACTGTAACAAATACCTGAGATAATCAGCTTATAAAGACAAAAGGTTTATTTTGGCTCACAAGGTCCATGATTTGTTGGGTTGGTTGCTTGGGGCCTCTGACAGCAAATCAAGCTGCAGGGGCAGAATAACCCACTCACCTCATAACTGGGAAGGAAAGACAGGAAAAGCAGGGCTGGGATCCCACTGTCCCCCTCAGAGCATGCTCCCAGTGGCTGAAGCCCTCCCACTAGACCCACCTCTGAAAGGTTTCCCAATGGTGCCAACCTGGGACCAAGCCTGTAGGGGATGCCCCTGACCCAAACTACAGCACTGGGTAAGGGGGACACAAAATCATAGGACCGAAGTGATTTTCCCAAGAACACAGCTGAGAAAAACCGAGTACACAGCTGTCAGACTCTGAAGACACTTCTCTTCTGATGTTTAAAACCGCCTGATCTATAAGTGTGACCCAGGAGCCCTAATTGTCAGACACTGTGACAGGAAAAGGAAGGAAATAACTGGGACATACCTAATCGTTCAGTAGACGTCCACTGAGTGCTCATTGTCTGTGGGGCACATCTTGGCCATACTACAAGTGACCTGTAAGTAGGAGAATTCTTGCCAGGTGCAATGGCGCACTCCTGGAATCCCAGTGGCTTGGGAGGCTGAGGCAGGAGGATCGTGAGTTCAACGCCATGCTCTGCAATTTAGTGGGGCCCTAAGCAACTCAGCGAGACCCTGTCTCTAACTAAAAAATAAAAAAGGGACTGGGGATGTGACTCAGTGGTTAAGCACCCCTTGGGTTCAATCCTCAGTACCAAGAGGAAAAAAAAAATGACTGAAAATTCTTGAGCAAGTGACAGCAGAATGTGGCATACTATTTCAGTCAGCTTTGTTTTTACTGCTATGACTAAAAGACCTGATAAGAACAACTGTAGAGGAGGAATAGTTTATTTGGGGACTCACGGTTTCAGAGGTCTCAGTCCATAGACAGCAGGCTCCATTCCTCGGGGCTCGAGGGGAGGCAGGACATCATGGAGGAAGAGTGTGGTGGAGGGAAGCAGCTCACATGGTGATCAGGAAGCAGAGAGAGACTCCACTCTCCAGAGACAAAGAGAGACCCCAAAGCCACGCCCCCAATGCCCCCTCCTCCAGCCACACCCACCTGCCTCCAGCCACCACCCAGTTAATCCCATCAGGGGTTCATTCACTGGTTGGGTTAAGGCTCTCACAGCCCAGCCATGTCTCCTCTGAACCCTCTTGCACTGTCTCACACAGGAGCTTTTAGGGGTTACAAATATCTAAACCATAACTGGTACCCAGGTAGGAGGCTACCTCAAGGAACTGAACTAAGACAAGCTGAAAGGTTCAGGATATGCGGAGGTGAAATCCACAGATTTGTAGCTCTGGTTTGAAAGATGGGATTTAAAACCTCTTTTCTCCAGTGAGTGGTGGCCAAGTGGGCCCAGTCTCTGGAATCAGACAACGGTGAATTTGCATCCCAGTTCTGTCCTTCTACAGCAATAAAACTTTGGGCAAAATCTAGGACTTCTAAATCCCTGGGTGGAAAGTGGGGTTCGTCACAACACTAACTTCAGAACTTTTGTATTGAATAGCATCATGGAGATGAAGCACCAGGCCACGTGCCTTGAATATTATAAATACCCATAATACATCTTTCACCGTGTGCCTATGGTCCTCTTTTTCTTGTTTTTCTTTTTGGTGTGTGTGGGCGGAGGGGAGTTACTGGGGATTGAATCCAGAGGCATTGAACCACTGAGCCACATCCTGAGCCCTTTTCCATATTTATTTAAACACCGAATCTCTCTAAGTTGCTTAGGGCCTCACTAAGTAGCTGAGGCTGGGTTTGAACTTGCGATCCTCCTACCTCAGCCTCCTGAGCCACTGGTATTACAGGCGTGCACCATCTTGCCCCACTTTTAACCTCTATTTGTATGGTGACATTGCAGTGTGTTCAAATAATTGATCTTTGGAAGTTCTTTAAGAAAAACTGTATGAATACCCCTAAAGATGTTTCCAACTTGCGTGTGTTTTAACTATTATTTTAAGATGTCTGATTGAGTATCTAGCATTACCCTGGGTCCTTTTGACACATATTTTGATTTGAGGAACTCATTTTTTTCTGAGATACTGGGGACATCTCAGTCCTGAAAATTTGTCCCACGGGATTAGCCTGGGTCACAGGAAAGGTGCTGAGCACAAACCCTTCCTATTGCAGATGCCTCTGAAAAAAAATCAAAGTTCTGCTCCGTGTGTGCATTGAATCATATGTCAGCGAAGACAGCCTGCATTCCTTGGACATAAGACAACGCCATATGTTAAGTTTATTTTTAAATGGTGGATAAGAACAGGGAGACCCATGTTCCAGTCTGAGAAAATATTGATACCGGGGTGTCAGTGAGGCAGGTTAGGATTTAATTCATACCTGCAGATTAAAGAATGAAAAATGAACCCACATCCACGGCCTGACATCTGTGTAAATGGTGCATGAGGACAGAGGGCCTGCCTGCCTCTCTTAATGTTCTTGGGATAAAGTAAATACCGAAAGCCTTGACGTCTTCCCTAAGCCTAATAAAGCGGGCACAGATGGCACCCAGATGTACTGAAGGGTGGGTGGAAGGTCCTGGGGGCTAGGGAGATGGGGCAAAAGCCAGAAGGTGCCTTGGAGCTAGGGAGTTGGGTAAAATTGTGGGAAATGCTTCCATTTACTCTCTATTGTCCTTAGGCGCAATCAAAACAGTGAATAAAGGTGGGAGTTCATAAGGAGAAGGAGCCAGCTGACCTCAGGTGGTCACTTTCAACCAGGTCAGGTACTAGAAGAGGCATGATTAGCATCTGACCTCCTCAGAAGAGGAGGGCCCCTGAGGGATTTTCCAGAACAGGTGACGCATCTACCCTTGGGGGACCCAGGCTCTAGGAAAGGAGGCATCTGGCTCCAGGTCACGTAGCAGAGGCTGTGGGGAGGGAACCATGGGGTCAGGAAGAGTCACTGGAAAGACAGTAGCCAACTTTGCAGGTCAGCTGCGGTTGGTTAAGGGGACTTGGAGGTTGAAAACGGGGAGATAAATTAGAAGGATGTGAAGAGGTTTTGTAGCAGGCACACAAACATTTAAATTTGACTTGAAAGTTTCTCGGACTTTCCATCCCAGTTCTTCCTGGGGGAGGGTCTGGGTTTGCCTGCTCACCTGCTAGGGCCTTCGATTGTGTTCATGCATGAAGAGCAGGAAGAGAATGAAAAGTCAGAAGACTCTAGAATCTTTAATGAGAAAGAAACTAAGTGTTTCATGAAAGAAAATAAGAGATTCAGAATGTCCAAGGGAAGGAGTCAGAAAAAAGCCAGGCTGGATGGAGTTTGGAAAGTGTTGGGAGGTGTGGATAATGGTCAACAAAGATATAAAGATCGGTTCAACATCTCCAGCAATTAGAGAAATGCAAATCAGAACTACACTGAGATTCTATCTCACTCAAGTCAGAATGGCATTTCTCAAGAATAAATGTAACAATGAATGTCGGTGAGGATGTGGGGAAAATGGTTCACTCCTACATTGCTGGTGGGACTACAAATTGGTGCAACTACTCTGGAAAGCAGTATGGAGATTCCTCAGAAAACTTGGAATAGAACCACCATCAGACCCAGTTAACCCACTTCTCTGTATGTACCCAAAGGCCTTAAAAGCAGCATACTACAGTGAGGCAGCCACATCAATAATGTTTATAGCAGCTCAATTCCCAATAGCCAAGCCATGGAACCAACCTATTTTAATGAATAACGGAGCATATTTATTTTAATATTTTAATTTAAATTATTAAAATCACATAAAATAAAAATTGAATTCCTTAGCTCTATGAGCGCATTCCAAGTGCTCAATTGCTACCCGTGGCTAGTGGCTACCAAACTGCACAACACTACAAGAACATTTCCATCACTGCAGAAAGTCCTGCCGGATTCTTCTGCTTGCCCCTGGACTTGACAAGCAAGAACAACAAGTCCCCATATATTTGCGTCTTTGTCATTTGTGACTGAATTAAACACACATCCCAAATGTTATTTTTTACAGCGAACATATATCAATTTTATGATATAAAACTTATATAGTTTTAAATACACATTCCGAATATCAAACATGGATTAAAACAGATAAAAAGATATACTGTAAATAATGTGGTTTGATTATTTAAAAAACAGGAATACTGTGTCAAAAATAGAATTTTTAAACCCCTAGGTATATAAGAGATCTGGAAAATTATAAACATTTAGATCTTTTTCCTTATCCAAAAGCCAAAGACTGGGCATCCAAAGTTTATGTAACCTTCAGTTTGAATTGATGCAGACCGCACACCAGGTAGGCGTAGACGTTTCTATAGAGCTGCTGTCTACACGTTCTGCGACGGAGCATATTAAGAATGTTCTGAGAGATACAGTTAACATTCACGGGAGACACTTTTATAAGGATAACATATGGTCTGCTGCGCTTCAGCTATTCATCAAACTCTCTGCTGTTTGCATTTGGAAAATATACAATGACATTACCTTTTAAATACACTGTTACATTGTGCTCTCTTTGAACCTGCAACAAAATTATGATACCAGTGTGTATTTTGAAAGATTAAATATTTCTCATACTTTTGCACTGCAGCAAGCAAACCCAAGGCTTTTACCATTCCAGATCACGGGGACTATTTCAACAAGGCTGTTTGTCTGAGATGAGGGAAATCATTTCCATTTTTTTTCTTTTCTTTTTTTTTTTTTTTTTTGTACCAGGGATTGAACTCAGGGGTGTTTAACCACTGAGCTACTTCTTCAGCCCTTTTTATATTTTATTTAGAGGCAGGGTCTCCCTAAATTGCTTAGGGCCTCACTAAGTTGCTGAGGCTGGCTTTGAACTCATGATCCTCCTGCCTCAGCCTCCCAAACTTCTGGGATTACAGGCGTGCACCACCAAGCCCACCTGAAGAAGTTTTTTTTAGCTGTGCTGTATGGTGCATCTATTGACAGCTGGCTTAGAACTTGGTCACATGGCTCCATGGAGCCACCAGGAGGAGTCGGGGCAATGTTTGGGATGTTTTTGTTTGTTCTGTGTTTGTTTGATTGAAGAAGAGATATGAGGACAGGCAATTCAGTCCCTGCCCTCCCCCACTAGTTTTTTGGGGGAGGGGAGGTGGGAAGGACAGAGACTGAATAAGCTGGGGAGGGGCGTGTCTCTAACCCATTACTAGTCCTCAGGGATGACTGCCATAGAACTTTATCTAACCATCCGCAAATTCATTTGTATACCAACACACACACACACACACACACACACACACTATTTTCCTCTTTTTGAATGGTCTTGTTCAAATTACGTTTTGCATTTTGACTACCCATCTTGGATGACTTTTGACCACAGTAGATTCAGATCTACATCATTTACTTTAACGTGACATAAGTTCTATACAGGCAGTGTTGCTGCCCTCCATCTGGTAGGCATTGAAACATCTCAGCGACATTGAGTCTCATTTGCTGCTATTTAACCCATTCATTATTCCCAATCTCCAAAATAACAACTCCGCCCCTCCCTAAGAAAAAACAACTTTGCCTTGTTCTATGAGAACTCAGGAGCACCCACTAAATTAGCTATAGCCCTGACAGTCCAGTCTTTCAATTGTCCTCTCAATCAACTGCAAAAATTGGTTGTCTCCACTCTGTGATTTTATTTTATTCATTTTCTTTTTCTTTCTTTCTTTTTTTTTCCTTCTTATACCAAGGATTAAATCTAGGGGCACTTAAACCACTAAGCCACATCCCCAGCTCTTTTTTATATTTTATTTAGAGACAGAGTCTCCCTAAATTGCTTAGAGCCTTGCTATTTTGCTGTGGCTGGCCTTGAACTCATGATCCTCCTGCCTCAGCCTCCTGAGCCCTAGGGATTGCAGGTATATACCCATAGTGCTTGGCCATTTCGTCCTTATAACAACTCAAAAATATATGTCCACACGTCTGTTCCTCTGGCCAGGTGTGGATATAGAAATAACACCAGCTAAGGGAAAGAGAAAACCAGGCTGAGAAGGGGAAGAAATGCACACTGTGTTTTCCAGATATTCCCTTAATACAGCCTAGAGGAAGACAGAGGCATCAGCTTAGAACAGGAGGCGGGGATGGCCTTTGACAAGCTCAGCACATCCCCGCTGTGCTAACCTCTGAGGAATTTTGTGCGAAGAATGAATGGAAAGTGTGGCTGAAAAAAGAATAGCTTGACCTACTGTAAGGAGTCCACAGCTTTGGAATGAAACAAACTCTGACCTGATTCCTGTCTCAACCCCTTCCTAACCATGTGACCCTGAGTAAACTTTGAAAAAAATGTCCCCAAGGCTCCATTTCCTCCTCATTAAAAGGTGTCCCTCACCCACCAACAATGTTGTGTGGCTTACGTGAGATAAACAGTGCATCCACATATCATAAATTGCTGGGAATGCAGCAACTATAGATGGGAATGTATATTCATCATCTGCTCCCAGAATACTCAGGGTGGAACTAAGTGGCAGTGGATCCATTTCTCCAGAAAAAGAGATTTTTCCCAGGGATGGGGTTGTCCATCAATACTGAAGAACTCAGACGGTGTGGCCTGAAAGTTAGCACAGCCTCATCTCTCTCTACAGGCATCCTTACTGATACACAGTCCAAATGCATTTGGGTGGTTTTGTCACTGGGTCACAGAGACCAACACAATAAGGGGGACAGTACTAGTCCACAAGACCCGAAGTTCAACATCCCAGATACTAGGAAATAGTTGTACACCAGAGTGTTTCATTGACCATTCGTACCAGAAATACATAGGGCTGCTGGTCAGAATTGCACATCACACAGAATCAGAATCAATGGAGGGAGAAGGAGGAGCCCACCCACTTCCAGTTTAACAAGCTCACCAGGTGGGTTTTGGGCACAGAGAATTTAAAAACTACTGCCCAGGAGGGACTTCTGTTTGATAACTGTAACTCCATTGAATCCTTGATACCTTTTAGAAGCTGTCTTGTTGAAGTGACCCAGTTGACTGACGGAAGAGTACAGACAGGGGGTACACATCCCCTCTCCCCACCAAGAGATCCACAGTGCAGTGCGATGAGCACAGGGCAAAGGTAAAAGGAGCTCTGAGAAACAGCAGAGAGGAAGGAAGGATTACCTCTGCTCTGCACTGTGAAGGGAGACTTCAAAGGAGCAGTGATATCTGAGCTGGGCTTTGAAGGCTGCATAGGAGTTCGCTAATTTGCCAAGATGGCGGAGTACAGATTCTAGGGCAGCACTTCTCAGGTTTTATTGCATAGATGAGTCACCTGGGATACTGCTAAAAGGCAAGTTCTAGTTAAATAAATTGGGGTGTGCCCCAGTGGTGTTGATGGCCTACGAACCACTCTATGTAGCAAAGCCCTAAAGACAAGCCGGGCACGGTGGCACATGCCTGTCATCCCAGCAGCTTGGGAGGCTGAGACAAGAGGATCATGAACTCAAAGTCAGCCTCAGCAACTTAGGAAGGCCCTAGGCAACTCAGTGAGATCCTGTCTCTAAGTAAATATAAAAAGAAGCTGGGGATGTGGCTCAGTGGTCAAGTGCCCCTGAGTTCAATTCCCGGTACCAAAAAAAAAAAAAAAAAAAAAACTAAGGATAGAAAGGCATTGGTCCAGAGAAATTACACAAGGTTTCTGTTCTACCTATTGTGAGGTAGGAAATAAATATTAGGTTGTGACCCTTGCTGACTCTCCTTTTCTAGCGCACCACTCGGGAATGTCAGCAGTCCATTAAATAAATCACCCTGGATCCTGCTGCTCTGAGTTGGGTATATAAAAAAGTAATTTGAGCCGGGAGCATTGGCGCTGGTTTGTAATCCCAGGCGCTAGGGAGGCTGAGGCAGGAGGATCACAGTTCAAAGCCAGACTCAGCAATTTACGAAGGCCCTAAGCAACTCAGGGAGACTCTGTATCAAAATAAAAAATAAAAAGAAGCTGGGGGTGTGGCTCAGTAATTGACTGCCCCTGGGTTCAAGCCCTCATACCAAAAAAAAAAAGCAACTTGATTCAAAACATTACATTTTAGTGGGTTTTGGTTTTGCCTGTTTTCCTGTAGCTTTTTCTCTTCTTCCCTTCACCTCAGCCATGGACTACGTGTTTTTCTTTCTTCTGTCTGTCTTCAGTTAAGGACCACAGAGCAGACTTTCTCCAGCACAAGTTCCCAGGGCTTCCCAGGACTCTCCTTTGTGGTACACCTTGGGGGAGCAGCCAGAAATTGACTGTCTTCCTGTTGATGCTGTTATCCTCTAAGAAATGTCCCCAGGTAAACCTGTAATCCCAGTGACCCAGGTGGCTGAGGCAGGATGATCTCAAGTCTAAGACCCTGTCTCTAAATCATATATTTTTAAAAAGGGTTGGGCATGCAGCTCAGAGGTAGAGTGTCCCTGAGTTCAATACCCAGAACCACAAAATATTTTTTAAAAAATAATAATTTAAAAAAGAAAATAAAGTAAGAAAGAAAACCTCCCTCTATAAACTTAACCTTTCTCTTGGGCTCCATACAATCCTTCCAGCTGGAGGCAGGTTATGAAACAGTGGTCAGGGGCATGAACTTTAGAGATGCACAGTGCTCTGTGTGACCTTAGGCAAATTGCTTAACTCCTCTGAGCCTTGGTCTCTCCACCTGGGGATAACAAAAGTACCTATATTTCTGAAAGGATTAAATAAATCAACCTAAGCCAAGGGCACATAGTTATGCAAAAACAAAAAAGCTATTGCTATTATAATCACCAGAGACCCATACCAGAACCCCCTCCACCCAAACCTCCACTAAATTCCCCTGAACTGACCCAGATGCACAGAGCACCTGGTTGCACCCACCCACCTTCACCATTGTTTCTGGTAGGTTCTGCCTGGGTTTTGCCTAAAGCCAACTCGAGCTTGTGGGTTTCTTATGAAGTTCTTGTTTGCACAGTGACAGATCCACCCACAGTAGCCACAGGCTCACTATCTCTCCACATTACTTTATGAGCCTTGAGGACAATTCTAACAAACCTGGGGAAGGCAGACTAGGGACGGCCAGACGGCGGTGTATGCATGTGCGCAACTCAGGTGTCATTTATTTATTTATTTTCCCTTCCCCCTGTTTGGGGGTTTGGCTTTCTTAAGGGCTGATTATATCTACTCTGTCTCACGTATTCGGAGTGACTCACGCTGGCTCTGTGTCCTGAAGTGCAGTTTCCTACTGCTGCCACTACAGGCCTTACGCCCTCTTGGGAGACTTGTCACTTTTTCATGAGGTGGACAGAGGATCCTTGAGCTGTGAGACATTTGAGTCATTAAGCAGCTTATTCTGAAGTGAGTTCATTCTTCAGCACTCGACCTCAGTAAGCCTCTGCAGGCTGATCTGGGGAGTCGAAGCCACGTGCACGTTGGGAGGCGTCGTCCCCTGTGGGTCGTGCTGTCTTTTGGCTTGAAACAGCTAACTCTAGGCAGGTACTGGGTTATGAGGAGGCAGGGAAGACTGACCTCCAAATAACTTCCCTCCTTGTATTAACTTAGGGAAGGTAACATCTATCTCCTAAGGTGGTGTTTTTCAAACTTTCAAAGATGTACTGATTCATTCGAAAACGATATTTCCTCTCTAAATATGTTCCTCTTAGGCACGTGAGGAGGATACACAGGAGATATCCCGAATCCAGACAAGCACCGGGAGCAAAGGCCGGAGGCAGCCTCTAGCTGGACATGGGAGAGAAGAATCCCAGGAGGGTCCTGATTCTCCTTTTGTTACTTATCTATTTGAGGCAAGTCTGGGGTGAAGGTCCCCCCGGGGAGGTGAAGAGGGGTAAAAGCCCCCTGGTCCTGCTACTAAGAGTTAAGCAAAACAAACATGGCGCCTCCCTCCTGGGGGTCACAGCCTAGTGGTGGGAGAAGCAGTCACTCTGTAAGGATGGTCTGAGGTGCTGTTCCTGACACGAGTAGGGCAGAGGGTGAGGGAGCCGATAAAGAGGAAGGTCAGGGCGGGTGGCATCAAAGGAGAAATTTGAAAATGAGGACTGGCATCAAGGACAGAGGAGTGGGTGGGCGAGCAGGTGAAGAGCCAGGGGGCCCACAGGTGGACGCAGAAAGGCCATGAGATGACAGTGTGGGACTCAGGCCAAGGACGAGCAGCCCAAGCCGAGATTGCAGAGAACACGAGCCCATTCCACAAACTCTGAGCAAGGACAGTGGTGCTTTATGCCCAGAGCCAGGGGAAGCCATTCCAGGCAGGAGCCCACCTCCGCTCTGCTGTGCTACAAGTGGGTTCGTCCCAGCAGAATTCAAGCTGAGGCTTAATTCTCCGTGGAAACAGTATCGAGGTGGTGGGGCCTTTAAGAGAGGTCATTGGATCCTGGGGCACCATCCTCCAAAGGGGTTCATGCAAGTCTCACCAGAGGAGGTTAGGTCTCTTGGGGCGAAACAGTGGCTTGTCATAAAAGAGAGCCTGCCCCTTCTGGTGCACCCTTGCTTCCTCTCAGTATGTGAGCTCTGTCC
Organism: Callospermophilus lateralis; assembly: GCF_048772815.1. NCBI lineage: Eukaryota > Metazoa > Chordata > Mammalia > Rodentia > Sciuridae > Callospermophilus > Callospermophilus lateralis. The sequence continues at coordinate 167,675,150 of NC_135305.1, forward strand.
TACATGTTCCTGCAGAGGCCATTCTCCAAGTTATCAGGGAGCCAAGAGGCCCTCCCCACAGACTAAAAAAAGGTAAGACAACCCAACTTTTGAACTTTCAGCCTCCAAAACTCTGAGCTAAATAAACTGCTTTATAAAGAATGCCTAGCCTCAGGCATTCCGTTATAGCAACACATGGAGGAAGACACCATCCTTTTTCTAATTAAATGAAACCTTACTTAGAAGACCATCATTTAAAATGGTTAACACATAACGCACTAATTAAAACAGCAATAACGGGGCTGGGGTTGTGGCTCAGCGGTAGAGTGCTCGCCTAGCATGCACCAGGCACTGGGTGTGATCCTCAGCACCACAAATGTAAAATAAAGATATTGTGTCCACCTAAAACTTAAGAATAAATATTTAATTAATTAATTAATTTAAAAAACACAATAACAATTATGAAAGGTCTGTATACAAATATGGCATAACGAATCCCACTATTATGTGTAACTTATAGTGCACCTGTAAAAAAAAAAATTCAAAATAAATAAAATGATTAACGTAAACCTCAGATTGGAGTGAGGACAGGGACCCAGAGCCTGCCAAAGAGGTTGTCTGCTTCTGAGCTACCTCCGGGCACCTCCCCGGCTCCCAGCTCTGCGGGACACACCTAACTCAGCACTCGAGGAGGCACAGGGTGCATCAGGGGTGGTACCAAAGATCAAGGGGAATTTCAACTAGGTATGAGGGATTGAAAAGGCTGGTCTCTGGGCCTGGTACCCAGCTGCTCTGGAGAAAATGGATTTGAAAGTTCAGGACCATACCACAATGTCTGTTAGTATTATTCAGTATCCTAGGCCAGGATTAGTGGGGGGGGAAATGATTGGAGTCAGGCAAGATGGTTATGAGTCTGAGTTGAAGACGGGCAGAATGAAAGCTCTAAGTTGTGTGCCCAATAAATTAAAAATAACTCATGAGACAACTGGGCATTTTAAAGAACTGGTCAAAGAAATGGAACCCATCAGGAGGCCCAAGGGAGGATCAGCCATTCAAAGACATGGAAGAAGGAGAAAGGAGTAGCAGTGTATATTGGAGCCCATGAGTTACCCGTGAAAGTGAAGTCCAAGGCTGATGCAGCAGAGGAAACCCAGGAACTGCAAGGTCATTGGACAGCTAAGTGACAGACGGCCGATGTCTGCAACAGGTGATAGGAAGGATGAAGAGAGAAACTGTGGACAGGTATGGATAAGTGCTTGTCAACATAGACAGTGACAATAACTGTGATGTAACTGTGTCCTATGGCCTTAGAGAGGAAAGTTCTCACAGGACACGGGGGCGCATGCCAGAAATCCCAGCAGCTCAGGAGGCTGAGGCAGGAGGATTGCGAGTTCAAAGCCAGCCTCAGCAACTAAAGCAACTAAGGCCCTAAGCAACTCAGGGAGACCCTGTCTCTAAACAAAATATAAAAAGGGCTGGGGATGGGGCTCAGTGGTTAAGCGCCCCTGAGTTCAATCCCTGGCACCCACCCCACAAAAAAAGGAAATTTCTCTTATTGTAATTTAATCAGTATTTCAGAACCCAAAAGATTTTGACTGAGACATCTTTTAAAATTTTTATTTATTCTTATTCATGCATCATAATTATTCCCAACAGTGGGATTCATTATGCCATATTAGTACCTGCAGGTAACATAATTTGATCTGTTTCATTTCCCATCAGAAAATATCTTTGAATTGATCACTTTTCAAGAAATAAAGCTTCCCACTCTCCTGCACACCTCTGTAAACCCACAGATTCATTTCCATGGCTACTCCCAGCAGTGCCCTAAATACGATGCTTATCATTGCTAAACACTGCTTTATGTTTTTGCTACTCATACACGCATCCTTAATGTTTTCAGCTTGAATTAAGAGATTCATCCAAATTAATATGAGTGTTTATACACAGTCTCTGTTATTCCTTTTTTTTTTTTTTTTTTTTTTTTTTGGTACCAGGGATTGAACCCAGGGCGCTTAACCACTGTGCCACATCCCAGCCCCTTTTATATTTTGTTTAGACAGGGTCTAGCTGAGTTGCCACCATGCCTGAATGTTGATCCTTTTTTTTTTTTTTTTAGAAGAAATGTAACTTTACAATGATGTGAAAACCTACTTCTACTACACTCTGTTTTTCATTTTCAGTATTCAATAAAATACTTGAGATATTCAATACTTTATTATAAAAGAGGCTTTTTGAAATGATTTTGGCCAGTTGTAGGCTAATGTAAGTGAGCACATTTAAGGTAGGCAAAGCTAAGCTATAATGTTTGGTAGATACACACACACACACACACATATGCATATATATACATACATATTTATGCATACATTCACACACAAATATATGGAGAGCTTACATATGTACAGTTTTTCATTATATGAATATGCAATTTAAGTCATTGTGATTTTTCTCATTTCAAACATTGCTCTAGTGAACAGTTTTGTATGGATCTTCTTTTGTATCTGATCTGGAGTTGCTCTGCATTGACCTAACAGTGAAACTCTAGAGTTGTAGTGCAAAGTCATCTTTAACATGACCAGAGCTGGTGCAATGGTGCACACCTGTCATCCCAGCAGCTCAAGAGGCCAAGGCAGGAGGATCGTGAGTTCAAAGCCAGCCTCAGCAACTAAGTGAGGCCCTAAGTAACTCAGTGAGACCCTGTCTCTAAATAAAGTACAAAATAGGGCTGGGGATGGGGCTCAGTGGTTGAGTGTCCCTGAGTTCAATCCCTGGTATCCCACCCAGCCAAGAAAAAAATGACCTGATACTACCAAATCACTCAGTCATGTTGTCATAAACGTTCATATTCTTCCTAAGCATCTGAGTTTCCATTACTTCCGATGATCATCCTATTTGATATTGCCAACTTCATAATTGTGTGTGAAATGATATTCACGATGATTTTTTGACATGTTTTCATCATTACAAGTGTGGTTGACCTTCTTTTCATATTTTTGTAGGATATACAGATATCTGTGGGTTCTGTGTCTGGAGATTCAACCAACTATAGAAGGAAAATTATTGGGGAAAAAAAGTTGTGTGTTTGCAAGCACAAGGCCCTGGGTTCAATCCCCAGTATCAAAAAAAAAAAAGTTGGGTGTATACTGCACATGCATAAACTTTTCATTCTCTGAACAGAGCAGTATAACAGCTATTACACAGCATTCCATTGTATTCGTTATTATAAGTAACATAGGAGGATGTTTGTGGGTTACATGTAATACTAAGTGATTTTCTGTAAGAAACTTGGGTGTCCATGGTTTGGTATCTGCTGCGGCTTCTCAATACCAAGGGGCAAGTCTGCATGTGTGTGTGTGTGTGTGTGTGTGTGTGTGTGTGTGTGTGTAATCTTTCAGTTATTTTCCTCAGAAATGTAATGATTGTGAGCCTAATTCATTTCTCTCTCTCTTTCTTTTGGCATCAGAGAATGAGCCTAGGAGTATTTAATCACTGAGCCACATCCCCAGTCCCTTCTTTTTTGGCATGTGATTATTTTTATTAGACTTTATTTTCTATAGCAATTTTAGTTTTGTATCACAAAGTACAAATATTTTGCAGCTTTTTAATTTTTTTTTTTTTTTAATTTAGAGACAGGGTCTCACTGAGTGGCTTAGGGCCTCACTAAGTTGCTGAGGCTGGCTTTGAACTCTCAGTCCTCCTGCCTCAGCCTCCTGAGCTTCTGGGATTTCAGGCCTGCACCACCGTGCCTGGCAACCTCGTTCATTTTTTAACAATCACAGGTTATGAAATTGAGTAGGCTGTATCCATAGGACATGATGATGTACTCATTTAATTTTAGAAATAAGCAGTGAATTTTAAGCCCGGGGCTTTGAAGACATGCAAGAACTAGCTCTGAAACCTGGGAGTAAAGCCACTCTGCCTCTCTGGATCTCAATTTCCTCCTTCGTCAAATGAAGGAAGTGATGTTAATACTTTCTAAAGATATCGCCCATGACTTTCCTTTCATTTGGTTATTTTTAGCTCATTCCAGTGGAAACTTCAATAGAAGAGCTGTGAGCACCCATATGCTCAGCAAATGGCAGGGCCTTTGGTCTGACAGTCTGAGAAACCAGAGAGAAAAGGAACCATCTCCGGAGGGAACAGTGGAAATGTTCTGGCTTAATTGAAACTGCCATCAATCTGTAGCCCTATGCACACTCCCAAGGCTATTTTGACTTGTCTTGAGAAATGCTGTAAGTGATCCAAGGACTCCTTGTTTTTGTGGAGCAGAATTTCAGGTGATTTTGTTTTCTTCTATAAAATGCATTAATTTATCAGGCATGGTGGTGCACACCTGTAATACCAGCGGCTCCGGAGGCTGAGGCAGGAGGATCGCGAGTTCAAAGCCAGCCTCAGCAAAAGCGAGGCCTAAGCAACTCAGTGAGACCCTGTCTCTAAATATAGTACAAAATAGGGCTGGGGATGTGGCTCAGTGGTTAAACACCCCTGGGTCCAATCTTTGGTACCAAAACCAAATAAATAAATAAAGGAAAAAGCATTAACAAGTGCTCAGACCAGCCTCAGTCAGTTGACTTATTTACTTCCTACACTGACCCTTTTACCTGTGGGAAATGTCTGCCTTGAAGCCTGTGCGGTCTTCTGGATAGACCCTATATTAGTGTCATTTTCCCCAGGAACTTCTTTTCTGATAATCCTTGGTGGGTTTTTTTGTTTTGTTTTGTTTTTTTTAATCATATTCCTAGAAAACGTAGATTCAAAGATTTGCACTTTCTCTTGAAACCCATTTACTAGTTTTTGTTTTTTTTTTTTCTTTCTTTCTTTATTCCCTCCAAAGCTTGGAGTCAGAATGTCTGGGTTTCTTCTTTATTGTTGCCTCTTTTGCAAAAAAAAAAAAAAAAAAGAGAGAGAGAGAGAGAGAGAGAGAGAGAGAGAGAGAGAAACCAGAACAAGCCACTGAGCGTCGTAGCATGGAAAAGTTTATTGTCTTACAGGATTCTTCAAGGGATTCAGAAGCTGGAGCTGAAGACGGGAATTTGAGGGACCTCAAGAATATCCCACCCGGAGAGGACACTTGGGTCCCTCTGGGAGGTGACTGCTGAGGTTTAAATACGAGGGCGACCCTCTCGCTCTCTCTTGCTGCTAATGAGATTACAGAACTGATCCTTGCCATGGGGAGAGAATAAGAGGAGAATATTCCCTTAACAATGACCCCCAAGGTTACGATGCTGAGCTGCAATTATAGCTCCAGGAGATGCCCAGCTGGAAATATTTGAAGGAATTTTGATACCTAGTGGAAAACACCGGAAAGGGCTCTGGGGTCAGAGGTCCTGTGTGTCGCCTTAAAGGCCTCCTATGACAGAGTGGTTTTTCTATCAGCACTTGACAGGTGAGTCCTGGACATCACATCTGCCTCCTCGGGGAGCTGACAAAATGTCAGGGCTGTATGCCCGGCTTGGTTCAGCCATCCGTCACTGTGGGCTCTTGTGCAAACAGTCGGGAGTCTCCAGGCCCTCCCTTTCCATCCAGGCTTTTTTTAAAGTTAAACAAAGTCACTGGCCATCACAAAGAAAATATTCAAAGCATTGTATGGGGAAAGGGGGTGTACAAAATGGGACTGTTTGCTTTGCCGTGTTTGGATTATAAACAAATATTCACACCTGCGGTAGGCCTCTGGCTGCTGAGGAATTCAGCCAACTCTTGGAGACAAACACATTTTCATACTTTTCATAACTCCAAGTCAGTTCAGCATATATTGCCAAGACTGGGAAATTAAAACACAGAGACAAAGAGAAAAATGGCTAAATTGGTCAATCTCCATGACCAATGTGTCCTACCTTCAACAGTCTTAGTGGAGGTGACTTATCTTCTTTTGTTTGTTTGTTTGTTCCCTGGTACCAGGGATTGAACCCTGGGGCACTTAATCACTGAGCCCCATCCCCAGCCCTATTTTGTATTTTATTTAGAGATAGGGTCTTGTTAAGTTGCTTAGGGCCTCACTAAATGGCTGAGGCTGACTTTGAACTTGTGATCCTCCTGCCTCAGCCTCCTCCTGAGATTACAGGAGTATATCACCACACCCGGCAAAGTAGTATTTAAAGAACTCATGGTGCTGATAGACCATGGTGAATATATTTCAGCTCCAAATTCATGTCAAGTAACAAAAAGTCAGGGAATCTAATATGATCGATTGACTAAAAAAATGTGGTCAAGTCCACCTCACCAAGGGCCATTTTTTTTGTTTTTAACTATGATCAACCCAGTGGCATAGTAACTTCCTAGCATCCAAATATTGATGGGGTTTCCAACACTCCCAAGTCTGCTGACTACATAGAGACAGCACCTGTCAATAAACAGATGGGCCCTGCGGGCAGTGAAGTCCATCTTCTTAAGTGGTGTTCAAGAGTAAGCACCTGGCTATTTTTAGAGTTATCGAGGGCACCGTTTCCTTGTTTGCTCCCATCCCTTGCAGATCTGTGCAGAGATATTTGCTGGACTTTTGATTTCCTGGAATTCAGGGTTGGCTTAGGGACCAAGTTGGTTGCTCCCGGTTGCCAACTGGTAGCCAGACTCTCCTGCAGACACTGCCAGCCAGGTTCCTCATTTGATGGCTGAGCAACTTGGGTGGTCCCCACGGTCTCCTGGCTGACTTGCCCACTGAGCCCCCAGGCAGTTCCAGAAGGATCTATTATATTTAATGAATGTTGAAAAAAAAAAATAAATGGAGAGCCATTTTCTTAGATGAAGCTTGGTAGATTTGTGTTTAACTTTTAGACTGAAAATGAGGCTCTTGGGTTTTCCTGTTCTCTGTAGATACTGGGATGGTGACCAGTGACAAAGCCATTTGGTGGCCAGTCCCCAAAGAGTTTTGTTTGAAATAGTATCAACATTTATCAAGTGAGGACCTTAGATGAGAGTCAGAAAGGAATGATTGAAACAGAATCCTGGCCTAAAGAAAGTTTGCTTTTGTCAGAGAGAGGAATCACAGGCTGGTAAGTTTTAACACCAGAAAGAGCTAAGGAATTTTCTGTGTTTTTTCTCAGAACTGTGGATGGAGCCCCAGGGCCTCATGCATGCTAGGCAAATCCCTGCCACTGAGCTAAACCCCAGCCCTAGCCATGGAGGTTCCAAAGCAAGGGGTGCCTTTTCTTGGGGACTATCAAAGAAGGAAGTTAACTCAGACAAGATGATAAAGTACAGCTTCACAACTTTGGTACTATTGAAATTGGGGGCTGGCTACTTATTTGTAATTATTTGTTCTCTCCATTATAAGATATTCAACAGGACCCCCAACTTCTATTTACTGGATCTCTGAGGGGCATACACACACAGCCCAGCGTGACTACCAAAAATGACTCTACACATCACCAAATGTCCCTTTCAAGGACATCACCACCAGTTGAGAAGCACAGGTCAGAGGAGTTGTTTCTTAGGGTTTGACCAAAGGTGAATTGCATCAGAATCACCGGCATGTGTTATAGACCTGGTTTCCAGACTTCTCCCCGGCCAGGCAGCAGCAGTGAGGACCTAGAAGTAAGTTCCAGAAGCCTGACTTGTAGCAAGCTCCCGGAGCGATTCCTATGCTCATGTAACTGGGAAGATAGCTGCAGGAGTCTGGAATCTCCCTGTTTGGCAAAGTGACCTTTCTGATCCACGGACAGGGTCTGACTCATGCTGGCAGGGAGGCTCTGGGGGACTTGAAGTAATGGATCCTACAGATGTGACTCAGGACTGACTGTCCTATGTTGACTCTTGTCTTCTGTCAGCTTACGCCAGAGGAGACTCTCCAGGTTGACTCCCCATGAGAATAATCTATGGAGCCTTAAAATCATGGATACCTAGGCTCTACCACCCAGATGTCGGACTTGATGGATGAGAATATGGTCTGATTATGTAGGTTTTCAAATCTCACTGCATAACTCTTTCTCCAACATTAAAAAGCATTGTCCTAGACCAGACCTTAAACTTGAGTGTTAAATAAGAATAAGCACTAGAAGCACTCCCCATATAGATTCCTGGATTCCACCAGGAACGGAGATTAAGTAGTAATCAGATGGGCTAAATAGCTTCGTTTAAAAACATTTTAGTTGTAGATGGACACAATATCTTTATTTTACTTATTTCTATGTGGTGCTAAGGATCAAACCCGGTGCCCACACATACTAAACAATCACTCTACCACTGAGCTACAACCCCAGCCCCAATAGCCTCATTTTTAACAAACTCATGACCACACATGCATACATATGCACGCTCACACACTTGTGAACACATGTACACTCGCACACACTCATGCACAAACATGTGCACACGCTCATGAATATACGTATAAGCATGCACACACATGTAAGCACACTCACACTTATATGCACACCCATACATGCCCATCCACTCATACACACATGCATAAATGCATGCAGATACAGTCGTGCACACACACACTCAGGCATACAAACCAGTGCACTCACATGTTCATGTACATGTGTGAGCATGCACATATGCTTACACTCAGGAAAACAATCATAACACTCATACTCATGCACACTCATACACATACACCTCTCGCACAAACTCACGAGTAAACACACAAATGCACACACTCATGCAAACACTCATGCACAAACATGCACAGATGCACACAGACACACCCATATACACCCACATACACACATGCATTCAGGTATGCTCATGCACACATATTCATGCACACATACTCATACACACTCAGGGAAACAATCATAACACTCATACTTGTGCACATTCATACACATCTACTCACAAACTCGTGTGTGCACAAACTCATGCACACACTCACATATATGCACACCACAAACACAAATGTACACTCACTCATGCACATATACACATACTTGTACACACATTCATGCAAACTTACACTCAAATGTGCACACTCATGCACATGTGGACATACTCAAGCACACACAATCATGTACATTCTTCCTCATGCACACATGCATACTCATGCACACATTTAATTGCACAGTCACCCACCCACATGCACACACACTCAGACATGTACAATCATACACATACCCATGCATGAACACAGATGCATACACATTCATAGACACAAATTCTTGCATACATACTCATGCTTACACACTCATGCATATGCACACTCTCATATGCATGCACATGTACACTACAGAAAACTACACCACACCCACACACCATCTCATGCACTCACACTCTTGTGCACACCCACCTGGGTGTCATCTCCTGTGTAAACAGGAAATATTTCCTTTTCATGAAACTATGCTGATTTGATGAGAAAGGAGCAGAAGCTTAGAACCCATCATGAGGGCCTGGCTCTCAAAGCTAGACGATTCCTCAAATCAAGAGTTGAGAGGTGTGTTCCAGGAAGGGCCATCTTCCTACCTGTGAGTTTATTTTTAATACATAGACAATGAATGGAGGCCGCCCTGGTGTCTTAACGGGGAGCAGTCAGCTTCCCAGGGAACTGAGCCCTCGCCTTAGCAATGGTGGTCCATTATGAGACACGGAATCCAGGTGAGCACAGGGAGACCGCAGGGACACCCGCTTCCCTGTCCTGCTGAAACCTGCACTCACTCATCCACTTGTTCAGTTTTAGGGAGAAACCTTTCTATACCTGACCCTCATGAAGACGTGGATATTTACAAAGAACATTTTTTAAAGAGTCCCTGCTCTAGGCCAGGTGCAGTGGTGCCCACCTGTAATCCCAGCAGCTCAGGAGGCCGAGGCAGGAGGATTGTGAGTTCAAACCCAGCCTCAGCAACTTAGCGAGGCCCAAAGCAACACAGTGAGACCCTGTCTCTAAATAAAATATTTTAAAAAGTGTTCGGGATGTGACTTGGTGGTTAAGTACCTCTGGGTTCAATCCTCAGTACCGAGAGAGAGAGAGAGAGAGAGAGAGAGAGAGAGAGAGAGAGAGAGAGAGACACCCTGCTCTAAAGAGATTGTCTAAGATTATCACAAACTTCCAAAATATAGAAGGTAGAGCTGGCCAGGTAATCCAGACTATGAGAGACTTCCAAACCAGTGAGATTTTCTTTTCATATTTTGTCTGGGACAGTAAACTAATGAGCTCAAGAAAGTAGGTCACAGGGCTGGGGAAATGGCTCAGTGGTACAGTGCTTGCCTGGCATACGTGAGGTCCTGGGTTCAATCCCCAGCACTGCATTTAGAATGTAAAGAAAACAGAAAGGGGCCCCAAAACAGCCCCCAAAGGTAGCCAGTCTTTTCAGAGACTGTTGGTAATAGTTTGATCCTAAATGTCACCAAAATGCTTAGTCCCCAGCTTGGTGCTGTTGGGAGGTGGTGGAAACATTAAAAAGCAGGGTGTTTGGGATGTCCTTGAAGGGGATTTTGGGACCCCAGGCCCTCCTTGTCTTTCATGGATGAGTCATTGAGTGAATGGCTTTGCTCTGTCACATGCTTCTGCCATGATGTGTTGGCCCGCAGCCTCCACCAGGCTTAAAAACAATGGGTCCACCTGATAACAGACCGAAACCTCCAAAACCATGAGCCAAAGCAAACCTTTTCTCTTTATAAGTTGATGTCTCGGGTATTTGTTATAGTGATGGAAAGCTAACCCACTGTTCCTCTTAAAGAGGGATTTTCAGTGTGATGTTCAAGACCCCAAAGCAATTACCTCCAGAGATGCAAATGGGGGTTTCCAGACCACAGAGAGCCAGGATCAAAGGCTGCCCACTCAGGTGTCAGCCTGGCCCTGCTTGCAAGGGCTCTGGACGTTTCCTGTCCTCCAACAGGGCTCTGTGGATGCTCACCAGAAGGTAGCTCACCTTCCCTTTCCAAATTTATTTCACTCAGGCTGCTTAGACCTGAAATAGCAAACTATCAGGGAACATTTTTCCAAAATCATCCCTCTTCTCTCTTTCCCTCCAACTTTGAAACACCCACATTCATTGTGACCTCTTGAGAGAGACGTTGTACACTGACCAGCCTGTCACACACTAGAACTTAAGCATTCCTGGGAGCCAAGTGTGAATCCCAATGCTACCGTCAAGAACTTACCTAGCCTCTCTGAGCTTCATCTTCCCACGGAAATAGGGTTGAAACTGTTGTCATGAGGACGAAGTTCTCCCCACTCACCCCAATGAGGGGCTCCTCCTTTCATTAAGATTTCAACTGATGCCAGACCCAGTGGCCCTCACCTATAATCCCAGCAGCTCAGGAGGCTGAGGCAGGAGGATCTCAAGTTCAAAGCCAGCCTCAGCAACTTGGCAAGTTCCTAAGCATCTCAGCGAGACCCTGCCTCTAAATAAGATATTTAAAAGGGCTGGGTTAATCCCAAGCTGATTGGACCACTTCTCCCCTTCATATCCAGATTCTGCTTCTTCCTTTACAGTGTTTCTCCAATGAGAATAGGATTCATTTTTTCTTCCATAATGGGGCATTCAAACGCTGAGCTATATCCCCTTTTTCTATTTTTGTTTTGAGACAGGGTCTCACCAAGTTGCTTAGGACCTCGGCAAATTGCTGAGGCTGGCTTTGAACCCATGATCCTCCCGACTCCACTTCCCAAGCTGCTGGGATTACAGGTGTGCACCACCCTGCCTGGCTTCAGCACCACCTTCTCAATGTCCTCCATCTCCATCTTCATTTGAAATCACAACAAAAATCAAAACCCAGGGCTCATGCACATGGTTAAGATTATGTAAACCCATTTCCTCTCCATGTCTGATTATAAGAAACATGGAGAAATCAACTGCTTCTCTTGGTACTAATCATGGAGAACCCTGTAATCCTCCTCTCCGTTCTCTGGTTGGGAAAATAGAATTGCAGAATGCAAAGAGTTCAGGTTTGAGTCCTGCCTCGCCTGCTTCATTTGACCGCTGTGTGTCCTTAGATAAGTTACCAAAACTCTCTGAACATCAGTTTCCTTATTTATAAAAACAATCGAATATATCACTCTATTGAATCGTCAGGGATATATTAAATGGAAAAAATGCTAATTATCAAGGCCTTATCACCCAAACAGTGTTGGAGACCCAGTTTTTTCATCTTCTGCATTACCATCACAGAAGAGAGAGAATGGCCGAAAACTTTGTAACCTCTTTGAAAATATTACGTTCCATTTCTTTTTCTTTTTGTTTATTCAATCAGGGCCATGTTTTTCAGGCCAAGGAGGAATGAATGCTTAGGTCTGTTGAACTCAGCAAGAGACACCTGGCTCCACATTTTGAAACAAGGAGGTATCTCTGAAAAAAAAAAAAAAAAAAAAAAAAGTCGTCCCACCTGCTGGTTTCTTTATTGAGAAACCACAAATTATGTAACTCGGAACCATAAACAAACTGCAATGTGAAATGAGAAGGCATAGCACGGACAAGTTTAATCAAGTTCATGGGCATTTGGAGACCTGTAGCCATACAATAAACACAGGTGAAAAAAATCTTCAGTTCTCAGGCTGCTGTAGCCCAAGCCCAGCCTCAGGCTAATAAACCTGACTCCAGGTGACTGTTTTCGACAGCTTTGGCAGGACAGAGCCAAAGGGCAGCCGCCTGCACTGAAAACACTTGGATGGCTCAAGAATTTGAGTCGTGGAAAACCATCTCAAATCATTCATTCAGGGGCTATCTTGGAGCAAGAGTTACAGAGAAGGATAACGTTTTGGAGTTGTTGATGTCCTGATAGGGAACGTTGGCGGCTGCCTCTCACCAATAAGGAAAGCACCAGGCTCAACAGGAAGGAAGACCGTGTTCTTTGGAAGGATCTCATTTGGCATCAGAGGATCCTCCCTGAGGACCAGGCTCAGCAAACTTTATCCATCAAGGGACGGAGAATAAATGCTCTGGGCTTTGTCAGCCAGTTGTCTCCAACACCACAGCTCCTCTCTGCTGTCACAGCACCAAAGTGGCCATAGATCCTATGTGCATAGGTGAGTGTGGCTGTGTTCCAATAAAACTTTACCTACAACCACAGGTTGTGCACCAGACTCAGTCCACGGGCCACAGCTTCCTGACCGCTGTGCCTTAGACCCATGTGCTCTCTGGGTCTTTCCACATCCCACACTACTTAAGGCAGTCCCCTGACGTCATGTGCTTCACGTGCAAGAAGAGTCTAGTTTGTCTTTTCCATCCCTGGGATCTGAGTTGTGGGTTTTGAAACTGTGATTTAGTCCAGGAAATATTTCCCACCATAAAAACATCATGGTGAGATTATATCTTCCCTATTTCGCCCCCAGCTCCTGGAGTTTTCAGAACGTTGCTACAAAGCGCCTGGTTCAACCTGTATCTCTACGTTTAATCCCATCTTTCAGTGGATTCTCCAAGCACCAGTGAAACTTCATCCTTCAAACAGGACAGAGGAGAGGGTTATATATATATATATTTTAACATACTGGATAAGCAAACCCAAGGGGTGTTTGACAGCTAACAGTGTTATCGACGTACACAGTGCCTAGCTAGATGTGAGTGTGCAAGAAATATTAGATGAATGAAAAATTAAGAAGGGAGGCTGGGCACATTGGTACACGCCTGTAATCCTGGCAGCTCAGGAGGCTGAGGCAGGAGGATCTTGAGTTCAAAGCCTGACTCAGCCACTTAGCAAGGCCCTAAGCAACTTAGCGAGACCATGTCTCTAAATAAAATTTTAAAAGATCTGGGGATGGGGCTCCGTGGTTAAGCATCCTGGAGAAGGAAGGAAGAGAAGGGAGGGAGGGAGGGAGGGAGAGTCGAGGAGGAGGATATCAGGAACCACTGAGTGACATGTGTTTGCCAGATCAACACATCTGTTCTTTTGAAGCAGAATTGTTGTCATGGCCTTTCTGAGTACAGCTTTTGTTTAAAAGATTCATCAATGAGGAAAGACTAAGTCCTTCATCCCTTTATTCAACAAATATTTATTAAGAAGTCACGTATGGCCTGTGCTTGCTGTAATCCTAGCAACTCGAGAGGCTGAGGAAGGAGGTTTGCAAGGTCAAGGCCAGCCTCAGCAACTTAGGGTGGCCCTGTCTCAAAACTAAAATATAAAGGGATGGGGGTGTAGCTCAGTGGTAGAGTGCCCCAGTTCAATCCTCAGCACCACTAAAAAACAAAACAAAACTGTGCTTTGGGGTTACAATGATAAATGAAATAGGCAAATTCTTGCGCTCTTGGAGGTCCCTCGGCTGGGCAGACAGTGAACAGGTAGGCTGGTCTGCACAACAAGGGGCCCGCAGACTGGTCTCCAGCCTCAGCCACAGGTGCCTGCCCTTTGCAGTTACTAGTTGAAGAAATGAATGAAGACCGTCTCTCTGTGCTTCGTTTTCTCCTGCAGAAGGGATGTGTCCAGTGGGCAAAGGGAACAGAGATGCTTCTTTTGAGCTACTTGAAGATGCCCAGGCTGGCTGCTGGCAGGGACCTGGAAAACTGTGGAGGCAACTTCATAACCACGGTCAGTGGACACTTCTTGACCACTGGCAGCTCGTGACATCGTGGGCCTCATCAATGACAACTTGAAACACCACTGGTGCCTCGGGCAATGACAGTCTCTGCTGGAACCCTTGTGTGCTCCAACAGGCCAGCTCCGGAGGGGATCATCAGGAGAGATGAGCGGCCGCCCTTGGGAGTGGTGAGCAAGTTGTTTGCTGCCACCTTGGCCACTCCAGCCACTGCTTGAGTCTCCGCTGCACAGTTTCTACAGAAAGCTGACCCCGGGCGGGAGGCCACCGGAGGAGGACCTCAACTGACCCTCCAGGGGAAGGGCCAGCCTGCTTGTCGCTGCAGGGGAGCCCAGCCACTTCTGAGAGCTGAGAATTCTTTCTGGAATCTGAAACCTCAGGTGTGTGTAAGCTGTCTACCCCATGACCACAAAAGGTGGCTGTCAAAGGGGAGAGGCCAACATGGCCATGTTCTCACCACTGAAAAGGGCAGTTTAGGGGGATCATCGTGGCCATGTCATTTCATGCTGATCACCATGCCGTAGCCATATGCAGAGGGAGTTCTGTGCTTTACAGAACAGTCCATTTAAAAAGTCGTCATTGACTTCAGCATACCACAGTGACACAGCCACATCAATGTTTACAAACAGCTCAACTCACAATAGCTAAACTATGGAACCAACCTAGGTGTCCTTCAACAGATGAATGGGTAAAGAAACTGTGGGACACATACACCGTGGAATATCACTCAGCCTTAAAGAAGAATGAAATGATGGCATTTGCCAGTAAATGGATGGAGCTGGAGAATATCATGCTAAGTGAAATAAGCCAATCGCAAAGAACCAAAGGCCAGATATTTTCTCTGATATGCAGATGTTAATGCGCAATAAGGGGGTAGCTAGGAAAGAATAGAGGTACTTTGGATTAGACAGAGGGGAGTGAAGGGAGGGGAGGGGGTGGGGGTAGGAAGGCTAGCTGAATGAATCAAACATCATTACCCTATTGGATATATGATTACATGACCAGTGTGATCCTACATCATGTACAATCAGAAGAATGAGAATTTATACTCCATCTATGTATGGTGTATCAAAATGCACTCTACTAATTAGAACCCCCCCAAAAAGTTGTCATCTACTGTGTTCTCTTTTAGTTCCCATTTTTCTTGGGCAGTGTACTGTATCCTGAACTGGACCATTCAGATCCACTTCCTACATTGCTATGGTTTTGACTTACTTGTAGCTTGCAGTTTGGGGCTTTAAAGAAATACCCTACCTTCTGCAAGGGGTCAAGGTGTGCAGAGGCAACACGATTAATGCCCCTTGACCCGCCGACGAATAGAAGTTCCATGTCCTGCTTCAAGACTGATCCAGTGATTTATTTCAAACACACCACAACACCACATACTTAAACAGATTGGGGATTATTTTCCTGACTTTGTAACTTAGAAATGTGTTGTGCAATAGCCACCAGTTACCAGAGTCTGCTTCATTTTAAATTAAATTTAAATTAAAAATTTAAGAATGAGATGGATGTGGTGAGGCACATGCCTATAATCCCAGTGGCTTGGGAGGCTGAAGCAGGGAGACCTTGAGTTCAAAGCCAGCCTCAGCAATTTAGTGAGATCCTAAGCAACTCTGTGAGACCCTGTTTCTAATAAAATATAAAAAAGGGCTGGGAATGTGGCTCAGTGGTTAAGCACTCCTGGGTTCAATCCCCAGTATCAAAAAGAAAAAGGAAAAAAAGAAAGCTCAGTAGTCTCAGTCCATACACGCGGACCTCCATACCTGTAGGCTCTGCACCCATGGATTACAACCAATGGTGGACCAAAAATATTATTTTCAAAATTGCAACTGTGCTGAACATGTACAGACATTTCCCCTGTCATTTATTCCCCAAACAATACAGTATCACAACTACTTATGTAACACTTGCATTGTGTTAGTTGTTGTAAGTAGAGATGATTTTAATTATACAGAGGGTGCATGTAGGCTATAGGCGAACACTGCTCTTGAGCATCCACAGATTTTAGTGTTTGTGGTGGATCCTGGAGCCAGCCCCCCTTGCCTACCAAGGGATGCAAATACACGTTGACAGAACTTAACTGAGTTTGCAGTGTCTGTGACTATCCAGCAAGCTATAGGCAATTATCAAATAAATTAAGAAATAGAGGTGTGAAAGCACAGAGAAAGAAAAATCATAGGAATAACTGCTTTAAAATGAAATGTAACATGTTTTAAAATAAAACAAATGACTCTAAACTACTCATCAGAAAAATTTATATAATCCCAGGAGGCTGGGATTATAGCTCAGTGGCAGAGCGCTTGTCTAGCATGTGTGAGACACTTGGGTTTGATCCTGAGCATCATGTAAAAATAAATAAAGGTCTATGAACAACTAAAAAAAAAAAAAAAAAGAAGGAAAGAAAGAAAGAAAAACTTACCAGAAATAACCATCTAGTCCAGTCTAGTAGATGGAATCAGATGGAGTAACAACTGTGTGAGTCTTCCCATGATATTTTCTCCAAAGAAAAATGCTCATATAGGTTTACAGGGGTAGGGACTAACACAAGGGCATCTGCAGGGCTCCATTCCTGGGGAATGCTACTTCCAGCCTCCTTGGGAGCTCTGAGCCTCATTTGCAGAGAAACAGGCTGATCTGTGGGACCAAGACAACATAAAATAAACTAAGGGAGGACTTTCATGAAAGTAATAAACTTTTCTTAGGACTTTTTTGCAGAGTTGTCTTTAGGAGAAAAATATCGAAATGTAGAAAGCCTTCTGACCTTTCTTTTTTTTTTTTTAAATATTTATTTTTCAGTTTTCGGCGGACACAACATCTTTGTTGGTATGTGTTGCTGAGGATCGAACCCGGGCCACATGCATGCCAGGCGAGTGCACTACCGCTTGAGCCACATCCCCAGCCCTGCATTCTGACCTTTCTGAGCCTTATCAAAAAAAAAAAAAAAAATCTTTAAATTCTTTACAAATGGCCCAAAAATCCCATCCAAGGTGTAATCAGAAATAATACAGGAATTAAGGTGATTTATCTCTGGTTTTCTAATCTCTGACCAGGCTTGCATCTCACACACACCTTGCATTTTGTTGTGTGAAATCTGCGTGAAAAAAAAAAATTAATTCCCAAATTAGTTCTGCCAGGTGTTTCTAAAAAAAAAAAAAAATAGTTTCCATATGACAGCGACTCTCATCAATATCCTGCTAAAGAACGAAACAGTAAAAAATATTTATACAGCTCTGACTTTGTCTAGGGACTCCTTCAGTTTCCTGTCTCCAATGATATCATGTTAAACATTTGCTTTTTCCAAATGGCTGGTGTGTGCTATATAACTCTCTTTGTGATGGGTCTTGGCTTGAGGCTATGGAAATATTAAATCATTCCACATGCATATGTGTTTGCCTCTCCAGGTAGATTTTGGAATTTACTTCAGAGCTGTGATTCTGTCTCCTTCTCTTCCTCCTTTCTTCCTCGCTCTCTTTTCCCTAGGACCTTGACAGAGTCTTTATTGAACGAGTCCTCCATCACTCTTGACGGATTGGTTTCCCCCCCTGGAAAAAAAATATCTGATTTATTCACTAATATGTGACATGCATAGAATGAAGGCTTCTAGTTGTAGATGGACACAATACCTTTGTGTAATTGAAGGTTTTAATTGTAGATACTTTTATTTTATTATTTATTTTTATACGGCACTGAGGATCGAACCCAGTGCCTCATGTATGCTAGTAGGCAAGCGCTCTGCCACTGAGCTACAACCCCATCCCCAGTGAAGACTTTCCAAGTGTTCTCTCTTTAGTCCTTGAGACAACCCTATGAGTATTACCTCTGCTTCTCAGTTATGGAAACTGAGGCTCAGTGAGAGAAGACAACTTTGTCAAAGTCACACCTAAGGAGATTAAACCCAGGGACACTCAACCACTGAACCACATCCCCAGCCCTTTTTAAAAAATATTTTATTTAGAGACAGGATCTCACTGAGTTGCTTAGGGCCTTGCTAAGTTGCTGAGGCTGCTTTGAATTCACAATCCTCCTGCCTTAGCCTCCTGAGCCGGAGAGGGGGCGGGATTACAGGCATATGCCATGGCGCCCAGCCTTAACTAGTAACTTCTTTGGAGTCTTTGCTTTTTAGATCTAGAAAGCAAAGTGTGCTGATCCAGAAAGGTCTCTGACAAGACACTAGGTAAGAAACTTATAAATCCTAGTGAATCCTCCCTGGATCTTCATTGCTAGAAGGTTCTTATTTCTGTTCTCTTTAACACAGTACAAATGTTTCATGATTGCCTCCAGGCTCGCTGGTTTATGCCGTGATTTGCTAACTATTACAGCACTTGCTCCTCGAAGTGTGGTCCTTGAAATATGAGTAGCCACATCACCTCATGTTTTAACCAGCTTTTTTTGTTGCTGTGACCAGAAGACCTGACAAGAACAAAGTATAGAGTAGGAATAGTTTATCTGGGGACTTGTGGTTTCAGAGGTTCAGTCCATGGTCAGCCAACTCCTCAGCTGTAGGTTAATTGAAATTTCTCTAGATACAGAGTCATCATGGTGGAAGGGTAAGGGGTAGGAGAGCAGCTCAGGACTTGACAATCAGGAAGCAGAAAGTGCTCTGCTCACCAGGAACAAAATATAAACCCCAAAGGCACGCCCCCCAGTGACCTACCTCCTCCAGCCACACCCTACCTGCCTACAGTTACCACCTATTTAATCCATTCAAGTGGATCAAGACACTGATTAGGTTAGGGCTCTCCTAACCCAATCATTGCACCTCTAAACTCCCCTGCATTGTCTTACACATGGGTTTGGGGGGAACTCCTCATCTCCAAAACATAACATGTTAGAAAGGTAGAGTCTCTCCTGCCTCAGACTTACCGAATCTAAATCTGCCTTTTATCAGTATCTGCAGGTGATTGATGGGCCCATTAACACTTGAGAAGCACCACTTGACCTGTCAGTTGTCACATAAAGTGGACTTCCACTCCCCTGCAACTATCCACACAGGAGTCCAGACGGGTCAGCAGATCTTGACTCAAGGGTGCCTGAGCAACGTGACCACATAGATCCAGAGGCTGCTGATGATTTTCTCCCATGAACATAGAATCATTGTCACCAGGGGTGCCTCTGTGGCCGGCATCACATCAAGTTTTCAAGTTAATTGAAATTTCTCTAGATACAGAGTCATGCATCAGGGTGAACATATAAAACCTTGACTGTGGATATTTTTTTAAAAATCCATTGTGCTGTCTAGAGAATGTCCCTCCCTAATGCCCATCTTCATGATCTTCAGAGTTCAGCTGCTCGATTCATAAGATCATTTTAATCTAGCCCAATGTCAAAACATAGCAACTTTGTGAAAGGAGAGGTGAGTTTAAGATTACAGCCCTTTCAGGAATTGTTTATAACACCAGCCTCCTGCATGTGCCAAATTGCGTGGTAGCTGTGGGCAGCAGGACAGAATGGCTCATTATTTCTCTGTCCAATCTCATTAGGGTTCCACGTTTTCAGTGAGCTTTGTACTGGTACTGGTTTGAAAGCAAGGTTGTTTTGCAGAATAGAGCTAGTGATGATTCTGCAAGGACTTAACGCATTTGCATCACAATTTAGACCCTGCTTCTTTTCAAAGAGCGTATTTAGATTCATTGTGTTTCCCCATGCTGAGTGGCAGATACAGAACAAGTCAGGCCTGAATAATTGCTCTGGGGGAGGAGTGCGTTCTGGTGAGGGGGGGGGGGACAAGACTATAGGCAGGGAAAAATAGGAAACAGCATAAATTAATCTACACAATTTTCTGAAATGGTGATCTGTTTAGAGAAACCAGAGGACCAGAGGATGGCCATGGTCTGGAAAGCTTCAAAGCAGATGATAGACTTGAAGACTGGACAGGCAAAGAGTGAGGAAGAGGTTATTTCAAAGGGAAAATAAACCGAGCCAAGGACTAATAAGTATGGGAATTTCTCGCCTTGCCTGTTGGTTCCCGAATGGCATATCCAGAGCTTGTTCCTGCAGCTCAACCTAACTAGAATCAAAGATGCATCTATGCAATCTATTTTGCTAGAATTTAAATAAGAAGTTATAATTATGTAATATTACGATTATATGTACCTATGTATAGTATGTAATTATACCACGAATATTAATTTATGCTAATAATATATTGATTAATGTCATTAACAATTTTCTACTATATAATTGATGCTCTTGATGTAGTATTAATGCAGAGTCCCTGACTTAGCAGTAGTTTGGCTTATCAATGTTTTTGCTTTAAAATGGAATAAAATATACCTGAGCAAATGCTATTTTTTAATTTTCAGTATAGTACTCAATAATTCCCTGGAATATTCTACACTTTATATATTCAATGATTTTGCCCATCTGCAGGCTAATGTGTTTTGAGCACAATAAGGTAAAGTAGGCTAACATTTGATGTTCGATAGGTCAAGTATTAAATGCATTTTATTTTCTTTTCGGTACCAGGTATTGAACCCAGGGGTGCTTAACCACTGAGCCACATCTCCAGCCCTTTTTATTTTTTATTTTGAGTCAGGGTCTCACAAAGTTGCTTAAGGCCTTGCTAAATTGCTGAGGCTGGCTTTGAACTTGTGATCCTCCTGCCTCAGCCTCCCCAGACGCTAAGATGACAGGTATGCACCGCTGTGCCCAGCTATTATAATACATTTTCAACTGGATATCTTCAACTTACAATTGGTTCATTAGCACATCCCCCCACCCGACCATAAATAGAGGAGCATCAGTAATTAGTCACATAGACAACATATTGATTAACAGCAATATGTAATTATATAATTATAAATAGATACTTAAATGATTCAGTTTTTCATGTTATAACCTTCATAATTAGAATTTTATTTAATCGTGATTAACTGATTTAATTGTGTATGTAATAAACTTTATAATGAGCACTTTATTCCACATGTCATGGCTGGTGTTTGCATTTAGTGCAATGTTACGGGAGGATTTTGATCTCCGCTAGATTGATAAGGAAACAGATTTAGTTCAGGAACTCAAGCAAAGCCACACAGCAAGTGGCATTCCTTATACACAAACCAAATATTTGAATTGCAAAGCCCACATTCTTAACAGGACACCACTGTACCATCAGCTCTCTACACTCGGTAGAGAGCAGTTCACATGGCAGGATAACACATTAGGATGTTGAGACAGGAAGAACAACCCCTGTTTCCATCCTTGATGGGAAGAGGAGGTATGAGACACAGAGCTAAATCTACTGGGCCAGAGTGGAAGACCATGTCCACGGTCTTCCTCGAATCCTGTGAGTGCATAAGAAAGGGCCGGAGATAAGGTTAATTCCAGCAAGAATTCTCAGAATCTATCGTTTTGCGAGTATCAGGGTGTCGCGGTCCATGACGACACACTCAGGGTCACTCCAGGTGAACGAGGCTGTGCAAAATGACCCACAGAGACTGAGAAGAACTTGGGGTCCTGTGATGGCTCCTCTGACCTTAGGGATCCGTGCAAAGAGAGAGGAGCTGAACCCTTTCACTGGGAAGAAGCCATTCAATTGAGGCAAGGGGTAGGATTACAAAGGAGCAGGGGAGTGTGGCTCAACCCCTCTGGGTGCCGCCTGCTCCAAGGGCCACAGCTTGCTAGCCTTGTTACCTGAGCGGAGGGGAAAGGCTGAGTCACAAACCTTGGCACTACCACACCACACCAATCTTTCAGGTCCCCGGGGCGCATCAGGTGCATGCATCTGGAGTGGCTCCCCTCACAGTGGATCTGTTATTCTAGGCAAAAGTTCCTGAATAATGACTTCTGTGTACAATGTCCAGTCATCCTGAGTTTCCGCATGATTTCCTGGGTATATGTTTAGATACCTTTCACTCACATCTCTTTTTGTGGTGGGAGCAGTTTACTAGGGATTGAATTCAGGGGCACTCAACCACTGAGCCCCATCCCCAGCCCTATTTTGCATTTTATTTAGAGACAGGGTCTCCCTGAGTTGCTTAGGGCCTCTCTATTGCTGAGGCTGGCTTTGAACTCGTGATCCTCCTGCCTCAGCCTCCCGAGCCGCTGGGAAAACAGGTGCGCACCACTGCGCCCAGCTCACTCGCTTCTCTCTCAAGCTAATGGGAGGTGGTCCACTAAAACAATTTTAAAATGGATAGTCATGTGTTCAAACCTGCTGTTTGAACACGTGACTATCCATTTGGTGGCCCCCAAATGCAAGAAGGTTTAGAGGTGAAGTGATTGGGCTATGAGGGCCTTAACCTAATCAGTGCTTTACCCCACTGATAGGGATTAGCCAGGCGGTAGCTACAGGCAGATGGGGAGTGGCTGGAGGAAGTGAGTCACTGGGGCATGACTTTGAGGGTTTATAACTTGTCCCTGGTGAGAGGGGAACTCTCTCTGCTTCCTTTAGCCAAGTCCTGGGCTGCTCCCCTCCTCCACACCCTTCTGCCATGGTGCTCTGCCTCACCTCAGGCTCAGAGCCATGGAGTTGGCCGTCTAGGGACTAAGCCCTCTAAAACCACAAGCCAAAGGGACTTTCCCTCCTCTAGGTCTTTTGGTGGTAAAAAATGCCGATTAAAACTGGCCCTGCCAAAGCAGTTGTGAGACTTACATTTAGATTTTAAAAATGTCAGGCCAGCGTACTCAAGAGCATAGTACACCCGGCCAGAAGCATCTTGGAACTTACTAGAAATGCAGAACTGAAGAGCTCACCCCAGACAGGCTGAATGGGAACCGGGGACCCCAGGCCCTACCTTTTAACAAGCTTTGCAGTCTCAAGGGGCCGGGAGGTAGCAGAGCACCTATGCACAGCATCATGAAAAGATCGAGATGACGCATGTGTGATTCTTCACCCAGTATCTTTGATGAAAGTGATCCCCGAAAATTCTCTTCCATGACTTTACTTTCACTTTTCCACTTTTGTTTAAGGAAAAACACAAAACCAGAACCCTGAGCAACGGACTCTGTCTGCCTTCGGTTCAGCCGAAAGGATTTCTTAGAGCAAGTGATTGAGACCTATCTGATGTCCACCAGATGGGACTAAGAAAACCTGAGTTGTATCAACAGGTTTCTGTTGTGGTCTTTCGCTGGCTCCTGTTTGAAAACCAAGGCAGTCTGTGGCTGGGTGTCCTACAGTCAGCGGCTCCAAGGAGCAGCGGCCTTAATGGATGCATGTGTCAGATTGCAAAAACACCCCGGCTGGAGAGGAGGCCTGTTTGGAAAACCGGCTCCAGGTTTCACGTTGGAGAACACAAACACTTGGGAAGAGCCATGCTTCTTTTTAGGGACATGTGGCACTGGATCAGCTGCCTGCGAGGTGCCCAGATAAATCAGGGACTGAGCGTGATCCTCATAAGACCCAGCTCCACCCACTGTGGCTGGTTTTGAGCCACCTACACCCAAACTAGCCTCTCCACGGCTCTTGTTCAGTGTTTCAGGGCAGGAGTTTGGGCATCTCTCTTGCTTATCAGATATCTTTTCTTTATAAACAGAGGTCCGCAAACTTCTGTAAAGGGTCAGATGGCAAGTGTTTGAGGCTCTGGAGACACAGAGTCCCTGGGAGCTGCTCAACTGTGCTGTCGTAGCTCAGAAACAAGACGATACCTCAACGAATAGACACGGTGGTGTCCCAATAAAACTTTATTTACAAGAACAGGTGGCCATGTAGATTTGACCCCTGATTTAGAATCTCAGAATAGCTAACGGAAACAAGGCGGATGATGAGGCAGCAGGATCACTCAGTGTCCACAGGTAAACTTCCAGCTTCATGGCCTGAGCCCTGACCCCGGGTCATGGGAAGTAAACACTACTGGTCCCTCTAGACCTTGAACCAAAACCCATTCTGAAGCTATTTTGCTCCCAGGCTGTGGGAAAATGCTGGCTCTCAGATTAGAAACTTCTGGTGAAGATGTTGCCTCGTGGTTTGGGAATAAGCAAAGAGGGAACAAATGTGGACTACGGAGCTCTTCCTGTAAGTGATAAGGTAGGAAGGGAACTGTTGTCCGGTACCGGGGGAAGCCAGGGCTCAGACATCCCCAGGAGAGCGGAGAGAGGTGACTGAGCTGCACCCCCACCCCCAGCAGAGACGTAACCTCCAGGGTGTGGATGTCATAATCCTTTAGTGTCTATGTCCTAGGAATTCCAAGATCACGGTGAGGACCCCTAGGTAAAACCACCACAGATGAAACCAGGTGATGGCCAAGCACGGTGGCGCACACCTGCCATCCCAGCAGCTCAGGAGGCTGAGGCAGGAGGATCACGAGTTCAAAGCCAGCCTCAGCAAAAGTGAGGCACTAAGCAACTCAGTGAGACCCTGCCTCTAATAAATACAAAATAAGACTGAGAATGTGACTCAGTGGCCAAGTGCTCCTGAGTGTCCCAGTACCTCCTGCCACAAAAAAGGACCTACAAACTGATTTCAATTTGTTGTTTTGTTATTAGAAGGATTGGGAATGATAATGCTGTTTCTTTTCTTTATTTCATTTCATTTTGAAGACTTTTATTTTAGGACTTCTGGAAAGGATTTTCCTTGAACCATAAGATCACCACAGAGAGGTGAGTTCTTCCCTTCCTATTCTTTTTTTGTTTTGTGACAGGGCATGATTTGGAGCTTCAGCAGCTATCTTGGGACCATGAAGCAAAATCCAAGAGATTTTCAGGAAAATCAAATCAAGTCTTTATCACAGGACCAATCATGGCTCTGTATATCCCGATTCCTTGTAATGTGTTGATATCATTCTAATTCATTGTCAATTACTTACTGCTGATAATAAGCTAAGGAACACAAAAATTCTCTAACCTAGACTGAAGGAGTTAAAGAAGGCCAAGAAGATGTTATCATAAAATAGAAGGAGAGGTGGTCAAAGAAAGTGCACAGGCTTGGAGGAGAGAATATGGCAGGTGTGAGAACTCAAAATAGGTGGCTATGGCTGGAGCACTTATTACTTCTATAGGGCAAGAGATGAAGCCTAAGAACCATAACAGGGGGATCAGACATGTCCTTGTAAGTCACATATTAAGTTTTGGATGTAAGGAGACTTCCAAAAGCTCACCTGTGAGACAGTGCAGGAAGGTCCAGAGGAGACATGACTGGGTTGTGAGAGCCTTAACCCAACCAGTGAATGGACCCCTGATGGGATTACCTGGGTGGTGGCTGGAGGAGGTGGGTGGTGGCTGGAGGAGGGGGCATTGGGGGCGTGGCTTTGGGGTCTCTATTTGTCTCTGGAGAGTGGAGTCTCTCTCTGCTTCCTGATCACCATGTGAGCTGCTTCCCTCCACCACACTCTTCCTCCATGATGTCCTGCCTCCCCTCGAGCCCTGAGGAATGGAGCCTGCTGTCTGTGGACGGAGACCTCGGAAACCCTGAGCCCCTAAATAAACTTTTCTTCCTTCAAAATTGTTCTGGTCAGATCTTTTAGTCACAGCAGTGAAAAAGCTGACTAAAACATCACGTTAGGAATTTTTTTCCTTTTCCTAAGAAGCATTAGGAACACTACTGAAACCTTTCTCGTTCTCAAGGATGAAACTAGCCGGGTGCAGTGGTGCGCGCCTGTCATCCCAGCAGTTTGGGAGGCTGAGGCAGGAGGATCACAGGTCCAAAGTCAGCATCAGCAATTCAGCAAGGCCCTAAGCAACTCAGTGAGACCCTGTCTCTGAATAAAATATGAAACAGGGCTGGGGATGGGGCTCAGTATCGAGGGCCCCTGAGTTCAGTCCCTGGTACCAAAAAAAAAAAAAAATGAAAAGGATGAAATAATCTCTGCTTTTACACACTCAGGTCACACTGCTGG
Organism: Callospermophilus lateralis; assembly: GCF_048772815.1. Classification (NCBI taxonomy): domain Eukaryota; kingdom Metazoa; phylum Chordata; class Mammalia; order Rodentia; family Sciuridae; genus Callospermophilus; species Callospermophilus lateralis. The sequence goes on from NC_135305.1 coordinate 167,701,304, forward strand.
TCATTTGCTGCGTATCACCCTATTGGTTCGTTAAGCACCTATCTCTTCTAGTCCAACCAGAAGATCTTGCAGGGCAGAGTGTGTCTTATATCACCCTCCCCTCAAACAGATCTGATCAAGTTTTGTCCAACTAGTTCACCCATCCCATGACAGCTTAAAGACCCTGGACCTATTTTTATGTATTTCATTGTATTGAATCATTTCAATGCCGTGTGAAACTCAGGAGAGGAGGCTAAACCTCGCACGGCCACTTATGGCTGAACATAAGGACCAGAACTGGTTTCCTCTTTCTCTGTCCAAAACAATGCATCTGCTACATGGTCCAGTTTTTTCCTACAACGGGTGTTTGTCACTAAAAAGTTTATACATTTCTCCATTGGCAGTAAGACAAACTTGATTTTGCAGTGCCAATAAGAAGAAAAGATCTTTTCCCATTCAGTCATTGTTAGAGACTTCTGTTTGCAGGGGTGGAAACATCCAGTTACACTTTTTTTTCTTGGGAAAAACACTGAGTGGCCCTTTGGAGTGAATTGATGTAAAGTGAAGAAGGCCTCTTTGTCATAGCTGGAGGAAGGCAGTCATTCCTTCATGTCTCCTTTCTGCAGTGCTCAGAAAATACTTAGGGTAAGGGACAAAAATGCATAGGATCTATATTAGTTATGGTAACTAAACATCTGCCATGACAGCTAAATCTGAACATCTCAGTGGTTAACCTTGGTAATTTTATTTCTCACTTTATTTCTCAAGATTAATTTTCAGGGGACAGCACTGGCTCTTTTTATCTTGAATCCAACAGGACCTGTGGCCCCCTGCCAGGTTTTTCGAGTCCAACAGACTCTGAAGGAACACCTTTACCATAAGCATCGCTCTGTCCACATTACATGGAGTAAGGGAGACTTTCGCATAGCTACATTAACCTGCACATGAGGATGGGAAATGTGATCCATGTATGTGCCAAGAAAAATGGCTAAATGAGCTTGATAGATAAGTGATCATCTCTGACCTAGGGATTATGTGAGCTTTCCATCACTATAACAAAACACCTGAGATAATGATGTTATAAGCAGAAAAGGTTTACTTTGGCTCACAGTTTCTGAGTTTCCAGCACACCATCAGTTGGCCCTGTTGCTTTGGGACTGTGGCAGCATAGCTTGGCAGGAAAAGACGGTGAAGCAAAACCACACCCCTCATGGCCAGGAAGCAAAAGACAGAAAGAAAGGAGGGGGCCAGGGTTGCACAATGCCCCTTGAGGGTGTGCCCCTAACTAGGCCTCACCTCTTAAGGTTTCCAGCACCTCCCACTCTGCAGACCACACCTTTAATACATGGGCCTTTGAAAAACATTGAAGATACAAATTGTAACAGGGACCAAGGGAAATCTTAAGAAAAACATGGCAAAACCCTAAACTTCGGAGATTCTGCCTTCTACAGTATTCCTGATGGACAAAGATCAGAGGAGGCCAGAAGCCCAGAGGGAAATTCACCATAAAAATGCAAGAGGCTTGCCTGCTGCCTTCACTTCCAAATCAAGGTCATTTTTTTCCCCATTGGGGGAATATATGTGGCTCTATGTTAGAAATCCTTCTTTAGGGGGGCACAATGTCGCACGCCTGTCATCCCAGCAGCTCGGGAGGCTGAGGCAGTAGGATTGTGAGTTCAAAGCCAGCCTCAGCAAAAGCGAGGTGCTGAGCAACTCACGGAGACCCTGTCTCTAAATAAAATACAAAATAGGGCTGGGGATGGGGCTCAGTGGTCAAGCATCCCTGGGTTCAATCCCCAGTAACAAAAAATAGATAAATAAAAATTTTAAAAGAATCCTACAGTTTGACCAGGAAGAGGAATGATGCTTTGGAGTGGGAGAAGACATCAATCCCAGCGTAACTGGTTCAACATTTCTTCTGGGTTAAGACTGCAGATTAAAAACCAGACCAATGTGATCAAGTCTAAAGGAAAGATGGAGCAGATCAAAAGACAGCAAAGCTCTCTGTGCCCAGATTCATGCTTAACCTCCATACGATGCACCAGTTCCATAAAGCGAGGTCTAGGCATGAAGCTTCATGTGTATTTTTTTTTTTTTTTTTTGGTACCAGGGATTGAACCCACACCTGCTTGACCACTGAGTCACATCCCCAGCCATTTTTATGTTTTATTTAGATATTTAGAGACAGAGTCTTGCTAAGTTGCTTAGGGCCTCACTAAGTAGCTGAGGCTGGCTTTGAACTCACGATCCTCCTGCCTCAGCCTCCTGAGTCACCACACCCAGCCTCATGTGCATCTTTACTTATCTTTTCATGAACACTTGAGGATATTCTTCCCCGCCCCGCGACTGTGTCCTCCCTGAAGGGTCACCGACTTTCCGTTGCTATTAATGACTCTGCAGGTGTGTTCCTTTCTTTGGGGGAACTTGGTGTTCCTTGTGGGAACGCTGTGATTAGGCAGCTGTATGCATCCCAATGAGCAATATCCCTGCCTTATCCCAGGATCAGTCCCAACATGTGTCCTCTGAGCCTGACCCTCCCAGAACGCCCTGTGACTGCCAGAAACCCCTGGCCCCTGCTGCCTGTCGCTCCTCCAAAGTTAACTTTGTCATTACACAAACACCGTCAGAGGCCACGTCTGAACCCCACGCCCCAACAGTTGATCCAGAAGTCTTGTCAGGAAGCCACAAAATAAGATGTTTGTTTGACTGAGTTCAGGAAAGAGTCGGTCGGTTTTACTTGTAGCTGCATTTGCTCTGGGTAGGACACAAAGGAGGCCCAGTACCCCTCTCCTAGGGTCACAAGAGCCCACATGGTCAACAGACGCCGTAACAAAATCTGGTTTCCCTAAAAAAATCCTTTTCTTATCTCCACCAGTACCCTGGAAAGCACTTCAGGGCAAGAACAGTTATCATTTTCCCCACTGCACACAGCAGGTGTTTGATATTTGTGTCAGGCAAGATCTTGCCAAGGAAAAGATGGCCTATTCCAGCTGAACAACTTGAGAGCGTAACCGTCCCCAGACCTGGACGGACCCAAGCAGGAGGGGACCAGAGAAGGGGCGTGGGGAGCTGCCTTCCTCCAAGCAATACTTTCACCGTGTGCCAAATCCAAGGAAAGAGCTGGAAATGAAACCGCTGCTTCATGCTGTTTGCTCCGTCTCTCCCCCTCCTCTGTTGCGTCACCTTCCGGGGGTTCACTAGGGATCGAACTCACCTGGCAACCAGCGGGCACAGGAGCCTGTTGAGGAAACCCGTGGGTATCAGCCTCCCTGCACTCGGAAGACTCCAGAGAGATGCAACGTAGTAGGAAGGACGGGCAAATTATGTTTTAATTAATTTCAAGAAAAGGGAGACCATACACTCTCTCTGGATCAGTCCCTTACTTTGCAAATTCAGAAATCATGGGAACCACAGACACTTGAGGTCGGCGGAACTTCTAGGGGTTTTTCTTATTTTTTTTTTATTTTATTTATTTAATTTTTTTTGGATACAGGGGATTGGACCCAGGGGCACTTAACCACTGAGCCCCATCCCCAGCCCTTTTTAATATTTTATTTAGAGACAGGCTCTCACTGAGTTGCTCAGAGCCTCGCTAAGTTGCTAAGGCTTTGAACTCATGATCCTCCTGCCTCAGCATCAGGAGCTCTGGGATGACAGGTGTGCACCCCTGCACCCGGCTGAGCTTAGTGGAACTTTGAAAGCACCAGCCCCTCTGAGCGGCGCACAACTTCTTTCCAATATCCTTCCCATAGACCAGCAAGTGGCCCTCTGGCCTCCTCCTTGGTGCCTCTGTTGATGGAGGCAGGACTATCTATATTCCAAGGCATTTGGGGCACTTCTGATCTCAAGCCTCCAAAAATGATCTCCTTGCAAGTTTCTAGCTCTGTTCCTGGAGGTTGCCAAGAAAGACATATATACATCTATGCATCTCTAACGCCCTTCAGAACAGTACGTGGACCTTAGAACTCTCTATTTTTGTACATGGATAGCCACTTTCTTAACAGAAAGGAGCAGGCAGCTATAAGGAAAGGAAGAGCCAATTTCTCTTCATAACGTGGCAGAAGGAGAGGAAACCATTTTGCTCCTTGTATTCCACCACAAAAGCATCCAAAATGCAGAGGGAGAGAAGGCAATCCCTGAGACACAGAGCTGGGACACTTCCGACAGATTGAATGAGATTTCAAAGCCACATGCTTTGAATCCACGGGCCCACCCTAATTCCCCTCACCAAGAGCCGTGGCAGAGAGCAGCCCACGTAATCAATGAACACCTAGCAGCTCCAAATGCCCTTTGCCCACTCGGAGGACCACACTGCCACCGGTCAGTTAGATAGTTCAACTCTGTAAAAAAAAAAAACCCCAGCCTGCAGGAAATCATTCTGTGTGGAAAGGGAATGGGTCATTTGCACGAATCCGTGTGAAACTTAGACAGTGGTTTATTTGTTAGGCCAGGAACACATGAGAAATGGAGGAGAGATTTGTTTTCTGTAGCAGTGGGCAGATCAAGCCAGTTGGCACCGTGCCTAACACAAACAGCCCAGAGACAAGGAGGTCTGGGTGAAACTCGGTGAGAAAGTTCAGAGCCGCCGGGCAGGCGGGGGAGGGGTGCCAGGGGGAGGTGACATGGGCCATCAGGGTGGACAAAGGGAAGGTTTGGCCAGCTGGTCACGGGAGCCCTACCTCCCATCTACTGTCACCACATCAGCATTCCATTCTGAGCCCTGGATTTGGCCCTATTTCCTTTTTGACAGTTTTAAGAATCAAATTAAATGTTTGATACTTCTCTCCTGCAACAGCCGACTAGAAATACCAGATTAGGGATATAAAGAAGTAGCTTGACCTCAACCTTCCAGACAGATACTTTTTTTGTTGTTTTTCAACCTGGCTATGGTTTTTTTTTTTTTTTTTTTTAACTACATAAATATTTTAAAATTGACATCCAGTAAAATTCACTTTTCCCCCCTGACCCTGAACAGTTAACTCTGGGTTTTCATGACCACGACAATGAAGATATTAGTGCAGTCACTCCAAAACGTCCCCTGTGCCAGCACTTTGTGATCAGGCCCATCCCTAAACCCAGAGAAACCACAGATAGAGTTTTGCCTCTTTGAAAACATCAAATACATGAAATCATACATCGTGTGTAGCATTCGGAATCTGTGTCAGCCACATTCGATGAATGAGTCAAAGCAAGTTCAGAGAAGTTTGGAAACTGACCCAGGGTCACACAGCTAGGAAAGTTAGATCAGAAATATAAGTGTGAGCCTTCTGATTCCATATTGTTCTGGTATAGATCTGAAATGTTTCCCCCCCAAAACTCGTGTCGAAGGCTTGGTCCCCCGTGCAGCAGCATCCAGAGGTGGGGTTTGGGGAAGTCAGTGGATCATGAGGGTTTTAACCTTATTAGTGGATTAGTGATTGATAGATTCAAAACTTGACCACATTGTTGGAAGGTGGTGGAAGCCTTGGGAGGTAGGACCTAGCTGACGGAAGTGGGCTCTTGGTATGTGCCCTTGGGAACTGTGTCTTGTCCCTTGTACCGTCCTTTCACTCTTTCTGCTTTCCTGCTACTGTGAGGTGAGCATCTTACTCCACCACGCCCTTCCACCATGATGCCCTGCCTCCCCACAGGCCCAGAAGCCAGGGAGCCAGATGACCATGAGCTCTGGAACTATGAGCCAAAATAAATCTTTTGTACTTTAAGTTGATTTTTTACAGGTATTTTGTCACAGCAATGAAAAGCTACCATACAAATCTTGTTCCTGCTGTCTGATGCCAAACTGAAACCCTGACTCAGATTCCTCCTATTCTTCATCAAGATGTAGAAAGGGGCCGGCAAAACCATGGGCATAGAAGGACTTTGCCAAGTATGATGCCCTTTGTGTGAGACATGCAGTGCTCATTGTTTCTGCCAATCTTTGACCCCCGCCAACCGTTTTTCAAGAATCACTCTACTAAACTTGGTGATTTCACATCTTTGAACCTAGCCATTGTCAGTCCTTTTAAAAAATACACACATGTCTGTGAGGCAGTGCATGCCTGTCATCCCTGTGGCTCAGGAGGCTGAGCCAGGAGGATCACAAGTTCAAAGCCAGCCTCAGCAAAAGCAAGGCCCTCAGCAACTCAGCGAGACCCTGTCTCTAAATAAAATTCAAAATAGGGCTGGGGATGGGGCTCAGTGGTTAAGTGCCCCTGGGTTCAATCCCTGGTACCAGAAATTTTAAAAAATCAAAATAAAATACACATACACACTCACACCTATGCACACACCCCTTCTGCTAGTGCCCACAGCATCTCAGGAGGCTGAAGGACCTGTCTGGGCTGGAAAAATGAAGCCTTCTTTTGCACAAAAGAAGCAAAGCCACAGATTCATTTAAAGGGATTTGGAGTTGTGCAGGGGTGCTGGGATCATCTAAAGGGATTTTGCTATTCTTAAGACGTGAAAGTAACTGCTATGAAACAGAATTTGACTTGACTCTTATGTCACAAGAAGTAAACATCATCTGCCGGCCTGATGGCTTGGAAGCCTCTCCCCAGAATAATTCTGCCAAAGGTTTTGAAATGTTTGCTTTCAGGCTGGACCCAGCCATCAGGATCTTGAGAGAAGCACATGGTGCAGCCCGCGGCATCTCGTTGGAGACAAGCTGTGGCGTTTTGGAAGCCACACAAATATGGGTTTGGTCCCTTCCTCGTCATCCGTGTTATCAAAAGCAAATGTCTAGTCTGCTTTGTTCCCGCTGTAGCCGGCGCAATCAGAGAGTGGCCCAGAGAAGGCTCCGGAGCTGTCTCATAGCTCCTAGCCCCAGTGCAGTTCAGCAGAACCACATTGCAAGCTGTGTCTGTGACTTAAAACTTCTAGTAGCTGTATTTGAGAGAGAAAGCCACCAAAATTCACTTTACTAATGTATTTTAGTTAAACCAACACACCCCAAATATGTAATCCATATACAATTTTTAACAAGGTTTTTTTTTTTTTTTTTTGTACCAGGGATTGAACCCAGGGGCACTTGCCCACTGAGCCCCATCCCCAGCCCTATTTTGTTTTTTATTTAGAGACAGGATCTCCCTGAGTTGCTTAGGGCCTCACTTTTGCTGAAGCTGGCTTTGAACTCACGATCCTCCTGCCTCAGCCTCCCTAGCCCCTGGGGAGATATTTTTACTCTTTGTTTCACATTAAGTCTTCAAAATCCAGTGTCTATTTTGTATGGAGAGCACATCTCGGCTTGTACCAGGCACATTTCACAAGGTATGTGACATACGACTAGTGATCACTGTATTCAACAGTGCAGTTCAAGGGGCAGAGGTCAATTCAGATCCCAACCAGGCCTTTTAATAGCAGAGTGATTTGGGGTGAATGACACAAGCTCTCTGAACTTCAGTTTTCTCATCCAAAAATGACATGGAGAGGTACATATACATAATGGAATATTACTCAGCCATACAGAAGAATGAAATTATGGCATCTGTTGGTAAATGGATGAAACTGGAGACTATAGTGCTAAGTAAAATAGGTCAGTCCCAAAAAACCAAAGGTAGAATGTTCTGTCTAATTTGCAGGGATGAGTCGAGATTCATTGTACTGGACAGGGGGAATGCGGGGAAGAGAGGGGAGATGGGAATAGGAAAGACAGTAGAATGAAACGGACATAACTTTCCTATGCCATATATGAATGCATGACCAGTGTACGTCCAATCATGTCCAACCACAAGAATGGAATTCTGATTAGAATAAGTTATACTCCATGTATGTAGAATATTTCAAAATACACTCTACAGTCATATATAACTAAAAAGAACAAATCCAAAAATTTTTTTAAAAAATAAACCAAAAAATGACCTTGATGTCTACTCAAAGAGTGGGTATGAGGATTAAATGAGATCATCCAAGGTAAATCAGTAAGTGGTGGATGGATATGAGCTGGTGTTAGAGGAAAAGCATCATTGTTTTTATCGATGTCGTTACTACTCTTACCATTGCTGAGAGTCCGACTTCACTGGGTCTGTTCTGACGGTTCCCATGGAAATGGAAGCTCGAGTCAGATTCACCGCTTCAAGGCACAAGAGAATCGGAAGACAACCAAAGGAATCGGCCACAGTTTCATAACCCTCAAGGGTTTAGAAATCTCTTTCCTCCGTGTAGTTTCCTCAGTAGTTAGATTAGCCTGGAATGTAGGCAGGGTCTTAGCCTCTTCTGGGTGAGGAAAGTCAGTTCCGAAGAGTTAGGTAAGGAGCACAGAGCCACCCAGCCAAAGCAGGACTTCCTCGACTTAAAGGTGAGCTTTCATCCTGTTAGGGTGTGGACGGGAGGTGTCCCCCAAAAGCTCACGTGTGAGACGGTGCAGGAAGGTCCAGAGGAGACATGACTGGGCTGTGAGAGTCTTAACCCAACCAGTGAACGGACCCCTGATGGGATTAACTGGGTGGTGGCTGGAGGCAGGTGGGTGTGGCTGGAGGAGGGGGCCTTGGGGGCGTGGCTTTGGGGTCTCTATTTGTCTCTGGAGACTGGAGTCTCTCTCTGCTTCCTGATCACCATGTGAGCTGCTTCCCTCCACCACACTCTTCCTCCATGATGTCCTGCCTCCCCTCGAGCCCTGAGGAGTGGAGCCTGCTGTCTATGGACTGAGACCTCTGAAACTGTGAGCCCCCAAATAAATTCTTCCTCTTCTACAGTTGTTCTGGTCGGGTCCTTTTAGTTATAGCAGTGACTAAAACAATCCCCAAAGCTGTTCCTCTAAGAACATTCTCTAAACCTTTGGGACTTATGGAGACCCCTAAAGGCCTGGCTCTGAATGCCAGCCCTTCAGCCCCTGGTGGATTAGGACAAGGTGTCTGATCTCTCTGGGCCTTCCTGTAAAGTGGTGGTACCTACCATGTGGGGAACTGGGAAGGTTAAATATAAGAGTAAGCCACAGGGTACCCTACAAAGAGTAACCACCTACTGTGTGCTGGTTAACTAAATCAAAGCCTCTTCATGGTGAGTTTTGAGGTGATGGTTAGAGCGTTGGCATGAGCTTTGGATAGAACAAGCAGTGGCTGCTAGTTCTATTGATTTTATTATTTTACTTATTTTCAATATTTTTTATTGATGATGATGATTTTGATGCCAGATTGAACCCAGAGCCTCTCCCAGGCCAGGAAGTACCCTACCACTGAGCTTCATCTCTAGCCCAATGGCCTCTAGTCTTAAAGCTGTGCTTCCTTTGGCCAGAACACCACTGAGGGTTGGGGTGAGCCCTGGCCTCCTGACCCCGATGTGCATTGATTGGCTTCAGTGTGCACAGCTGGCCTCTCCTGTGTTTCCTTCACTGGGAAGATTCCTCGTCTCACCAGGTCACGGAGAGGGCCATCTGGAGCCATCCTGCCATTGAGCCAGCAGATGCTGTGCTCAGCAGCCCAGATGAAGGTAGAATGGGGGGAAATGATTGCTGAACATCAAAACAGGTGGGGCTCGGGGTCTTGGCAGGACGCATTGGGCTCTCTCCCCGGGGACAGTTGAGGAGAATTTAATAGAAGTGTACAGTTGTTTATAAAAATATGGGCTGGGCTACAGGAAACCAGCCAGGGGCGGGGCAGAGCCTTGTGCTAAGCCACAACAGAGCTGTGTCACTCCAGACTCCAAGAGGCTGGGACCAGGAGGTCATCTGTAGCTGTATGGAGGCCCGGCACCCTACCGTGGGGCTACCTCCTAGAAAACCCATCCCAAGGTTGGTTCAGAATCTGAGCAGAAAGTGAGCTTAAGATTCTGAACCTGCCTCCGTCTCCCTTAGCAGCAAGGTCCACTGTGGCCTGCAGGTCTCGTGCCCTCGGGATCTCATGGCTGGCTGGGAGCTGCCGCTGAGGTCACCGCTCAGCAAAAGAGCATCTTGCTGAACACTGACGGCTCAGGAAGCAAGATCTGATGTATGGTTTCTGCTAAAGACCTAAGACCCCTCGCACCATCGCAAGGTCCAAACGTTGCAAGTGGAACCACATCCGGAGTCGGGAGCATCATGACTTGAGGCCTGCATGACAAAAGACCTTCGGTGAGAAACACCGTCCGGCTGTGGAGGGAAATCAGCACCGAGAGCTCCTCCGCGGTGCCTCTGCTGGGCCTCGGCCAGTGGAGAGTCAGCGGCCAGGGAGCCCCTTGATGGAGTCCTTGGCAATTGGCACCGAGTTTGGTGAAGAAGTAGAGAGAGGGGCCCTGGAGAGGCAAATAGAAAATGTCAGCGTCAAACACCAATGCGCCAGGCACAGTGGCCCACGCCTGTCACCCCAGGGGCTCCAGAGGCTGAGGCAGGAGGATCCAGAGTTCAAAGCCAGACTCAGCAACTCAGTGAGGCCCTGTCTCTACATAAAAAATAAAAATAAAAACAAAACTGGGGATGTGGCTTAGTGGGTAAGTGCCCCAGTACCCCCTCCCCGCAAAAAGATGAACAAACATGGGGCTGGGGATGTGGCTCAAGCGGTAGCGCGCTCGCCTGGCATGCGTGCGGCCCGGGTTCGATCCCCAGCACCATAGACAAACATAGATGTGTATCCGCCAAAAAACTAAAGAATAAATATTAAAAAATTCTCTCTCTCTCTCTCTCTCTCTCTCTCTCTTTCTCTAAAAAAAAAAAAAAAAATGAACAAACAAACAAAAAAACCCACCATTTGGATCCCAGAATCTTTCCTAAATGACAATGCAGCTCCTAAACTAGGGTGGTATTTTGGAAGCTTAACAAGCTTAATCAGCCAGTGACCCTGCAAGTTCTACTCTCCTAACATCTAACTGTATGCAGTGACCTATAAATTCCTTTTTTTTTTTGGTACCAGGGATCGGACCCAGACGTGCTTAACCACTGAGCCACATCCCCAGCCCTATTTTGTATTTTATTTAGAGACAGGGTCTCACTGAGTTGCTTAGGGCCTCACTAAGTTGCTGAGGCTGGCTTTGAACTCACGATCCTCCTGCCTCAGCCTCCCCAGCTGCTGGGATTACTGGTGTGCCCCACCGTGCCCAGCTACAAAGTCCTCTTTCTTTCCAAAATACGATGGAGGGGGGGACATGGTGCTTTATGGTGAGCCATGGGGAAGAATATACTTCACACAAACTCCTTTGGCCAAAATATCTTAGTCTCACCAGCTGATTCCTTGAGGCTCTGCCAGATTTATTTCAAGTCCTTAAGGTAAGAAAGGGGTTAAACCAAAATGAAGAGGTCACCCCCCTCACCTGCCCACTGCCAGAGAGCAGCCCTGAGGACCTATAGCTGCAACCCTGTTCCTACCCATTGTAAGACTCTGAAGGCGAGGCAGCCTGTAGATTCAGTGGTTCCAGGGACAAGGTTGGAAATGGGAAAGAAGGGAGGGAATTGGTCATTTGTCATCTGGGAACCCACAGAGACGTAGGTTCCATTTTTCACTTTTCAACATTGTTTGGCCACAACATCAATCACACTCAGAGAAGTTTAAGTGGGGATTTGGGGTAATCTCCAGGTTTTTTAATTTGACTGTTAGCTCGTATTAGTTGTACACATTAGTGGGTTCACTGGGACATTCCCTACCTATATGTAATGTGCACTGATTTCTGTCACCCTCCTGCTACCCTCTCTTACTCCAGCTGTTAAAATGGGGAATTTCTCTTCTGCAAAAGAAATTTGTTCACATTTTGGAACTCCTTTTGGCTGATCTTATATCTAATGCTCATTGTGGGAAATTTGATGTGTCTCTTTCTCACACACATACACAAAAAATAATGAAATATCATTATCATTTATTTCATTTGATAAAAATGTTTTATGGTACTGGGGATTGAACACAGGGATGCTCTACCACTGAGCTACATCCCTGGCCCTTTTCTATTTTTTTTTATTTTGAGACACAGTCTTGCTAAGTTTCTTAAGGTCTTGCTAAATTGATGAGGCTGACCTTGAAATTGAGATCCTCTTGATTCAGCCTCCCCAGTCACTAGATTCACAGGCATGTGCCACCACACCCAGCTTGACAAAGATTTCTGTAAATAAGTATTTAGTGAATCTCTGTATTTGCTTTGAGCGTTTATTTTACTTTTCCTGCAATTATTCTGTCTCTTCTCAGTCTCATCTCCAAGACTACTTCTAATCTAAATGAACGGTTCTTAATCAGAGACATGCATTAAAGTTGATTATAGATTTTATTTATAATAAAATATAAGATATTTATTTTACTTTTAAATTACTTTTTATATTTTATTTATAATATATAAATATATAGTTTTGCTTTTGCTTTAATAGGATATTAAATCATACATTGTTTACACATCATTAGCCATTTCTTTTTTTCAGCTATCAGAATATTTGGTTTTATATGTAATTGATTTGTTTTTGTTTTTGTTTTGTTTTGCTTTGTTTTTGTTTTTCTTTTGGGTACTGGGAATTGGGCCCAGGGGCACTTAACCACTGAACCACATCCCTTTTTTTAATTTTTTTTGAATTTCTAAACAGGGTCTTGCTAAATTGCTGAGACTGGCCTCAAACTTGTAATCCTCCTGCCTCAGCCTTGTGAGCTGCTGGGCTTACAGGCATGCACCACCACTCCTGGCTATGTACTTGATTCTTAAAGTTCAGCTTAATCACTTACATAAGTTTGACATAGATTTAGAAAACTTACTCTTTGCCAGTGGTATTTACTGCAAATATTATTCCTATTTTATTATTAGATTATCAATTATGTTTGTTTTCTTTTTAATTTTCAAAACATAAAGTGTGGACAGGCACAATGGTGCACAGCTGTAATCCCAGTGGCTTGGGAGGCTGAGGCAGGAGGATTGCAAGTTCAAAGCCAGCCTCAGCAACTTAGCGAGGCCCTAAGCAACTCAGTGAGACCCTGTCTATAAATAAAATACAAAAAGGGCTGGGGATAGGGCTCAGTGGTTAAGTGCTCCAGAGTTCGATCCCTGGTACCAAAAAACAAACAGAAGAAGAAGAAGGAGAAGGAGAAGGAGAAGAAGAGGGGGAGGGGGAGGGGGAGGGGGAGGGGAGGGGAGGGGGAGGGGAGGGGAGGGGGAGGGGGAGACAACAAAGTATGAAATGAAATGTTTATAGAGGAAAATCTTTGAACTTTTACAGTTATTGCCTTTTGGTTTTACCTTTAAAAGTTCTTCTCCAAATAAAGAATCAATAAATAGCTACTTATTTTTTACATACTTACCAATTTTTTTCCACTTAGGCATACCTAGAATTAATTTTGAGATTTTGTATCCAAAGGAAACTAGACATTTTTTCCACGAATAGCTAACCCAGTGCCAGATACTTATTTGATGAGTCTTCCTTTTCCCCTGCTGCCTTAGGACTACCTATGTCTTCAACATATGCATCAGAATTTGATGAGCTAAGTCTATCTCAGGACTAGCTCTTTCAAGGATTGACTTTTTGTTCCCATATTAATGCTGTACTTTATGATCATTTCATTTATTTTTTGACCTTTTAGGTTTTTATTACAGAGAACTTTAAATACATACAACATGGAAACTGTTGTAAAATCCCATGTGCTCATCACTCAGATTCAACATAATTATCTCACTCAAGTTTTATATTTTTTAAAAGAGCATTAAAAAAATTTTTTTAAAGAAATGGTAATGAAAAGGCAAGAGAAGACTAATAACCCAACCACTGCATCGTGTTTCCTTATGACATAACTCCAGGAGGCCTAGCTAAGGAGAGCCCATGGGATTGAACAAAGGCTACACCAGACTCTGAGATTCAGGATCAAAAGCAAACCCAAGTCCTAGAAGAAGCATGAGGTTCCTAAGAAGTGATGAACCTTTTCTTTACATGAAGTCCAAGGAGGAATGCTTTATTTAAACAACGCTGAATAGAATGGGCCACATCTTCCAAAGCCTTTTGCAAAGGATAACAAAGCAAACTCCAGATGAATTTTTCTTTTTCCCAACGCTGGATAAAACAAAAACAAAGTCTGTTTTTAATCACTGTCTTGAGTACGTTTCAACCCAGAGCTAAAGTAATACCGTCCAGGTATCATTTTTAAAAGACGCTTAGAGAATCTAGGATCTTAAGTCACAGTTGTGTTTTTCTTCATTAATGATACCCGAGTCATGACTTAAAGACTGGTAAAATGCAAATCTTCTTTTCTTAGAAAAAAATGCGAGTTTGAGCCACCCTGCTGTTGACCAGGGATTCTCAAATGATGCTCTAAGGCTTTTTAAGGTAAATGTTAAACATGCTCAAAAGTTCATGTTTTAAGGTTCTCAGTCCAGGTTATATTGAAAGAAGCACCCTCTCCCTGCATCTCTCATTGAACTCGACCATAAAATCTAGACAGAATGCATAGAGCAGTTATTTCAGGACTCCGAAAAGCCAATGCATCAGAAAAGAAGAGTAGGATTTGAAGCACCACCAGAAATGGGGGTAGTTTATCACTTTTACCCTCCTGGCCTATGCACCACACAGCCTGAAACCCAAATAGGACGCTGGGACCCAGGAGTAGCTGGTGATCCTGGAGTAGCTCTCCCCTCCGGGCTTGAGAAGAGGGGGAAGGAAACTCCTAACATTCAGACAGACGAGGATGGAAATCCCGTTTTCTCTCTTTCTTCCCCACCTACTTCTCCTGGTTCTCTCCTACCCCCATCCCACCTCTCCTCCAAGCAATCTGATGGGGGCAGTGACAGACATCACAGTTGGAGCTAACGGGAACCCAAAGAAAGAAAGGGCCCATTCCTTTAAGACAGGTGGAGATATAAACCCAAGACAGTGGGAAATCCTTCCTTCATTTTTTTTTTTTTTTAGTTGTTGATATTTTACTTATTTGTTTTTATGTGATGCTGAGAATCAAACCCAGTGCCTCCCACACGCTAGGCAAGCACTCTACTGCTGAGCCACAACCACAGCCCCTTCCATTCATTTTATTCTTGCTGCGTCCCTCTGTCACTTGGGCCTGGACATGGGTACAATTGCTGACATGCATGGCAGAAAGAGTAACTAAAACACAGGTGTCTGACCAGAGAGCCAAAGAGGGGATTTCTAAGAAACTGAAGAGTACCAGGGAGACTGCAGAGGGGGACACCCAGGAGAGCAGCCTCACAGTACTTACAAGCACTTAGATCACCCTGAGTCGACCCTACTCGAGTCTGATCCTAATTGGATGAACAGTTGGACTGTGGCCACGGTCCCCCACTAACCACACTGCAGGGATACATCTGAAGAGCACCGCAAGGGCTTCAAGATGACATTGGAAACTGCCCACAGGCGGCAGATTGGAGTTTGTACTCTGATCTGTCTGATGGCCTCCTATAACAAAAATATCGACAATTTCATCCGACTTAAAACTTTAAGAGTTTTATATTCAAAATGCACTCAAACTCATTGGCCATACAAGCAATGAGAACAGCTTTAAACTGCAGCGACCAGGTAGTCTTCATCTCTATGGAGACAAAGATATTGGAATCATCTGAAATAGACTTTACAGCAGCTATTATACAGCTGTTCCAATAAGCAGCCCCAGACACAATCAAAATAAATGAAACAATAGAATATCTTGACAAAGAAATAGATTTTTTAAAAAATGAAAATTTTAGAACTGAAGAAAGGAATAACTGAAATTTTTAAATTCATTGAATAGGATTAATTGCTGATTGGAAGTGACAGAGGAAAGAGTGAAAGTGTAGATAGAGCAATAATTTTTTCTATTAATATGTCTAATATAGAGGAAAAAAATATTGGCAAACAATAAAGCCCCAGGGCATGTGGAATACTAATAAAAAGTTCAATTTTCATATCATTAGAGTGCCTGGAGAATAGAAAGAGAAAGAATACAGTGCTGCCAAAAATTTTTTTAAGCATCAATGGCTGTAAACGTCCCAATTTTGGTGAAAGACATGGATCTACAGATTCAAGAAGGCCAACAAGACTCAAACTGGAGAAACCCAAAGAAATTTAAGACCAAACAACCAAATTACTGAACTAAAGATGATGAAAAATTTCTTGAAAGCAGCCAGAGAAAAACTTGGAGTGAAATAATGATTCAGATTTCTCATCAGAATATCGTGGAAGGCAGAAGGAAGTGGCATGACAACTTCCAAGAGCTGAGTAACCAGGTACAGTGGTGCATGCCTGTTGTTCCAGCAGCTTGGGAGGCTGAGGCAGGAAGATTGCAAGTTGGAGGCCAGCCTCAGCAACTTAGTGAAACCCTAAGCAACCCAGCAAGACTCTGTCTCAAAATAACAAATTAAAAGATGTGGGGGCTGGGGTTGTAGCTCAGCGGCAGAATGCTCCGCTAGCATGTATGAGGCCCTGGTTTTGATCCTCAGCACCACATAAAAATAAATAAATAAAATAAAGATATTGTGTCCAACTAAAAAATAAATATTAAAAAAAAAAAGATGTGGCTCAGTGGTTAATCCCCCCTGGGTTCCTTAGGTTCAATCCCTTGTACCCTGCTCCTCCAAAAAAAGAAAAAGAAAAAGAAAGCTGAAAGAACTGTGGACTCAGAAACTATCTCCAGTGAAAAATTCCTTTAGTAATTATATTGTAATTAAGATGTTTTCAGTGAAGAAAAACTGAAAATATCCATTGCCAACAGATATGTTTTAAAGGAATATGTAATCAGGGATAAAAAGCGATATTGCATGATAGTAAAAGAATAGAATCACCAAGAAGATATAATACTCTTAAGCGTTTATGACCTAATAATATAGTTTCAAAATTCATAGAACACAGACAAGAGAAATAGGTAAAATCACAATTATAGCTGATATCTTCAATAAAACTTTCTCAAATAATAAATAGGTCCAGTAAACAGAAAAATAAGCAATGAAGTGATAAAACTTAATACCATCCATCAATTGGGTCTATGTGATTTGATAGAACATTCCATCAATAAATACACTTTCTTTTCAACTCCACCAACATAGACTATGCCCCGAGTCAGAAGTCAAACCTTGACAAATGTCAAAGAACCAAAATGTGAAGAATGTTCTCAACGATCAAAGAAGCTAGAAATGAATAAGACAATAAAAATGTCTGCAAATATTTGGAAATTGAACAATTCACTTCTAGTGAATCCATAGATCAGAAAGAAGTCTCAGTGAAAAGTCACAAAATGATTTTAACTGAAAGAAATTGAAAATCAAACATTAAAAATATATATGGAATACCTGTCTTCCAGTGGCTTGGGAGGCTGAGGCAGGAGGATCAGAGACAGCCTCAGCAATTTAGCAAGACCCTATCTCAAAAAAAGGGCGGGGTGGGGACTGGGGATGTGGCTTAGTGGTTAAGCACCCCTAGGATCAATCCCTGGTTAAAAAAAAAAAAAAACATGGGATGCAGTTAAAGAAGCCTTTAGTGGGAAATTGTTAGCATACTTAGATTGGAAAAGAAGAAAGTTCTCAAATCAAATCAATTAAAACTTTCATCTTAATAAACCAAAAAAAAAAAAAAAAACCAAAGCAAGGAAAAGGCAGCAAATTAAAAAAGTAAGAGCAAAAATAAATGAAATTTAAAACAGAAAAGCAAAAAATAAATCAATGAAATAAAAAAATTGCTTCTTTCACAACAGTGATAAAATTAATAATTTTCTAGCAAGACTAACAACAAAAAAAGGAAGAGAACAAATTAGCAATATCAAAAATGAGGGAGGGATATCATTTTACAGACTCCTTTATAGATACTGGAAAGACAATAAGGGAATTTCAACAATAAAATCTCTACGTATGACAATTGAACCATTATGAAGAAATGGACCAATTCCATGAAAACTCCAAACTACCAAAGCTCATCCGAGATGGAGTAGAGAATATGAATTGACCGAAAACTTTTGAAGAAATTGAATTTGTATTCCTTTCAGTCTTCCTATAAAGAATCTCCAGGCCCAGGAAGTTCAGCAAAATCTACCCACCATTGGACAAAGATGGCACCAGTTCTCCAAAATCTATTCCAGAGAATTAAAAGGGGCTTCCCACCCATTTAATCAGACTAGCTCAGACTGATACCAAAACCAAACAGGCGATTCTAAAAACAGAAATTCACAGACAAGAACACGGATACAAAAATCCTCAACCAAATATTAGCAAACTAGAATTCAATGTCATGAAAAGGGTAACCTGCTCAATCACTGTAGTCTACCACATGATCAGTTTTTAAAAACCCCACATGGTCATTTTAATTGCTATGAAAAGTTCAAAAGTTGCAAGAGCGCTGGGCACAGTCGTGCACACCTATAATCCCAGCAGCTCAGGAGGCTGAGGCAGGAGGATCACGAGTTCAAAGCCAGCCTCAGCAAAAGCGAGGCCCTAAGCAACTCAGTGAGACCCTGTCTCTAAATAAAATACAAAGCAGGACTGAGGATGTGGCTCAGTGGTCAAGTGCACCTGGGTTCAATCCCCAGCTCTGCCCAAAAATAAGATTCAATGGAAAAATAATGGACTTTTCCTCAAATGGCATTGGAACAAGTGGATAGTCATGCAAAAATAAATAAATTAAAAAACTCCAACCCAAACCTCACATTTTTATACAAAACTTCACTCAAAATGGGTCGTAGATCTAAAGGTGAAGTTTAAAATTTTCAGAAGAAAACAGGACAAATTTTTCACAGCTGTTTTTAATCATGAGACCAGAATCACAACTCATAAAAGAAATAAAATTGAATAAACCTCATTAAAATTGAAAATTTTCTATGCAAAAAAAAAAATACCCTACTAAACATTGAATACACAAGCTACAAATTGTAAGAAAACATCTGCAAATCACATAAGTAACAAAGGTCTTCTACACAGAATATATTTTAAAGACTCTTAAAACTCAGTAGTAGCAGGTCAGGCATGGTGGCTCACACCTGTAATCGCAGAGATTGTATCCCCTGCCCTTTTTATTTTTTTATTTTGAGACAGGATCTCACTTAGTAGATGGAAGCAGCAGGTTGCAAGTTCAAAGCCAGCCTCATCAACTTAGCGAGGCCTCAAGCAACTCAGTGAGACCCTGTCTCAAAATAAAAAATAAAAAGGGCTGGGGATGTGGCTCAGTGGTTAAGCACCCCTGGGTCCCATCCCTGGTACCAAAAAACAAACAAACAAATAACCCTCAGTAACAGCAAACTGACCACATAATGTTTAAAATAGACAAAAGACTTGAACAGACACTTCACCAAAAAGCATATAAAGGTAGCAAATAAGCACACGAAAAAAATGTTTAAGGTCATTCAAGAACACTAGAAATTAAAATCAGCCATGAGATACCACCACATAACTGTCAGAAGAGGTAAATTTCTTGGAAAGCCAATAATATAAATCTCTGGCAAAGATGTAAAGCAAGTGGGACTCTCAGACCAGCTGCTGGCTCTGCGGCATTGTACAGCTACCGTCTCATCAGCTCAGGATGGTTTAATGCAGTACCATACACTGGGTGGTCTGATCACAGACATCTATTTTTCACAGGTCTGGGAGCTGACAAGTTCAAGATCGAGGTATCCTGTGAGGGCCTGTTTTCTGCCTTGCAGATCCTAACCTCTCATTGTATCCCCACATGGCGGAGAGCAGAGAGAGGGAGATCAAATGTCCTTCCTCTTATTATAAGGGCACTAATCCCTTTCTTAAGGGCTCCATCCTCGTGACCTCCAAATGACATTGATGATTGAGCTCCAACATACCCCTAGGGATAAGGGAGACTGCTATAGACGGCTAGATATCCTGTGTTCATGCATGAAAGACTCAACATATTAAAGGTGTCAATTCTTTCCAAATTTCAAAACAGTTTAGTAAAATTCCTGACAAAAATCCCAGCACTGGTTTTGTAGATGAGATTATTCTTAAAATCTACAGATAAAGCAAAGGAATTCAAATGCCAACATGAATTTGAAAAAAGATGAATAGATGGGAGGAAACAGTATGTCCAAGTTCAAAACTTATATAGCTACAGTAATCAAGGCTATGTGGTAAGAAGAGGAAGAGACACGTGGAATAATGGATCCTAGAAATGGTTCCACACCAAGAAGCCCAACTCAAAGGAGGAAAGATAGCCTGTTCAACAAGGGGCACTAGAAGAACTGCACATCTACAGGCCAAAAAGTCAAATAAATAAAAATGATCCTCAACCTAAACCGCACACCTTATATAGAAACGAACTGGAAATGAATCACAGTCTTAAATACAAAATATTTTTTCTTTTCTTTTTATTTGTTCTTTTTAGATATACATGACAGTAGAGTGTATTTTGACATACATGGAGTATAACTTTCCATTTTTATGGTTGTACATGACGTGGAGTTACACTGGTCCTGTTCATGTATGAAGATGGGAAAGTTTGGTCCCATTCATTCCACTGTCTTATTCCCCCTCCCCCTCCCTTCCCTTCATTCCCCTTTGTCTAATCCAATGAATTTCTATTCTCCACCCACCCCCCTTATTGTGTGTTAGCATCTGCATATCAGAACATTCATCCTTTGTTTTTGGAATTGGCTTATTTTGCTTAGCATCATAGTCTCCCTTTCCATCCATTTACTGGCAAATGGATAACTTGATTCTTCTTTATGGCTGATTAATATTCCATTATGTATACAGACCTCACGAAATGTTAAACTTTAGAACCTTATTTTAAGAAATTTAGAGAGTCTTTGGGATCTGAGGATAGACAAATAGTTCTTTGCCTTAACACCAAAAGTTATGATCCATAAATGGGAAAAAAATTATCAGCTGGATTTCATCAAAACTAAAAGTTCTGCTCTGAAAAAATATCCTGTTAACAGTTGATAAAACCAGAAGCAGACTAAGGAAATATTTGCAAAATGTGCATCCAACAAAAGACTAGTAGCTAGACTATAAAAGAACTCTCAAAACTCAATAGTAAAAAACAAACAAGTCAATCAGAAAACGGGCAAAAGACATTTCCCTGAAGAAGGTTACACCATAGCAAGGAAGCATGTGAAAAGATGCTCCACATCATCAGCCACTTGGGACATGAAAGTTTAAACCCTAGTAAGAAGTCACTATGTGCCTGTTAGAATGGCTAAAGTAGAAAATAATGACAACACCCAATGCTGGAGAGGATGCTGAGAAACCAGATCACACATACATCACTGGTGGGAATGTAAAAGCATACAAACACTCTGGAACACAACTTGGCACTTTTCCCAAGGTTTGCTCACGGGTCTTTTCAGTTATTTAACATTCTTGAGATGAAGTGAGTTGGTGGGAAGGTTGTTCCTTCCACTAGGTATACACAACCAAAAGAAGCATAAAGGCTTGTTCAGGGTTAAGGATATGATGAGGACAGGAGGGAACTGATATGGCTATAAAAGACACATGTGAGCTTTGGCTGAAATATCCCATATATTTTTTTTTTGGGGGGGGAAGACCCAAAGATTGAACCAGAGATGCTTAACCACTGAACCATATTCCCAGCCCTATTTTGTAGTTTAGAGACAGGGTCTCACTGAGTTGCTTAACATCTCGATAAGTTGCTGAGGCTGGCTCTGAATTTGCAATCCTCCTGCCTCAGCCTCCCAGGCTGCTGGGATGACAGGCTTGACCCACCACCCCTTGACTGTGTCCACAGTTGTGGTACTATGGCATGATTTCGTAAGATGTTATGCCTGAGCCGTCAGGCTAATGGGAAGCTGGACCTTTCTGTACTATTTCTTACAACTACCTATTAATCCACAATTAACCTACAATCTAAATTTAATATTTTTTCTTTTTGCATTTATTTACTTTTTATTCTTTTTAGATATAATGGCAATAGAGTGTATCTTGACATAACATACATTCATGGAGGATAGCTTATTCTGATTAGAATCCCATTTTTGTTGTTGTACATGACATGGAGTTTCACTGGTGGTGCAAAGTTAAATTTCTTAACAAGTTAATTTTTTAAAGTTAATTTCTTAAATTTCTTTTTTTTCCTTATAGAGCTTCTGCATGAATGACTTGTAATTCCATAAACTTTTACTGTTATACAAGTAAGTTCTGCTTAAAAATAGTCTATTAAGGGCTGGAGTTGTGGCTCAGCGGTAGAGTGCTCACCTGGCACATGCGAGGCCCTGGGTTCGATCCTCTGCACCACATAAAAATAAATAAAATAAAGATATCGTGTCCAACTACAGCTAAAGGGTAAATATTTTAAAAAATAGACAATTAAGTGATCTATTCAGAGTTCCTAAAACTTGATATTCATTTATTGAAACTAAAAGATTGCTTTGGTTTTTAATTCTGAATTTCAGTATGAATGCTGTCTGACAGGCAGATTTTACCCAACTGTGCAGCTTTTAAGGAGCAGGTAGGCACCATCTGATCATGTGTCCCTGAGCTGTGGGGATAGAATACCTTATATTGTTCAGTTACTTGTCTACAGTTTTTGATGTATCCTGATGATGTCCGTTTTGTTTTTATCTTACATTATCTTGGTGTAGGCTCATGATGGTTAATTGAATTTAATTGGGGTTGTTTGCTTAACTTTATAGTGAGCAGCATTATCTACTCTATAACTTTCCAATAACTAGACTTGCACAGGTCTTTTGTGTTCAAAAGATTTTTTGTGTGGTTCAAAATGAGTCACCCTTACCTGCATACTACAAAGGTATATACATAATCCTGAAAGGGTTTTTTTGTTTTGCTTTTTTTTTTTTTTTTTTTTGGTTGTTTTTTTTTTTTGGGGGGGGGTGGGTACCAGAGATTGAACCCAGGGACACCTATCCACCAAGCCACATCCCCAGCCCTTTTTATATTTTATTTAGAGACAAGGTCTCACTAAGTTGCTTAGGGACTTGCTAAGTTGCTAAGGCTGGCCTTGAACTCACAATCCTCCTGCCTCAGCCTCCGGAGCCACTGGGATCACAGGCACACACCACCAAGCCCAGCCTGCAAGAATTTTTCTTGACAACTGACTCTTCATTTTTATTCCTGAATTATTTTTCCACTGAGTGGTAGTTGGGTGGTTGGGCTGGGAGAGCTTTCATTCCACTAAGTACCCACAACCAAAAGAAGTATGAAGGCCTTGACCTTCGACTCCCTGGTTTGATACTAATTTTCTTTAGCTGAGTTTAATAGAAGGAGTCCAGATAGGGGTTGCCCATCCATACGTGCAAGTGTTGACTTATCGAATGAAATAAGACCTAGATACACTGGACCTCCATGGCATGAAGCAGTGTTGACTGTTCATGACACCAATGACTCTGACTACTGGCTTTAAAACCCAGGTGGAGGATCTTCCTATTTCAGCCCAAGGACACGCTGTTAAAAACGCATTTTCATTTCCCACAGAACAAAGTGAGCTTTGTACACTGGCTGGTGCCACTTGAGGCAAAGGAAGGCTCTCTCAGATTGCTTTTGGAATGATGAAGAGTGTGTCTCTCATCCAAGAACTGAAATGATACCTTCAGGTGAGTCCCGAGTCCAAATCCTCAAAGGAGGGATTTAGGAAAGCATTTGAGAGGATCAGGTTTAAACCAAACAATCCCTTAAGAAGAAATTCCATTCAAGATCTTTCTTTAAAACAGGAAATTAAACAGAGTCATTATAAGGCAAACTCTGGAGACGGGAGCACCTTCCCTCCCGCCAGTGAGCTACGTGGACTTCATTTGGGATCTTCTGTTAATTGAAAATTCTATTTAAATTGATCCTGGAAACCACAGCTCCTTCCAAGTGCAAAGGTTGGAATGCTAGGCCACATGCGTCATTTCAGAAGCATAGAATATTCCTGAAGTACAGCTTCTTGTACAATTATCAAGTTTGAAGTCTCCGGGAGTCTTATTTTTTAAGTACTTCATTAAATTCATGGGTCTAATCCCCAAAACTCTTGCAGCAGTGGACGGGTCCAGGTTACAGAACATGAATTCTTTCAGGAGGCTGCTTGAATTAACATCCTTTATTAAAAGCACTCAAGGCACGCCGGAAAGCTGAGCTGGTGAAGTCGGCATGGGTTGGCACTCTTTCCAGATGTTTTTATTTTCAGGTTTTCATTAAGTGAGTATCAGCAGAATAGCCCACGCTGTACAAACAACGGCTTGGATCCCCACCCAGCCAATAACTCTTTCAAATGCTTTCAACAAAGAGGTCTCTCCACCACCGAATTACACATTGTTCTTTATGACCCCCAGAAAAACAAAAAAAAAAAAGAAAAAAGAAAATTTAAAAAAAGACTTCACACACAGCCTTTCAAATTCTGGCCCCGGCAGAATGTCAGTGCAAACTCCTCTTGAAATGTTGAACAGTGAATACTGAAAATTAATCCTATTTTATTGCAATGTTCTTTCTGGGTGCAGAAAAGGAGGGATTGGGAGAAAAGTGTTCAGTCCATTTAAGGCCTTGGCTGGCTTTATAGAGAGAGATGTCTCCTGATAGATCAAGGGTTTGGAGAGTGCTGGAAGTGAGAATCTGCCTGGCATATTTGAGGAAGAGAGATCACTGTGATGGACCAGAGGGCAGAGGGCCGGAAAAGCTATGGGAGATGAGGTCTGGACAGCGTAGGACCAGACCCTGGTGAGCCTTGCAGACCAAAAGAACCTTGGGCTTTTACTATAAATAGGGAAGAAAACCCTAAGAGGCTTCCAGCAGGTTAGGGTCAAGATACGGAGCTGACCATGCAGGCAGGGTCTCTGGAAGATGGATCCCCACATGGAAATCAGGGAGGGAGCAGATGCTGGAGAATGGACCAGCAATGTGTACTACAGTGAGTGACAGAAGGAAAATAAAACAAAGTATGTTTTTGGAATATTCACACATGTGTAAAACACACACCCATCCAACAGAGAAATCGGACGTCCCAAATACCTTTGTAGCCGTGACAGTGAACAAAGTCCAGAGACAAAAGAATTGAGTATCACTGAAGTGTTTTGATCAAGACTGATTATTATTTTTTTTTTTAATTAGGGTCACTTTGAGGAGTCCGGACCGCTCAGGAGTGGGTCTCCTTAGTTCCATCTGTCCGATGTTTCAAGAAAAAGTCTGTTTTGGCAGCCAACGGTGTCTACGACGCTTATGTAAAATATGTTAAACATCTGTCCCTGATCAACTTCAATATCACGGCCTTTACTGTGTCTAATACTGACCTACCAAAATATAACTTACTGGAGAGGGGGATTTTTTTCCCAACTCAGTCTTAAGATGATTATGTTGAGTCCCGAGAGAATGGTTATATTGCAAAGAGGCCAAATAACTGATCTCTCAGGAGTAAAGGGAAATTTCTAACTTTGACAATAGTATCATTAATAATAGTATCATTAATTTGGGGACCACATGGGACGAATTTGTCCCAAATCCTATTTGAATACTTATCCATGTTTATTTGTAGCTTGTATCTCTGATATTTCTTTAGGTCCGCCAAGGCACCTTGAAACCCATCTTCCATGAACAAACAGACTTCCATCTGTACTGACTCACTTCCATTGTGCTGACTCACCTGGAATTTCTACTCAATCATCATTGACACTCCCAAGGCAGCCCCTTAGGACACACAGCACTATGAACCCTGCCTATGATTGATACTCCATTGTGTGTCAGGTAATCCCCTGAGGCTCTATACAATAGTCCATCTTCACACCAAACAGCTGTGTGGCCTTGGGTAATTTACTAAATATCTCTGAGCCTCAGTCTCCTCATTTGTATAATGGGGAGAATCCCCCAGTGTTGTATGTGAGGATTGAATGAGCTAAAGTCAAGTACTTAGACCTCAATGGCACAGGGTAGGCACTAAATGTGTGGCCTAATAGTTCTCTAATTTAATAACCCTCACAGGATGGTAAGATAATACCATTATGTTCTCCATCTCATTGTTTAAAGATATGAGAAGATTAATGAGAACAGGAAAGATCATGATAAGTAGTAATCACTGGGCTAGCAAATTATATGCATTATGACTAATATTTACCATACCTACTGGGTCCAGTGACTTGGGAGGCTGAGGCAAGAGGATCATAATTTCAAAGCCAGCCTCAGCAACTTAGCAAGACCCTAAGCAATACAGCAAGATCCTATCTCAAAATAAAATATAAAAAGGGCTGGGAATGTGGTTCAGGGGTTAAATGCCCCCAGGTTCAATTGTTGATACCTAAAAAAAGTGGGGGGGGTTACTGGGGTAGGGCACTCTTGGGTTGGATTGACCCCAGTACCCACCTTTAAAAAATTTTAACATTCCCTATTCCCATTGAAAAATCAAATCTCAAAGAGGTTAATGTCACATAGTTGGATTGATGGAACCAGGTTTCCAATCAAGGTCTTTTGGTAGGAATATCGATGACAGCTGTGCCACACCAGGCTACCTGCAACCTTCAACTTGTCCACCTGGTACAAATCAATTTTAAACTGACGCGCCACTGAATTGGCTGAGAGATTTAAGATACCTTTACCTTCTTCAATTAACCAAAATCCTAAGATCATCATTTTTTTTAAATAATTTATTACAACCACATCTTTTTTTCTCCAATGCTATTCATTTATCCCCCTATTTCTCCTTTTGGTTCAAAAGTTAAAGTCATTGGACAATGGACTATAGAACTGTGCTTCCTGATGCTAAAGCCTATCTCAGGAAATGGCTTGGCTGCTGGAGGATGGGCGGGGTGCTAACAGGGACTGGAGGCAGGCAGTCCTGTTCTTACTTAAGCAACAAGGTTCAAAGCATCAGAACACTGAGATAAGCATGGGCTAGACCTGTGTTTCACGGCAGGTGATGATCCCACAGTAAATCACTTGAGCTGGTGCTTAGGAAAGGTGCAGATTTCTGGGCCCAACTCACTGAGTCCAGAAAATTGGGGTTAAGAGCTAGTCATTGGACAATCAGTCAACAAAGATGTGAAAAAAAAAAAAAATTCAACATCTCTAGCAATTAGAGAAATACAAATCAAAACTACACTGAGATTCCATCTCACTTCAGCCAGAATGGCAATTATTAGGAACACAAGCAACAATAAATGTTGATGAGGATATGGGGAAAAGGTACACTCCTACATTGCTGGTGAGACTGCAAATGGGTGCAGCCAATATGGAAAGCAGGACGGAGATTCCTCAGAAAAGTTGGAATGAAACCACCATCTGACCCAGTTAGCCCACTCCTCAGTCTATACCCAAAGGACGTAAAATCAGCATACTACAGTGACACAGCACATCCATGTTTATAGCAGCTCAATTCACAATAGGTAAGCTATGAAACCAACCTAGGTGCCCTTCAACAGATGAATGGATAAAGAAAAAATTATACACACACACACACACACACACACAAAGAGTAGAGTATTACTCAGCCTTATAGAATGAAATTATGGTATTTGTCAGTAAATAAATGGAACTGGAGACTATCATGCTAAGTGAAATAAGCCAATCCCAAAAAACCAAAGGCCAAATGTTATATGTCTCTTATATGCATATGCTAACTCACAATGAGGTGGGCAGGGAGGAATAGAGACTTTGGATTAGACAGAGGGGAGTGAAGGGAGGGGAGGAGCTACAGGGGTAGGAATGGCAGTAGAATCATCCGACATTATTACCCTATGTGCATATATGATTCCACGACCAGTGTGATTCTACATCATATACAACCAGAAGAATGAGCAGTAATACTCCATGTATGTAGGATGGGTCAAAATGCATTCTACTGTCATGTGTAACTAATTAGAACAAATTTAAATAGGAAAAACAAGGAGGTCTTCATTGAGACTTCTTACAAGTTCACCTTGTGGCCCCGATGCGCCGTAGGGGTTGGAACTGTTGCTCTGCCCGTGTGACTTCTCCTCATTTCTCACTGCCTGCATGCACCCACTTTATTTGATTTCACACATAATCCCATTGAACTTCCAAAGTAGGCTAATAACTACAGACATAATTCGTAATTGCAGAATTTGCAAATGAGCAGCTTAGGTATCCTACCACGTGAAAACCAGTGTCCTGTTCCCACTTTAAGCCTGGTCAAGAAATCCACTTTAAAACGAGGACTGATGCTTTATCATTCTTTCCTCTCTGTCTGTTAACTTCTTTTCTGTTCTTTTCTGGTTAATGTCCTCAAATCTACTTTCCAACACACTAATTTTCATCAGTATCTTGTATGCTGTTGAATCTCTCCAAGAAAATTTTCAAAGTTTAGTTGTATTAATATTTTTTTTACAGATAAAGGACTTATTTATACCCTTTTGTAAGCCTGTGTATTCTTTTTTCCTCTAATTTCTTATTTTTTTTCACCATAATTTCTGATATCTTGAATCATTTAAATCCTGTTTGCTTCGTGAACAGCTGTTTACTTAACTGGTTGTTTTATTTTACACAGTATTTCCAAGTTTTATAGAAGGAAAGTTACCTTAGTGTTATGGTTTGGATAGTAGGTATCACCCAAAGGCTCAAGTGTGAGACAATGCACGATGGTTTCGAGGAGAAATGATTGGGTGGTGATAGCCTTAACCAAATTGGAGAGTTAATGCCCTGATGGGATTCACTGGAGGTGAGGAGGGGGGTGGCTGGAGGAGGTGGGCCTTGGGGGTATGGCTTTGGGGTGTGTATTTGGTATCCAGCAAGTGGAATCTCTGCTCTCTGATCATCATGTGAGCCAGAAGCCCTGTCATGTATATCTAAAAAGAACACATTAGGGGCTGGGGATGTAGCTCTGTTGGTAGAGCGCCTGCCTCCCATGCACAAGGTCCTGGGTTCAATCCCCAGCACCACTAAATAAATAAATAGAACACATTAAAGGAAAAAAAAAGACCCAGAGCCTACTTTTTTTTTTTTGAATGACATAATTTTATAGACATTCTGTAACATTTTTAAGGACCAGCATTGTAGTAATATTACAGAAATGCAACATTGATGACATTGAATTGTCTCTTCTAACTAGAGTGAAATTCCCATGTTCCACCAAGAAGTCTTCTGCCCACTTCTGAGGTGGAGATAGCTGCAATAACTATTCTTTCCAATTTCATCCCTTTGGACTTTGGATTTGACCAGCCTGGGACCACATTTCTCAATATTGAGAGAACAAATGGAATAAGTAGTTTCTGTAATTCGCACATCATGTTCCGTGTATCGGCTGCTTTCTTTTGCGTAAACAAAATCTTGGCCAGTGAGAACACCTAGTAATAGAGAAAGCATTGTTACGACGTTCAAAACAGGCTGAGAAATAAAGAGCCCTGGTGATAATTAAGAAAGCATATCATTGAGTAAAATAGGTAATTAGCCGTGATAATGGAAATATAAACAGGACCTAATTAGCAGGACTTTTCTTTACTATCTCTTAGTGGAGACAGTCAACATTTGGTATTGAGTTATCACACCCATGTGCATAATTTCTTAGTTGATTTTGGCCCCGCTGACTCAGTCGTAGTCAGAATGTCCAAAATAGTTGAGGGTAGTCATAATGCTGAGGAATTATATTCATACCATTTCCAATGAGGGAAGGACAACATGAGTATGGGGCTGTGCTGTCCGATCAAGGCTCTTGTGACAGTTTCTTCACCTGATATCTGTGTTCTACTCTGTGCCTTTCTTTACCCGAGGGTGGAGAAGAGGCTTAGTTCCTCAGTGAACTGCAGCCTGACTTCCTTGCTCATGAGTCTACCACACCTGCTCACCATGGTTTCCAGTGACCGCCATATTGCCGAAGCCACTGGAAGCCTTCCCCTCCCAAGGACAGCTCTTGAGAACTTTTCACCCTGTTGACCACTCCCTTCTTAAAAATGCACCCTGTTCTGAGATAGCCCTCTCGCTTGGTTTTCTTTCCATCCCTGAACTTACGCCCTCTCTGTCTCCTTTTCTAGCTCTCATCTCCCTGCCCAATGGTAAATGGGACTTCATTAATGGTCTTCCCCTCTTCTCTCAATAACCATCACATCATCTCACACCCAGAATAATCATAATTAAGCTGAATCGTTCCTGATGCCTTAGCTCTGGGGCTCAACACTGGTCTTCTGGATTATTCCAGCACTTTCCCAATTTTTCTCTTGCTCCCAATCTTCTACCTCCATTCATTCCTCCATTCATTCTGTACCTATTTGTTCAAACTGCAGGTTTGACCTCATCTTTATTTGTTCTCTGTCCTTGGGCTTGTTTTTTTTTATAAAGTCATTTGGAGCATGATATGATTTGGGGAGTTTGTAACTGCTGAAGGCTGGGTGAGCCACCCCAGGGGCTGAGGTGACAGTGATGATGGCAGTCATCACAGAGACTTCCCGAGGGGAAAGCTGTATGTATGGGACCCGTTTGAGGAGTGCGGCACTTTCCCAGTGTTTTCCAGGATCAGCATTTTGCCACCTGAAATATAGTGGCCAGAATGCACACTGGTCATTCATAGATTGTCTTCTTGTCAGGTTTCATATTTGGGTTAAGGACAGTAGGTGAATAAACCTAAGTACGAAGAACCAGTAGCCACCTGACTCAAGGACTCCAGGAAAGCCACTGGCCTGTGTTGTCACTTCCCCCCAGCAGCCTGTCACAAGTACCCATTCCATTAGGATCAGAT
Source organism: Callospermophilus lateralis (assembly GCF_048772815.1). NCBI lineage: Eukaryota > Metazoa > Chordata > Mammalia > Rodentia > Sciuridae > Callospermophilus > Callospermophilus lateralis. The sequence continues at coordinate 167,731,656 of NC_135305.1, forward strand.
TAGGCTGCTAGTGACACAAAACCCCAAACAACAGAAACCTGAATTGGAAATTCCCAAAGCAAGTGGCCTGTTAAGTGCCTTGCCCTCATGGGTGGGAGGCATGAGTCAGTGTCTCTGTGACTAGCTAGAAGTATTGGGTTGAAAGAAAATGCCAGAAAGAAACCAGTTTCAAACTGGAGCTCTGACGGTCTCTGTTTGCCCGGTGGAGAAAACTTCACCTGTAGGCTTCGTGAAGACAGAAACAGGACCTGCTTTGTACACCATTGGATTGTGGCATGTGGTAGGTACTCAGGAAGGCTTCAGTGAATTAAATAAGAAAATGGCCCAATGGGATCAGCAGAATTGTGTAGCAAATGACGGAGAACGTCATCACAGCCCTGTGCAGTGGCGCATCCTGTCATCCCGGCAGCTCTGGAGGCTGAGGCAGGAGGATCGCAAGTTCAAAGCCAGCCTCGGCAATTTAGCGAGGCCCTAAGCAACTCAGTGAGACCCTGTCTCTAAATAAAATATTTTAAAAAAAGGTTGGGGACGTGGCTCAGTGAGTAAGTGACCCTGGTTTCAATCCTCAGTACAAAAAAAGGAGAAGGAGGAGAAGGGGAAAGTCTTGGAGTGAGCAGGAGAGTTTGGGAGGAAGTGAGGAGAGCCCATCGGCACCTTAATACCGGCAAATATTTTGCAAATTGGTGAGTCCTTTTTACACATCCTTAGGAGCTAGACCTTTTTTTTTTTTTTTTCCTCCTTAAGTTCTTCTTGGATACTTTATAAACCAAGACGGGATTAAAAATGCAAACTGGAATCAATTTAATCAATCAGTTGAACAAATAAAAGCAGGAAAAAAACCTGTTACAAGGATGCGTATTAAATGACAGACATGAAAAAGCTTTCAGTCCCATGAGCTTTGGGCAACTTCCTCTGGTCCAGATTGTTTTTGCTTTAAATTAAACAAATCTAAATGTTTGTAAAATTCTGCAGAAAATGTGGTGACCACATGAGCACCATGAGGGAGAGCTCTCTTTTTTCATGAGTCGTGGTGATCTGTTAACGGGATGGTCACGGTGTCAGGACCCTCATTCCACGTCCGTCATGGTGCGTTGAATCCCACCTGGACCCTGCATCAGGTGACCGCTGGAATGTGCGAATGTTTCTCACCCACATTTCCAATAGCCCATACCAGACCAGTGCACTGAAGTTTTCTTTTTTACTTCACAAGAAAGTCATGTATATTTTTCATCAAATATATCTTGTCATAACTTTGTTAGCTTGTTTCACATTGAGAATCATAACGAAGAGTCAACCTCAACCCATAATTCAGGTATGTACAAAATAAAATTTCATTTTTTCTATACCTTGCCTTGTATGATTTATTTATTATGCATATATGCTTTGTTGTTTATTATAGATATACTACATTTCATTATTATATTAATATATGTCATATATTAAGCAATAAGCATTATTTATTATAAATACTATTCTACTATTGTTTATTAAGTACCCATTACAAACTTTATTTATTTATTTATTTATTTATTTTTTGGTACCAGGGATTGAACTCAGGAGTGCTTAATCACTGAGACACATCCCCAGCCCTGTAACCCCCTTTTTTTTTAATTTCAAAAGAGGGTCTCACCAAGTTGCTTAGGGCCTTGCTAAGTTGCTGAGGCTGGCTTTGAACGTGGGATCCTCCTGCCTCGGCCTCCTGAGCCGTTGGGATGACAGGCACACACCTTAGTGCCAGGCTATTTCTAGGATTTACAACAGCCCTACATCAAGGCATATTCAAATATGGCAATTAAAGACACAAGCTCAAAAGTTAAGTAACTTGCACATTGTTCGAGATGACAGAGCTATTAGTCCAGCCCCCAGATCTTTCTGGTAGCCTCTGACATGGGACCAACTTCGTTCTCTTCCTGCTTAAGCTAGTAACTTTAGCACAGCACAGAGAAAAAAGATAGGCTGTTGCCAGTTCCTGACCTTGGTTGAATCTGAGGGCTGATTCAACCAACAGGGAACCCAGCGAGGTCACAGGCGGCTGTTGGAACGGCAGGTTCACCCATGATTGCCCTGGCCTCTGGCATCATCTCAGAACAGGGCCTTTGCTGCTTCCTGTGTCAGGAGGACCTCCATTTCTGATAAATGATGGTTGCTGGGATTGGAAAATTTATGCCCAACCTTTGGCAACCAGCTGCAGGTTGACTTCCTCAAACTGACTGCCTGCAGCTCACGGGCACAATTGAGCATGAGCGCTGGATTCCCAGCCGCCGCTCGGAGCACCACAGGGACCCGACTGGGAGTTCTGATGCTAGTTTAATCTTTTCTATAATAATTTTCATCCTTTATCTGAAGACAGCTGTTCCTTTCGTTCTGCTTTGTGCTGCACAGATCTAGTTTTCGTGTGTCCTTTTGGGAAGAGGGCAGTCCCCACGAAGTTCAAGGGGCAGCTCGAATACCTAGCTCAGTTCTGTTTAACTCCTGGGTCGGTTTTCAGCATTTGGTTTTCATTTTCTCCTTATTAACATCCTGGCTTAGACCACTCTTTAATTTATCTAGTACTATAAATAATTCTGTACACATCTGTCGTTCATTTTTAACAGCTTCAGGGAAGCAGTTTTGTGTTATCAATGTTGTTCTCTTATTGTTCAATGTACTAATTCAACATCTATTTATTAAGCATCTAGAGTATGCCAGGGACAGGTCAGCAACAGAAGATATAAAGAATGACACAATTTGGTCCTTGCCTCAAAGCGTTTAGACCAATGTTTCACACAATGTGATGTTAATCAGTTTTATAGGAAAAAGGATTCCATGGGCAAATGGATTTGGAAAATGCTGTGTTAAATTACTACACACACACACACACACACACACACACACACACATACCTCTTGCCACTGCAGCACTTCTCAGAAACTCTAATATGATGATTTGTACTATGAATCTCCAAAAGGAAGAATAAAATAAGTTGTTTGTTTTTGTACTGGGGATTGAACTCAGAGCAACTCTACTACTGAGCCCCATCCCCAGCTCTAGTTTTGTAGTTTATTAGAGACAGGGTCTCACTGAGGTGCTTAGGGCTTCACTATTGCTGAGGCTGGCTTTGAACTTGTGATCCTCCTCCCAAGCTTCTGGAATTACAGGCATGATCCACTGTACCTTCCTGGGAGAATAAATCATGTAACTTTTCCTAAAATGTTTAAGCACAGGACTGACATAATCTCATGGGACAAGTGTTTTGTGAAATACACTTTAGGGAATGATGCCTTAGAGGGTGGTAGAGGGGAGAGACATTGAAAGTCATTGAGATAATGTCAGTTAAAAAATATGGAGCTTTAACTCTGGAGCCAGGCATGATGTAGATGCAGAAAAGAGGGCACCAATCCTCTTTAGGAAGGTGGTGAAAATATCACCAAGGAAGGGGGATCTCAAACTGACAATGGAAAATCAGGCAAAGCCTCACATAAAAACCTTTAAGAATATTTGTTGATACTAATTACAATGCACCAAAAAGAAATAAATAAAAAATTCTAAAAAATATTTGTTGACAAAAGAAATAATCAGTGAGGTAACTAGATCAGATAGAGCAATAATCTCTAGGATATATAAAGAACTCAAAAATATTAACACCAAAAAAATAAATAACCCAATGAATAAATGGCCAAGGACCTGAACAGACACTTCACAGAAGAGAATATTCAATCAATCAACAAATATATGAAAAAATGTTCATCATCTGGCAATTAGAGAAATGCAAATCAAAACCACTCTAAGATTTCATCTCACTCCAGTCAGAATGGCAGCTATTATGAAGACAAACAACAATAAGTGTTGGAGAGGATGTGGGGAAATAGGCACACTCATACATTGCTGGTGGGACTGCAAATTGGTGCAGCCAATAGTGAAAGCAGTATGGAGATTCCTTGGAAATCTGAGAATGGAACCACCATTTGACCCAGCTATTCCTCTCCTCAGTGTATACCCAAAGGACTTAAAAACAGCATACTACAGGGACACAGCCACATCAATGTTTATAGCAGCACAATTCACAATAGCTGAACTGTGGAGCCAACCTAGATGCCCTTCAGTTGATAAAGAAAATGTGGTATATACATACACAGTGGAATACTATTCAGCAATAAAAGAGAATAAAATCATGGCATTTGCAGGTAAATGGATTGGAATTGGAAAATATCATGCTAAGTGAAGAATATTTGTGGACAAAATGAGTAACAAAGATGACATCTGCATTCAACTTAATATTTACTATCACAAACCTTCATAGTTATGCTTTATTTTGTTTACATATTAAGAAGCTAATTGATAAAAAAAAAAAAAAAAAAAAAAAAAAAACTCTGAATGGAATTGGCCCCCAAGATGGCCCTGTGATGATCTCTGGAACCTGTGAACAGGTTGAATGACACAACGGGCTTTGTAAAGGTGAGGCAGTTAAAGATCTTGAGATGAAGGGATTGTCCTGTGTTTTCTAGGTAAGCCCAGGGACATGACAAAGGTCCTAATAAGAGGGATACAGGAGATCAGGGAGACAAAAGGCCACATCCACCAGAAAGGCAGAGAAGGATCTGAGGATGCTACGTCTCTGTGCTGAGAGGAAGGAAGGTGGTTGCTATGGTGTGGATGGGAGGTGTCCCCCAGAAGCTCACGTGTGAGACGGTGCAGGAAGGTCCAGAGGAGACATGACTGGGGTGTGAGAGCCTTAACCCAACCAGTGAATGGACCCCTGATGGGCTTAACTGGGAGGTGGCTGGAGGCAGGTGGGGGTGGCTGGAGGAGGGGGCGTTGGGGGCGTGGCTTTGGGGTCTCTCTTTGTCTCTGGAGAGTGGAGTCTCTCTCTGCTTCCTGATCACCATGTGAGCTGCTTCCCTCCACCACACTCCTCCTCCATGATGTCCTGCCTCCCCTCCTGCCCTGAGGGATGGAGCCTGCTGTCTGTGGACTGGGACCTCGGAAACTTTTTCTCCTCTACAATTGTTCTGGCAGAACATTAAAATAGTAAGTCGGTGCTCTTTAAAACTGCTAGGTTCGTCATGTTTTGTTCCAGCAACTGAGTAGCAATAGGAAACTACTACAGGAATTTTATTTTCTTGATTTTTAAAACCACACTGTTAAAAATGACTGACAACTTCAAATTGCTTTTATTTAAGTGAGTTTTCGCACTGATGTTTGCCACATTAGACATTAAAGCTAAGAATGTGTTAAATAGTTATTAATGGATTTAAAAGCAATTAAATTCTTTACAGGCTAACAAAAATGCTTATTTTTATGAATATGATTCTATTTTCCAAAACCAAAAAAAAAAAGCTAAAAATGAGTGACATTATTATACATTCTTGCAAATTTTGTAACAATTAGCTTAATAGAAAGCAACTAGATTCTCACAACTTCTTCTGTTTTCTGATGTATTATCATGTGTCCTGCATCCTCTGGAGAACTCCATTGTATACCCTTAAAAGAATACAAAGGAAAGGTCAATGAGGCCTTACTATTTTCATGACACTAGCGTTGACCTCACAGACCCCGTGACAGATTCTCAGGGTCCTCCAGGTCACAGTGAGGATCTGACATCGGGAACTTATTATGTCCTGGGCACCTGGGGTTTGGTGAGCTGTCTGATTGGATCCTCACAACAACCTTATATGGTCATGTATGCACTGAATGTTTAGGTGTCCCCAAAATTCATATGCTAAGATCCTGACTTGCAATGTGATGGGATTCTGGAGTGCGGCCTTTGGGACATGATTCAGTCGTGAGGTTGAAGCCCTGGTGAATGGACTAGTTCCCTGACAGAAGGGACCACAGACAGCTCTCTTTCCACCAGGTGGGGATGCCACGTCCAGGAGTTGGCAGTCTCCAGTCAGGAAATGGGCCCTCCCAGCACCCAGCCATGCTCACATCCGGCTCTCAGACTTCAGCCCCCAGAACTGGGAGCAATACATCTACCAGCAGTATGGTTGGGATAAGAGCTGCTCCCCAAAAGTTCCTGGGTTAATACAGGAGGTGAAATCATTATGAAAGGTGTAATCTAATCAGTGGGTTGATCCATTTCTGGGTAGTTTTAATCAGCTTTTTCGCTGCTGCAACCAAAACACCTGACAAGAGCAATTTTGGAGCAGGAAAAGTTTGTTTTGTGATCATGGCTTCAGGGGTCTCAGTCCCTAGATGGCTGGCTCCATGCCTCGGGGCCTGGGGTCAAGCAGAACATCATGGCAGAAAAGTGTGGATGAAGTGGCTGGGAACACCAGGAAGCAGAGAGAGCTCTGCTCTCCAGAGACAAAACATATACTCTAAAGGCACACCCCCCGAGCCACCTCCTCCAGCCACACCCCACCTGCCTTCAGTTACCACTCAGGTGCTCCCCGCCAGGGAATTGATGCACTCATTAGGTTTCAGCTCTCATATGCAATCATTTCACCTCTAAACCTTCTTGCATTATCTCACACATGAATCTTGGTGGGGACAACTCATTTTGAAACCATAGCATGGATTCATGATTTTAAACACAATTGTAGGCAGGTGGGCCATGGCTGGACAAGGTGAGTCACTGGAGTTGAGCCCTTAGGGATTATATTGTGTACCCTGGCTTCTCTCTCTCTCTCTCTCTCTCTCTCTCTCTCTCTCTCTCCTCTCTCCTTCCAGGCTGCCAGGCAGTGAGCAACTTTCCCCCACCATGTCCATCTACCATGATGCGCTACCTCACCTCCAGCCCAGAACAAAGGGTCTCAGCCAACTGTGGACTGCAACTCTGAAACCGTGAGTCCAAATAAGCTTTTCCTCCTCTAAGTTGTTCTTATCAGGTGTTTTGGTTACAAGCAATGAAAAACTGAATAACACAATAAGCCACTCAGTCATGGCATTTCTATCATAGAAGCCCAAACAGTTTAAGACAAGTAGGTACTACTATTAGCCCATTTTATGTTATTGCTATTTTTATTTAATTTTATTTATTTATTCATTTATGCATGTTTGGGTACCAGGGATTGAACCCATGGTGCTTAACCACTGAGCCACATCCCCAGCCCTGTTTTGTACTTTATTTAGAGACAGGGTCTCACTGAGTTGCTTAGGGCCTCGCTAAGTTGCTGAGGCTGGCTTTGAACTCCTGATCCTCCTGCCTCAGCCTCCTAAGCAGCTGGGATGACAGGCGTGCACCACCACACCCAGCTAATATTACCCAATTTTAGAGATGAGGACACTGAGATTTAGAAAAGGTCAGCAACTTGTCTCAGGCTCTACAGTTGCAGGACCAGGATTCACACCCAGATAGCTTGACTCCACAGCCTGTGCTTTTTCTTACCCTTTCCATCATCCCCAATTAACCTGATACGTGTTTAGTGGGCATCACTAACCCACATGTCTAGGGCTCTCTGCTCTGCCTTTATTTTAACCTTTTCCTCTTCTAGACTAGATCTCATGCCAAGTACTTCACCCACCCACCACAATTTATCTGCATCAAATTTTCAAATTGCTAACCAAGCTAGAAGTCTATGAATTCTCTTTTCCTTATATTTTAAATCGTAGATGGACACAATACCTTCATTTTATTTGTTTATTTTTATGTGGTGCTGAAAACGGAACCCAGTACTTCACATGTGCAAGGCAAGCACTCTACCCCTGAGCTACAACCCCAGCACCCCTCTCCTTACTCTTACGTGTAAACTGAGGCCTGGAGGAAAAAAAGATATTCCCATGTGCTCACATAACCTAAGTAGTTATTAGCAGAGCCAGGATGAGAACTCAAAAATTCTGTCTGTTGAATTTTGATTTTCCGGGGATAACTTGTTACCTTGTTACATGAGCTCCCATAATTCCAAGGTGGATTTTTAAATATAACAGCAAAATAGAAGCTGTCCTCACATAGAATATTCATTTTTTACCAGCTGCTCAATGGGATCCATTCTCCAAAAAGGAAAGAAGGGCTACATCTGTGAAGGTTTTGAGGCAGCTGGTGAGGAGCACATTTTTGGTCCTTTACAGGGATGACGTTTGACTCTGTGACCATAGGAATGTCAACCCTCATACCAGATAGGCACTTAATAAGTAGCTATTGAATGAATGGATCCACCCCTCGCTCCACGTCTGCCATGTTTTTTGTGTTTTTTTTTTTAAAGTCTTGTCTGCAGAAATGCTGGTGATTTTGCATCTCCACTGGTGGAAGGCAGGTAGGAGTTTTTCTCTGAGCAAAAAGAACCACTGAGATACGTGTGGTAAAGCAGTTTTACTATTTGGCCTTCTGTTTTCCTTTCAAATTCCTGCTCAGGATCAGGGGCCTCCACCCTCCACCCTCCCTGCCTTAAAAGAGGGAGGAGAACTAAAAAGAAGAAGATAATGAGCCTTTGTAACAGCTCAGGCTCTATCTACAGCTTCCTCTGGAAGCCACCAACCCTTTTCCTCATGCTATCCAACCGTGCCCTTTTTTTTTTTTTTTTTTTTTTTTGTTATGTGGTTTTTGTTATCAAGGGGAAATTTTTTTTAAAGAATCGCCTTTTCAAATGCTTTTCAGAAGTCATCAGATGGCATGTCTGGAAGGGGGGAAAATGTTCAGAGGCTCGGGGAGTCAGACCTAGAGAAAGGCTCCCTCCTAGTTAGAACACACCTGCTCGCCGGAGAAGGTTCTGGCTCCCCCGTCTGAGGGCAAGGGGGTTACCGAGCCTAGCTGTGCAGCTGTTTGCTTTAACAAAATTGCTTACACTGTAAATATGCCAAGGTATTGTGCCTGGTGTACAGAAATCTTGGTTCGAGAGCAAATACATAAATCTGACCCTGACAGGAGCAGCTTAACCAGTCACATGTTAGAAAATATTCAGGGTTTTTCTTTACGAAAGCAGATTGCCTTGCCCCGTGGACTTAAGGGGATCCTATTTTTTCTGATTTCATTTCAAGTCCTCAGGCTCTCCGAATAATTGAAAGCAAGCAGGTGAAACCAGGTGCTTGGAGAACAATGAAAAACTACCTAAAAACATGAGTCATTTGGGGAATTTTTTCCCTCCTTATTTTTAAACAAGACCTGGTGGAATTAGCTGCTAAGAGCAGTTATTTCAATTTAGCTGGACCAGGTGGTTTCTTGGGCCACACTAGAACAGAGCAAATTCAGAGGGGGGGTTCCTCACGTATCTGGTCTGTTGCATGAAAAAAAAGGAGAGAATCACATGGATACCAGGGTTCTAAATTAAAAAAAAAAAAAACAGTGAGGTTGTTGAATTATCCTAAAACCTCTGTAACGAAGCTTGTCCCCACTTGTAGTCACAATCTTGGCTGGAGAGGTAGATTCAAATAGGGTCTCTTTGTTCCAAGAAATATTCTGAACCAAAATTAGTGCTAAAAGTCAGTCAACCCTGAACCGAGGGCCCAACAAATTACTCAAACCTTTGCTATTCTGACAGTCCCGTTCTTTATAGCCACATCCCTTTGTTACTTTAATTCCTTCCCCCCTCAAAAAAGAATGGTTAAAATTTATGGCTAGGAGAAATCACTGATCACCGCTGGCAAGTTAACTGAAGGGGCCAATTGTTCCATACGGCAAGAATCAGAGGGCCGGGGAGCCATTCACCAGGGAAGACGGATGTGCGAAAGGCCACAGTCCTGTTCCCTCCATTGTGTGATAAAGAATTTTCATGTTTGGTTCCAAATTCCTGAAGGCAGCCTGGTGTGCAACAGGCTGAGCCCTCGGGAGGGCCTGCGAAAGCTCCAAGTGTATGCTGCACACATGAGATTGGGGTCACGTTTCAGGAGACAAAGGTTTCCCGTTCACTTTTGTTGGCGTGGTCGAGACCTTTGACACAATCGTCAAGGCAGGAGCCACAAAAGGACGGTTTGGCTATGGCCACATGGATCCCGAATGGCCCCAGGCCCCATCAGATTCTGGCTAGGAAGGAGGTCATTGAGACAGACACCCCAAAGTGTTTCTAGGGACCCAGGGAGGCGCGTCGGTGCTTTAGACATCTCCCACTGGGTGTTCTGCTACAGGCTACTGTTGGGTCTTACCGGAATTCTCCACCATCTCCTACCAAGCAATGGAATCCCGGCCACCATTGCCACTGTTCCGCCAGAGTCCATTCTCAGTGTATCAAGACTGTGAGGCCAGGGAAAAGCTGGCTTCTGTCTAGGAGAGAGAGGTTTCTCTGCTTCACACTTTGCCCTCTGATCCCAGGCCCTATTAATGTGCCCATGTGTCATAGAGTCTGTTTTTGTTGCTATAATGAAATACCTGAGGCTTTATAGAGAAGAGAAACGAATTCAGTTCACATTTCTGGCAGTTCAAGAGCATGGCGCCAGCATCTGCTCCGACCTCATGGACCTCGTGGCAAATAGCACCACGTGACAGAATCACACGAAAGAGAAAAGGGGTCCCATGGCAAGACAGAAAGCAGGAGACTCTGGAGGGGCTGTTTCATAACTACTCGTTTTGAGGAGCTAACCTGGTCCTATGAGGGCTACAGTGATCTCCTCCAAGGGTAACCTGATCGTCTTCTGCTAGATCCACCTCTTCAAGATCTCTCTCTCTCTCTCAGTGTCATCACACCGACATCAAGCCTCCAGCACATGAATCAGTGGGGGACAAACAGCACCAGGTCTCCCCGATCCCATCTTGAAACCCACTGTGACTTCTCCAGGGAGCTCCCTACCAGGGTGGGGATGCATCCATGGTCCTGAGGAACAGACTTCACCTTCCCGAGATATCTGTGCCTTCCTGCCTGCTCACAAACCTTCCTCCTTAAGGGAATCATTTTTCTTCCAAGGTCTATCAGTTTATGCAGATCGGACACCAAGAAGACCCTGACCTGTCAGTCAAGGAGCGCTCACTGGTGAATGAAACCCAGGGCAGGTCCACCGTCACAATAAGCCAAGCAAGACCTCCACTGAAAGACTCATGTGACAGGCTGGGGCTGTTCCTCAGCGGTAGAGCGCTTGCCTAGCATGCGCAAGGCCCTGGGTTCGATCCTCAGCACCATGTAAAAATAAATGAAATAAAGGAATTGTGTCCAACTACAACTAAAAAATAAAGCACTCCTACCCACACCCCCTTCTCTCTCCTTCTGATGTATTCCTTCATTCCTGCCCCAGTGACTAGACACATTTTTGTACATGTTCCTAAGAATGAGAAAATAGAATTTTTAAAAATGGTATAAGTGAAAGGAAGAAGAAAAAGGAACCTCAAACCTTATGTCCTCTGCTTGGTCTTAATAACAATAGCCAGTGTGATCACTAACAGGCAGCCATTGCTTTAGGATTTATGAAGCATTTTACATACATTATTTCATTTAAATAATGAACTGAACACAACCCAAGTCTGTGGACCCCTGGTTGTTAAATAGCAATGAAATGGAACTTTCTGTTTCTAAGTAGGGAAGCTTTATAAAAATTAAAAAAAAAAAAACTTATTAAAAATAGTTCCAAAGGCAATTTGAACATCAAAGGGCTTTTTATGAAACAACATTTTGATGAGTTAAGTGTAAATGAATCAGCAACATATGGATCAAATCTTAGTTAAAATAAACAGGAGTTTAAAAATTAAGAGACAAAGTAGTTTGAAAACACATCTTATTTAATCCAAAGTGCCTGAGGGTAAAATAAAAAAAAAAAAAAAAAGGACTAAGACTTTTGTACACCAGTTTGTACACCAGGGAGGTGAAAAATGGCAGCTTGGTTACCTGGGATTTCCTGTGCCCCAGCCAGCATCATCAAATGCTGTAAACTCTAACCCCTAAAGGAGCAGAGACCTAGGAGTTACCATGAAATTTCTTTTTAAGTTATGAAATTATTGATTACTACTAGTTAACTGAAATCATGAATCTGGCTCTCTACAGGTTGATATTGATGATGCCACTGATCTTCTATTTGTCTAATGTCATTTAAGTCTTTTGTGGATTGTTGTGCTCTCTCTCCCTCACCTCCCACCCAAATTCTTATTATGAGAAAGCTCATGAGAGGAATTTTCCCTCCAAGAATGAAAAATCCACAGACTATGAAATTTTTGTTTCCATTTTTTTTCTCTGTTTTGTTTTTTGATTTGTTTTTTTTTTTTTTGGTACCAGGGATTGAACCCAGGGATGCTTAACCACTGAGCCACATCCTTACCTCTTTTTATCTTTTTTATTTTGAGTCAGGGTCTCACTGAGTTTCTTAGGGCTCCAATAAATTGCTGAGGATGACTTTGAACTTGTGATCCTCCTGCCTTAGCCTTCCTAATGGCTGGGATGCCAGACATGTGCCACAGTCCCTAGCTATTTATTCCATTTTTTTTTTTTTTACAAGTAGTTGGACACAATACCTTTATTTAATTTATTTATTTATTTTTATGAGGTGCTGAGGATCGAACCCAGGACCTTACACGTGCTAGATGAGTGCTCTACCACTGAGCCACAATCCCAGCCCCTATTCCATGTTTTCCTTGGTACATACAATTACACATAATGGTGGAATTCATTGCAACATATTCATACATGTACATGATATGTTTCCATTTCATTGATCAAAGAGATTTTTGGTTATTGACTGAGATAAATAAGCAACTTTAAAATTGATTTGATCAGGGGAGCCATAGTTGCTTCTAGAGTTAAATAAAAATCCTGTATTCTAATTAGCAACTAAAATGGACAAAAGCTTTGCTTTGCCCAAGACAATTTCCTTTTTTGGGGTGGGGGGTGCCAGAGATTAACTCAACCACTGGAACACCGAGTCACATTCCTAGCCTTATTTTATATTTATTTTATTTAGAGACAGGGTCTCACTGAGTTGCTTAGCACCTCTCCGTTGCTGAGGCTGGCTTTGAACTTGCGACTCTCCTGCCTCAGCCTTTCGAGTTGCTGTGCACCATTGTGCCAGGGCGATGATTTCCTTTCATCGTGAGAAAGTCAGCCTTCCTGACTGACCACCCTATACTTATTAGTGAGCATCATAGTTTGCATAGTTTGCAGAAGTACCTTACATTGGGAGATGTGTTTTTTTCTCCAGTATCAAATGCCACTGGGAATCTCTGGCTTCACACATGCAGATTCTTTTATCCTATGCCAGGAGTGAAATGCCCCAAGCAATTTCCACTCTTGGTCCTGCCCCAAAGACTACCACCACCTAAGTACTATTTGGTAGAGTTGTGATAATAGAGTTCCAGGAAAAGTTGGAACTGTGTCTGGGTGTCTACAATAAAATTGGGATGATAGGGGGAGTGTCATCATGGTACCCATTACCCTAACCCAGCTGTGCCATCCTATCATTAACTGGGTTGCAGAAACCAGAGTATCCTGAAGCAAACTGTCAAATTGTCAAAGCTGTCCTTCACACTCCTCTGGCTTCTTCCATTAGATTCTACAATTTCTGTGCCCACACACGGACCTGGAATCCTTCTGGGGGAGCGTGGAAAACAGTGTACTCAAAGTCCCGGGTTCGAGACTCACAGCCACCACTTTCTGGTGGATTCAGTAAGAATTTGTCCTTAAGCAGGATTTCTTTGTCTTCCAGGTCCCTCTTCTCCACTTGGCATTTGAGTGACCTTGCCTGAAAACACAATGTGCTGTCAAATAACTAGCTGTGGTGTTGCCTAGTTTGAATGTCACATCTGTAAGGTCAGGCACCGGTGACCAGAAGGAGGCAGATTAAAAGCTGCTGAAGGAGGCTTTATTGAGATTCGCTCCCAGGTGAGACCCTCCAGCCCAACAGAGCGGGTGGGGGGAGTGCACCCAGGCTCGGGGCAGGAAGGGAGGGCTTGGAATAGGAAAGGGAGGTTTTTAGGGTCCCTTTGTTCCTCAACCAACCTCAAACCAACCTATGGACATTCTTTGCATGAAGAAGTTCCTATAATCCTGTCTTGGGTCTCTGCTCCAGGGTCTCTCCCCACCCCTCAGTTCCTCCACCCTCTGTGGTGCCCCTCCCAGTCTGACACCATTGGTCATCAATATTTGTTCTCCATCAGCTTCATCTCTTCTAAACTTGCTCTGTCCAGGAGCCATTAGTCATGTGCAGCTTCTTAATTTTAATTCATGAACATTCAATGAACTTTAAAATTCAGGTCCTCGGTGACTCTAGCTGCATTCCAACGGCTCAGTAGCTGTTCTATTGCACAGAGTAGGAAATATGGAGCACACTCATCATTGCCAGAAGATCTATTGGACAGCAGGATTCTACTCTCTCGCAGGGCACGGTAAGCACATGCCTGTAATCCCAGCAGCCTGAGAGGCTGAGGCTAGAGGATTGCAAGTTCAAAGCCAGCTCAGCAAAAGTGAGGCGCTAAGCAACTCAGTGAGACCCTGTCTCTAAATAAAATACAAAATAGGGCTGGGGATGTGGCTCAGTGGTCAAGTGCCTCTGAGTTCAATCCCCAATACCAAAAAGAAAAAGGATTCCACTCTAAGATCCAGGGCTCTGGGCCTTCCTGCGCATCGTAGATGTGTAGCAACACCCCTGGCCTCGGCCCACTAGCTGCCTCTATCACCTCTTGCATTGCAATAACTGAAAACATCTGCTGACATTACCAGGTGACCCCTGGAAGACACCACCGTCCCCTAGTCACGGAATCGTGGTCAGTTGAAATTGACTGGGTAAATGAACCAGTGACCTCAAAACACTGACTTCTTGCTGTTAGCAAGCAAGAAGCCAGTTGGTATTTACTCTTAGGAAAAAAATAAAATAGAATCCTTATTTTAATCCCCTGCAGAATCTTCCAGGCCAACTCCACATCTGGGAAATGTTCTGTCGTTGCTTCTCTTCACATTGGGCAGAAGATGGAGCCTTGGGTCCTTGACAGCCCAGATGTGCACCAGCTCCTCATGACTCACGCTGACACCCATGTGCCCTGCCCCACCTTCGCCTTCCCCAAACTCCCTGGTTTAGACACACAGTCTCAGCCAAGGGCTCCTTTGTGGGAACGGACAGGGGATGGAGGCGATGTGGAAAGGAAGAGGGGAAGCCTAACACCCGGGCCACCAAGTCCGGCCACAGAGGACCATCTCAGAAGAGGGAAAGCATTGGGGTGTCCCAGAGGATACAGGGTCCAGCAAATGGCCCTGAAACCACAGCAGGCAAGAGAAAGTGCCATCTAAACAGAAGAGTTTAGTTTTTGGAAAACAGTCACAAGTTGTCAAGACAGAGAAGATGATGTTTGAAAAGCTGTGGGATCTTCTAGGACAGCTCTGTCCCCTTCAGTCTGCCACACCCTAATTTTCCCTGTTTCCTTTCTATGGTTGTTCTGTAAATATAGAAATATAGACTGTCACAGCCCTAAGAGAAAAGTTGCTTGCTTTTTTTTTTTTTTTCTTTTTGGTACCAGGGAGTGAACCCAGGGGCACTTTACACTAAGCCACATAGGCAGCCTTTTTAAAATTTATCTATTTATTTACTTATTTATTTATTTATATTTTAGAGACAGGGTCTCATTGAGTTGCTTAGGCCCTCGCTAAGTTGCTGAGGCTGGCTTTGAACTCGTGATCCTCCTGCCTCAGCCTCCCAAGCTGCTGGGATGAAAGGCATGTGCTACCACACCCAGTGAAAAGCTGCTTTTCTAAGGAACATATTTAAGGCAGCATTTCCTCAGTAGCCTATGGTAGGTTCTGTAGATAAAAAGTGGGTCGCACCAACTGGAGAAACGTTAACTACTCTGTCTCCCCTCTGGACTTCCCATTGCACATTTGCATATAAAGCCTCTGAGAAGTTCTGCAGCAAAAGATGTGTGTATATATATATATATATATATGATGTAAGGAAAATGCTAACTCAAACTAGAGGCAGGCATACCTATCCCACATGCCCTTAGCAAGAAAATGAAATAGCAGAAAGATGAGGTGTGAAAGCATGTTTAAATGGTGAAAATACAGGAATAAAGTCCATCGGATTAGGCAAAGGGTATAGAAGACAGAAGAAGGAATCAGGCATAACTTTTGTATGTTCACATATGAATACACAACTAGTGAAACCCCACATCATGTACCTCAAGAATGGGATCCTAAAGAATAAGTTGTTCTCCATGTATGTTTAATATGTCAAAATACACTCTACTGTCATGTATATCTAAATAGAACGAATTTTTAAAAATTTAAAAATAAAATCAATAGTGAGAATACAAACACAAATCATCCGATAAAACTCAGGAAGGCTACTCTCTGCAAAGAAGCAGAAAAACCCTGACTTACTGGCTTCAGAACAAATTTTACACCCCCTAAATTTTTTGGGTGTGATTCTCTTACTTTCTTTTTTTTTATTGGTTTTATTTTCACCCTAAAATTTTTAAAGAAAAGGAAAATAAAAAAAAAACACTGTTCCCTCAATGAGTAGACAAAGATTTATTCTTACAAAAAATAATCTGTTTACAGTTTTATTTTAGCTTCAGAATTTCACATGTTCTCCATTTCTCTTTCTTAGGAGTTCAACTCTTGGCTCTAATTAAGATCATTATGTTCAGCTCTTAATGTGCAATAAATTCCAGAGAATGAGCAGTTTTAGTTTATGAAAAATGATCATCCTCGGGCTGACAGCAATAATGGGCAAACTGGGCTCTGCAAGTGTTTCTTTGTCTTCTCCCTCTGCCAGCTCGGCTCTCTGGGAGGAGAACCCTCAGAGCCTCTGTGTTCAGAGGGAAGCCCCTTGCCTCACCCAGGCCACAGGGCTAGTGTGTGGCAAACTGTCAACCCAAAGCAGAAGGACATCTTCCCTCTCCTCCATGCCTCCTCTCAAAATAATGGCAGTGATCAGGACAACACAAATAACCAAGTTGGCTTTGGGGCAGGTGGTATTACAAGTGCCCTGTAATAAGAAGAGATTTGAATCCCAGGGTCCAGGGACATCCACGGATCCAAGGTGTTTGGAGTTCATAAAGACCTTCAACTTGCAGTTTAGCAAGACCTTGTCTCAAAATAAAAACCCCCTTGCATGGGGGTTCAAGAACACGTTGACATTTCAGTAACCTGTGACTGAAATTACACATTTTCTTCCATGAAGAATGAACAACCAAAGCGGCACCCATCTGTAACCCCAGCATCTTGGGAGGCTGAGGCTTGAGGCCAGCCTTAACAACTTAGTCAGAACCTGTCTCCAAATAAAAATAAAAAGGACTGGGGATGTAGCTCAGTGTCCCTAAGTTTAATCCCCAGTACCAAAATAAATAAATAAATAAAAGAATCCCACCATAAGCCACACAGAAGAATTAGCTATATCTGCGACTTTCTAACCTGCAGATACTACTGATATTTTTTACTATCCCTTTACAGTTGTTGGCGGATGTCCTGAAGTGTTATTTTTGAACTCATCTCAACTTCAAAGTTATGGTAGTTATTATAGCCTTTATCAACACTTGTAAGTATGTATGTTCATGACCGTATCTGTTTAAATATGTTGATAATTATATTCTGATATGTTTGGTGCCCTTTGGAATCCTGCGTATTTATTTCTCACATTTAAATTTTTTTTCTGGGAGGCTGAGGCAGGAAGATGGCACGTTGAAGCCCAGCCTGAGTAGTTTAGCAAGTCCCTGTCTCAAAATAAAAAATAAAAAGGGCTGGGATGTAGCTCAGTGGTGGAGTGCACCCCCTGGGTTCAATCTCTAGCACTGCAAAATAAATAAATAAAGAGATAGATAAATCTGAGAAAGGATTCACTAAGGAATTCAAAGCATAAAAATGATTAATCACTAAAAATGGTTAATAAGAGTGGACACCGGCCAGGTTTGATGGCTATAATCTCAGCAGCTTGAGAGGCTGAGGTAGGAGGATTACAAATTGAAGGCCAGCCTCAGTGAGTTATCAAGGCTTTAAGCAACTGAGGGAGACCCTGTCTCTAAATAAAATACAAACTAGGGTTAGGGGTGTGGCTCTGTGGTTAAGCAAACCTGGGTTCAATCCCTGGTACCAAAAAAAAAAAAAAAGAGTGGACATTATCATTACACACTACAAACTTTTACAGATTGGAGACAGACTCACAGAAAACCTAAGTACTTTACCCAGGGTCAGACGGCTTCAAGGAGCGGAGCAAGAAGAGGAACCCAGGCAGTCTGTCTCCAGAGCCCAGGTCCTGCCGCCTCTGTGAGGGTCCATGAAAGCTCTGGTCCTGGGTTCCAGAGGTGCCTTGGTCTCCTTCCCACTCGTGGTCTCAGGTCCCCAAAGACACTTCACACAACTCCAAGAAGCCTTATAGAATTATCCACACACACACACACACACACACAAAAATGGCTTGTTTTTCTTTTGTATATTCTCTATATGCTTTTTTTTCTTTTTTTGGTGGGGGGGGGGGGGATTTCAGGGATTGAACCCAGGGGTCCTTAACCACTGAGCCACATCCCAGCCCTTTTATATTTTATTTAGACTCAGGATCTCGCTAAGTTGCTTAGGTCCCTGATAAGTTGCTGAGGCTGGTTTTAAACTTGCAATCCTCCTGCCTCAGCCTCCCTAGCAGCTGGGATGACAGGCGTGCACCACCAGGCTATATGCATCCTTTCTTGGTTCTGGGTCTTTGTGGATGCCTTCTCCAAGTGTTTGGTTTGGCTTTTACCTCCTTTATATTTTGATTCCACGAGCCCAAATCTTCATTTAAAAATGAGTCAAATTGGCCAATCATTCCCTTTAGGATATTTGCTTTTTGTTTCATGTGTAAGAAATTATTCCCTACCTCTAAGGTCATAGAGATATTCTTTGGTATTTCTTCCTTCAATTTTTAAAGTTTTGCCTTTCCCTTTAAGTCCATGACACATGATGCATCTGGAATCCATTTTGGTAAAAGTTACGAGGTAAAGATTTTTTTTCTTTGTGTTTTTTGTTTTTGTTTGTTTTGTTTTTTGTTTTGTTTTTTCTCTTTCCATTTGGATAATTGGGTATCCTAACACCACTGGTCCCAAAAAGGTGCTTTCTCTTTAATTTTGTGAGTCCAAATGTGGCCCAAGGCCACGTTGTCCTTTTTCAGAACTATGTGTTATGGCGAATCCTCTTCACCAACTTATTGGTCTTTTTGTTGTTGTTGTTTTGTGGTGCTGGGAGTTGAACCCAGGGCCTCATGTGTGCTAGACGGACACTCTACTGCTGAACTACATCTCCAGTCTCCCTTCTTAAGTTTCCTTGCCATTTCTTATCATTTGCTTTTCTATATGAATCTCTGAAACAGTCCACCAAGTTCCCCTAAAAGCAAAAATTGGGGGGATTTTTTTTTACAACTTTTGGACTTTTCACTGGAATTACTTTGTATCTCCATGTTCACTGAGAAGATTCACATTGTCTAGATACTGAGCCTTTCTCTACAAAAGCAGGAGTTTAACTCTGAGTTTACTTAGGTGTTCAGTGTCTTTCTGCTTTAGCATTAGTGAGATACAATTAACAAATAAAAATTGCATATCGTCAAGGGATACCATGTGAGGATTGAAGTGTGCATTGTGAAATGATTACCACAATCAGATGTGTTAACACATCCGTCATCACACTTAGCTATTGCTCGGGCAGATGTGGGTGTGTGGTGAGGACACTCAGGATCTATTCTCTCAGCACATTTCAAGTAAACAGTACAGTATTATTAACTACAGCCGTCATGCTGGACTGGCCAGAATTCCTTCATCTTATAATTGATATTTTGTATCTTTGACCAAGGTCTCCATGACCACTTTCTTCAGGGCTATTTCTCATTTTCTATATTAGATCTTATACATATTTAATGATTTTTTTTTGGTACCAGAGATTGAACCCAGGGGCACTTAACCACCAAGCCATATCCCCAGCCCTTTTTCTACATTTTATTTACAGACAGGTTCTCCCTGAGTTGCTTAGGGCCTCCTTAAATTGCTGAAGCTGGCTTTGAACTCAAGATCCTCATGCTTCAGCCTCCCAAGTTGCTGGGATTTCAGGTGTACACCACTGCACCTGCCGTGATGCTTGTTTTTGAAACAGATGAACAGAATCTTAGTTACATTTTCAGTTCATTACTAATACAGAGAAATATAATTAATTATATATAAATAAAGCATCCTCAGTCACTGGGATTGCAGGCATGCACCACCACACCTAGTTTATTATGATTTTAAAATAAATGTTCTTGATATTTCAATATTAAATCTGATATTTGAGTATAGCTTTTTGTAGGTAGTGTTTTGTTTTCTTTTTAAGAAAGACCCCTTCCTATTCTTAATAATGATTTATTTTACCACAAATAGCTGGTGAAATCTATTTAATTTTTTTCCATGTAAGGGAGTTCAATGATTTCCTATTAATGCAGCATATTTATAAATTTTTCCAAGATTGAACCAACCTTGCTTTCCTGAAACAAACTGTTCTAGATTCTAACGCATGCTCTTTCTCCATGTTTTGACTAATGAAGTTTCCTTAAATGGCACTTAGAATGCTGTGTTTATGATCCTTAGTGCTTTGGGGGCTGTTGTTTTCTTCTTCATACTGTTGTCGTCTAGTTTGGTGTCTGGTTTTCACTAGTCTCATAAAAATGAGTTTTGGCATAGTTCCTCTTTTTCTATTTTTGAAAAGGTTCTATGTGATTGGATCAATCTGGGACTTAAATATTGGATAGAGCTTCCAGGAAAAGCATCTGGGCCTCATGTTTTCTTAGTGAGAAGACTTTATAACTGCTGAATCAACATCTTTGATGATTTTAGGATGTGGTAGGTTACAAAAACAGTCACAAGTCTCCATTCTGCTCTCTAGGCTCTCTCACCAAAGATGAAAATACCTCTCTCCTCCCCATTTGGATCTGGAGTAGCCTTGTGAATTCCTTAGCCAATAGAATACAGTTCTCCCACTGCACAGTTTCCCAAGAGGCCTGTCACACTCCTGCACAGTCTTAAAACCCTACCACCACCAGAGGAAGATGCCCAGCCCACTGCAGATTGGGAGATCCCATAGCAACCAGCCAAATTGCTCAGCTGAAGCCACTTTACCCTGACCTACAACCAGCTGTCCTGGAAACTCATGTCACAGGGAGCTCAACTTCAATCCGCAGAGCCAACCCCTCAACTGCATCTGACCAAAGACTCCTGAGCAAGCCACCCAAGACCAGAGGCACAATCCAGCTATCCTGTGCACTTTTTTTTTTCTTGTACCAGGAATTGAACCCAGAGGTGCTTAACCACTGAGCAATATCTCCAACCCTTTTTGGTTTTGTTGTTGTTGTTATTTCGTTGTTGTTGTTTTTTAAAATTTATTTAAAGACAGGGTCTCACTGAATTGCTTAGAGCTGGGGTTATAGGTGTGCACCACCACACTCAGCTGTCCTATGGACTTTGGAACAGTAATAAATCTTCACCATGGGAAGTTATTGACTGGAAGGGTAGTTAGTTACAGAACAACTGATAACAAATGCATAGGATCATTTACGTTTTCTATTTCTAAAATCAATTTGTATAATTTATGTTGTCTAAAAATATATCCATTTCACCTAAATTTTTAAAATGTATTGGTATAGGCTGGGGATGTGGCTCAGTAATAGAGGGTGTACTTAGCCTGCAGAGACATCAGATTTGAGTTTACAGCAACACACACACACACACACAAGCATGAAATTAATCAGACTAGTTTTGTATTATGTTTTTAGTTTGTAATGTGGTCCACTTTTTTGTTGTTCTTTTTAGTTATACATGACAGTAGAATGTATTTTGATGTATTATACATATATGGAGCATACTTCCCATTCTTTTTTTTAATGTTTTTAGTTGTTGATGGACCTTTATTTTATTCATTTATTTATATGTTGTGCTGAAAATCGAACCCAATGCCTCACACATGCTAGGCAAGCACTTTACCACTGAGCCACAGTACTCTACCACAGCCCCAGCCCCATAATTTCCCATTCTTGAGGTTGTGTATCTATGGAGTTTCACAGGTCATGTATGCATATGAGAACATAGAAAATTTATGTCCAATTCATTCCACTGTCTTTCCTATTCTCATCCCCTCTGTAGCCCACTTTTAATTATTGTTTCGATTTTCTTCTTTAAAAAACTTGTAGAAAGTCTGTCAATTCTGTCCCTCAATAAACCTATGAATGTCTGCTGGTAGGGAATATTCCTATTGAGTGTTTGTTATTTTTGATTAGTGCCCGCCCTTTTATGATTATGTCCATTATTCTTCTCTGTTCATCTGTGTTGCTTTAAGTTAAATGTTAGCTAATTTGTTTCCAACCTTTTCTATTTGAAAATAGTCATTTGAGGACACAGATTTCCCTTGAAGAGCATTTTTATTGCAGCCCACAAGTTTTACTATGGAGTATTTTTATTTTCCTTCCATTTGAATGCCCATTATAATTTCTTCTTTGACATAGGGGCTGGAGAATTATGGTTTTGATATCCAAACAAATGGGGGGGCGCAGGTTGGTTACGCTTTTTTTTCTTATTAATAGCTAACTTTAGTTCTTACAGTCAGAGACTGCTACAGCCAACTCATATTGGCTCATAAGACCTGACGGTTGCCGGGCACAGTGGTGGACATCTGTGATCCCCTCTGCCCAGGAGGCTGAGAAAGAAAGATCTCAAGTTCAAAGCCAGCCTCAGCAACCTGGCAAGGCCCGAAGCAACTCAGTAAGACCCTGCCTCTAAATAAAATACAAAAAGGGTTGGGGATGTGATTCAGTGGTTAAGCACTCCTGGGTTCAATCCCTGGTACCAAAAAAAAAAAAAAAAAAGAAAGAAAGAAAAACTTGATTGTTAAGGATTCATGAATTTTGCAAACCAATTGTTAAACCACCAGTAGCATGAAATCAGTATTTATGCCATAGAAATAGGAAACACTACAAATTGGGGCTTTGTTCTTTTCCCACAGAGAAAGTTTACCACCATACCATTTTGCTGTGTAACGTCAATTGCATAAAATTGGTTGATGCCTGCTGTATGACCCACTTTATGTTCAAATTTATGCCTGTTGCATGTATGTGCAAAACAATTTAATTTTTTTAGTTATTAAGAATAATGTTCTATAAGTTGTCCACTAGATTTTTCTTGCTAATTTGTTTTTTAAATTATATATATATATATATATATATATATATATATATATATATATATATATATATATGATTTTGCCCTGAGACTCCACATCATGTAAAAAAATGCTTCTCCCATGGGAAAGCCCCGCCTCTGTATCCATCAATAGTTGCTTAGCATAGCATGTTGGGCAACACAAAATGGCAATTCTTATACAATGTAAGTGTTCTCTCTTTGGTTCTTGTTTTTCTTGGACAATGTACCCTGTCAGAGATTGATTGTCTAGAAGTTGGTAACCATTCTCTAACTTGTACTCAACTAAGGACATTCTGGCCCACTCCCTTTTCTGCTTATGATTTTAGATCTCATAACATTTGTTGATGGTTTTGAATCATAGCAACAGCCACTTATGATTAATATGGTTTGGGACTATAATAGGTGTACTCAAACCCCAGGAGGGGGTCGAAGGGTGCAGACTTGCAGCCTACCCTTGGCCCGCCAGCTGGTGGATTCGGACCTCTGGCTGGTAAATAAAGGTTTCGTCTCCTACTTTAAGATTGACTCCGTGATTTATTGCAATTTTGCCTTAACAGTCTCGCTGAGTTGCTTAGAGTCTCGTTAAGTTGCTGAGACTGTTTTGAACTCAAGGTTCTCCTTCCCTGGCCTCCCAAGTCATGGGGATTACAGGCGTGTATGTCACCGAGCCCAGCTCTCTCTTCTTTAACAGCATTGCTATGAGCTCAATATATTTTTATTAATTTAAAACATGAATTAATGAAAATTCAAATATCTGAGGGATTAGCACACATTGATGAAGAGTCTGCACTGTGCATTGAGGGGAAGGAGGGGGGTTTCTTATGCACGTTTAATGGCATTAGCAGGTACTGTGGAGGCAGTCCAAGTGCAGGCCCTCTGGAGAGCTGTCAAAGGAAGAAACCCATAGTCCTTGCTCTCAGAATTCTGTCAAGCCACTTCAAGTTTCAGAAAGGAGCAAGAAGAGGGGATTCCAAAGCCTTAGGCTGTTAATAATATTCACTGTCTTTATGAGATCCACATTTTACAGATTTGATATCTGTGCTGCAAAGTGCTTCCGGCTCATTTAGCCTCTTCATCTACGATTTTATGTTTCAAATGTATGGTCTATCAGCTGAGGTTAGTGAAGGGCCCGAGGAAATCACAGGCAACGTGAGAACAAAGCACTAACAACGCCATGGACCCTTGGACCATCCTGTTCCTGCTTTCTGTTCCAACAGGTTCTGTCTGTCTTGAGACTAAAGCGTATTACTGGAGGACATGCAGTTCTTGCTTTATGGTGAAAGGCAAACACCTAAGCCAGAGACCTCAGTGGATTCTGTCACCTTTGAAAAATGATCCATTTTTTTAATGAGCATATTTTTTTTGAGACACCTGATAACATTTCAGAGCCTGAAAACCCTACTTAAACTGAAATGACCTATTGAATGTAAGTATAAACCAAGCCTGGGCTAGGAGAGCAGAAGATTTTTAAAAAGGAAAAAAGAAAAGATGTTTCTTAAATCTAGAAACATATGTATTCATAATATTACAATAGGGAAAATAAGTCATAATAGGATTTAATCTAGTCAAAATTTATCCTGAAGTTGGGTGTGGTGAGGCACACTTATAATCCCAGCCACTAGGGAGGTTGAGTTCAAGGTCAGCCTCTGCAACTTAGTGAGACCCTGTCTTGAAATAAAAAATAAATAAATAAAAAGGGATGGGGATGTGGCTCAGTGGTGAAGCCCCGCAAGGTTCAATTCCTGGTACAAAAAAAAAAAAAAAAAATTTACCCTGAGCTGAGGCAGCACACACCTGTAATCCTTCTAGCTTGGGAGGCTGAGGCAGGAGGATCATGAGTTCAAAACCAGCCTCAGCAACTTAGTGAGGCCCTAAGCAACTTAGAAAGATCCTGTCTCAAAATAAAATATTTTTTAAAAGGACTGGAGATGTGACTTAGGGGTTCAATCTCTGTTACCAAAAAAAAAGAAACAAAAAACAAACAAAAAATCACACTGAAACTAATTATAAGATTAGGTAAATCTAAGACTCATAAATACACAGATTAATTCAACTGTTCTAGGCTCTGTTCAATCATTAATGCACTGTATTGCTACTTTGCTGGGCCTCGGAATCCTTCTCAACACAGAATAGCAGGAGAAAAAGCCTTATTATCATTTTGGGCCTTCAGAGAATAACGATATTACCACCATTTGCCATTTTGCCTGTCAAGCAAATTCCAAACTCATCCCTTAAGTGGTAGGTTCTGGATTTTATGTTGGTTAACTAATGCTGGACAGATCAGGGGTTGGTCTCAGAAGTTCAATTCCCATGTTTCCTGTTTCTTTTTTGTAGGTGACATATTTTTTATTCACACAACTTCTATCTTAACCAGAATTTACTTCCTTCTCTGTCTTTATAATAGTTCAAAACAAACAAAAAAATAGTATTACTTACCACATGCATACCTGTGTTGATAAGCAGCACAATTCACAACAGCCAAACTAAGGAACCAGCCCAGGTGTCCATTCATGGAATGAATAGATAAAGAAAATGTGGCATATATGCATAATGGAGTTTTATTCAGCTGGAAAAAGAAGAAAAAATAAAAGAAAGAAAGAAACTGTCCTTTGATGTTGTTTGCAGGAAAATGGATGGGACTAGAGATCATTATGTTAAGGTGGCGGGGGTGTCTTATGCAAATTGAAGGGAGTTCAGCAGAACAGTATAAAATGCCATTATTATATGGTGTGCATGTATGAATATGTCACGACAAATCCCAACATTATGTACCCCTATATGGCACCAATAAAAAGTGGAGAAAAATAAAATGAAACTGTGAAAACCAAAAGCAGTAACAACAACAACAAAACAGTATCACTTGCAAGATGAAGAAGATTTCGAAGAGGAGAGAAGACATTCAGCCAGATGAAACGAAATCGACTTCTTGTTTTTAAGATGAACTTATGGTCCCTGCAGACTATGCTGGAAGAAAATAAGCCCCATACAGCAGCAGGGAAAAATGGGATAACAATCAGCAAGTGATTTTTTTCCACAATGGGGAGATTTTTCCATCAGATTGCGTTTGACCTTGAACACCGTTGGCGATGAATAATTGATGGTGCTTACTACAGTCGTGTTCCTTTTAACCGGCATTATCAGGAAATTAGATGCT
This sequence comes from Callospermophilus lateralis, assembly GCF_048772815.1. Classification (NCBI taxonomy): domain Eukaryota; kingdom Metazoa; phylum Chordata; class Mammalia; order Rodentia; family Sciuridae; genus Callospermophilus; species Callospermophilus lateralis. The sequence goes on from NC_135305.1 coordinate 167,757,746, forward strand.
CTCAAGGAGTTGAAGGGGCCGGATTCGAAGACTGCTTCCTTGAAACGCTAACGAATCTGTATCATAACATAATGGTTCCTTGCACTTATTTGTCTAAAATGTGTGGTAGTATTTTGTGCCTGTTGGCATTTCACTGAAACGTAAGCTCTTATTCATTCAACAGATATTTATTGGAAGCCTGATATTGCCAGGCACTGTACCAGGTGTGGACATGATTATGATGATGAGTGGAAGAGATAAAGTCCCCGTCCTTATCAAACCGATGCTGTGGTGGAGGAGAGAGATAATTAAACAAGGAGCCATTCTGACCAATGTTAAGTGCTAGAATAAATGAAGCATAGACCCTTATGTGCCTTGTTTAACTGAGTGGCAAACGATTGAATTCAGGGCCCATTGAGTTTTCCAGAACTGTCTGCCTCTCTACCAAGTGACCCCTGGGTCTTGGTTCTTGATGGTTTCTTAATTCAGTTATAGTTTCAGTTTGGTGTAATCTGGCTTAATGTAGAGTATTGCTTCCATTATTTTTCTGCTACATGGTTAAAAAAAAAAAAGAAAAAAAAAGGTGGTGTCCTAACTATCTATTTCTGCGTAACAAACTATCCAAATTATCCCAGAACGTATCCGCTTAAAACCCACATTTATCATCACCCAATTTTGGTGGCTTGGGATTCCACAGAGATCCAGCCCCCTCGGCTGGATCTTCTCCATAGGGGTCTCTGATGTAGCTGCATACAGTCAAGGGCTGTCTTGAAGGCAGGACCCATTTCTGATGCCCTGTGGCATTGAGAGCTTCCATTCTCTGCTGGCTGTCTCCTGAGGCTGCCCCTGGATCCTTGTAGCAGGAGCCTCTCCAACATGGCAGTTTTCTCCGTCAAAGCCAGGACAGAGAGCGTCTCCAGCAAGAGGGAAGCTGTAGTCCTTTGTAACCTAGCCACAGAAGTGGTATCCCATTGCCATGTACATTACCCATGTACATGAGAATGGTAACTAGGAGGGGGACCACTGGGCACCGTCACAGAGGCTACTTATCCCTCATACCTATAGTGCATTATGGTCCCTCCAACCTCACCAATCCACTGAGCCCAGAAAGGGCTTCAAAATCCTACCTAGTGGAGCATTCCAAGAGACCTAGTACCAACCAATTAGTGAGATAAAACCAGTTTGTCTTATGTTTGTTTGTTTGTTTGTTTGTTTTATTTTGGCACTGGGGAGTGGATCCAGGAGTACTTAACCACGGAGTCACATCCCCAGCCCCCCCCCCTTTTTTTTAATTTTTTAGTTGTCAATGAACTTTTATTTTATTCATTTATATGCGGGGCTGAGAATCGAACTCAGTGCCTCACACATGGTAGGCAAGCTCTCTACCACTGAGCCACAACCCCAACACACCCCGTCCCCAGCCCTTTTTTCTATTTTATTTAGAGACAGGGTCTCACTGAATTGCTTAGGGCCTCACTAAGTTGCTGAGGCTGGTTTTGAACTTGAGATCCTTCTGCCTCAGCCTCCCAAACTGCTGTGCCTGGCAATTGATCTTATCTTGTTTGAACCATAAGCATTCTAAGTCACTGCTATGTGGGGGTTGGGAATATTTAGGGAATCTGGACAGAAAAAAAAAGGAAAAAGAAGATTTATTGCTTTGTTAGCAAGAAATTATGGCATTTGCTAGTAAATGGATGGAGCTGGACACTATCATGCTAAGCAAAATAAGCCAGTCCCAAAAAACCAAGGGCCAAATGTTTTCTCTGATGTGCAGATGCTAATTTACCCAACTGCTAATTATACACCATGAACAACCAGAAGGATGAGAAGTTATACTCCATATATGTATAATATGTCAAAATGCATTCCATTGTCATGTATGACTAATAAGAACACACACACACACACACACACATCTGGAGCAATTAGTTCCTCACTACTCCCTCATCTTTTGTGACCTGGCCTTTCTTTTAAGAGTGAAGGCCAATTACTTTGTAGGACATCAGTGTTTATAGAATCTCAACTCACAATAGTTAAGCTATGCAGCCAAACTAGGTGGCCTTCAATAGATGAACGGATAAAGAAAATAAGGTATTTTTACACAGTGGAATATTACTCAGAAGAATGGAATTATGGCACTTGCCAGTAAATGGATGGAACTGGAAATTATCACGCTAAGCAAAATATGCCAATCCCAAAAGACCGAAGGCCAGATGTTCTCTCTGATATGTGGGTGCTAATTCACAACAAGGGGGGGATAGAAGTTGGATTAGACATTGGATTGGACAAAGGGTAATGAAGGGAAGGGAGAGGGATGAGAACAGGAAAGATAGTAGAAAGAATTTAATATTACTGTCCTATATCAATATATGATGAATACATGACTGGAATGGAGCCTTTGAGTCCCCTCTATTAAAGCCCCCGTTCCTGTTGATTGGGCAGAATCTCAGCCTCTGGGACAGGAGTCCCCTTTGCTTCTTTATGGCTGAGTAATATTCCATTGTGTACATATACCACATTTTCTTTATCCTTTCATCTGTTGAAGGGCACCTAGGTTGGTTCCATAGCTTAGCTATTGTGAATGAGCCTCTATAAACATTGATGTGGCTGTGTCACTATACTATGCTGATTTTAAGTCCTCTGGATATAAACTTAGGAGTTGGGTAACTGGGTCAAACGGTGGTTCCATTCCTAGTTTTCTGAGGAATTTCCATACTACTTTCCATAGTGGTTGCACCAATTTGCAGTCCCACCAGCAATGTAGGAGTGTATCCTTTCCTCACATCCTTACCAACCTTTATTGCTGCTTGTATTTCTGACAATTGCCATTCTAACAGCAGTGAGATGAAATCTTAAGAGTAGCTTTCATTTGCATTTCTCTGATTGCTAGAGATGTTGAACATTTTTTCATATATTTGTTGATCCTTTGTATGTTTTCTGTGAAGTGTCTGTTCAGGTCCTTAACCTATTTATTGATTGGGATATTTGGGGGAGGGATCTACTATTTCTTTTATGATTGTCTTAAAGGTTTTAAGGGAGACTTTGGAATGCTTGGTTTTAAAGGAATCATTTCTAGATTGCTAATCCTTCTCCAGATGCTCCTGAGGTCTGCAGCTTGCTGGTCCTTCCTGCAGAGCCACAAGGTGCTAGGCCCCTCAAGGGTGAAGGATGACCTGGTTATGTCTGCTGGGCCTCTCCCACCCCCAAAACTGCCTTTTCCTCTTTTACAAAAGAACGGGCCACCTGTCACTCTTCCAGCATCTTGCTGTAGTGCATTGCACCAGGGTAAAAAAAATAAAAAAATAAATTCAGGACTTCAAACAAAGGCGTTATTCAACATCTAGCTGTTTCGGTGTTGAGAAAGGGGATGGTTTTTATGATTGGGTTACAAATCCCTTTGTAAGTCAACTCATTTTCAATTCTTTGCTTTCAACAAAGCTGAAGGCAGATCTGATAGAGTTGTCAACTGATAGAGCATTAAAAATTATTTTTAATGACAGATCACCATATGATTTTTGTCAAACAACTTGGAACAGTTTTAAGAATTGAGTGACGTTGCTATAAAAAAAAAAACCCTTTCCATTCCCATCTACTGATGTGAATAAATTTTTTCAGTCTTTAAAGATATGATTAAAAGGAAAAAAATAAAATTAATGGAGAACCCTGTCTCATTTGGACAATAAAAAATATTCAGGCCTTTGATCCTAGCTATTCTGGAGGCTGGGGCAGGAGGCCAGCCTAGTCATATAGTGAGATTCTGTCTCATTTTTTTTAAGTAAATAAAAGGGCAGGACACTCTTGGTTTCAATCCCCAGTATTGCAAAAAGAAATACTCAGGAGTTGATTGGATAGACATGCCCCTCCATCTCAATTCAGATTTATACTTCTAATAAAGTTTTACTTCTCATGTTTCACAGTTATTTATCAGAATTGATTATGCAGGACTAGGAAAGCAGATTAGTGGTTGAGTGCTTGCCTAGCATGTGTGAGGTCCTGGATTCAGTCCCCAGCACCAAAAAAAAAAACAAACAAAAAATGCTTAGAAATATATGTGTTGTGTTTTGAGCAGTTATGTATGTTTTGAGAAGTTAGTACTGTAATAGTGTAATAATGACTTTAATGATGACAACATGGGCAAAATGTTTTTAACATCTAGAAAATCAAATTCCTAGAAAATGCTAAAGAAGGGACTGGGGGTGGGGGGGAGCTGGGGTTGTGGCTCAGTGGTAGAGGGCTCACTTAGCAAGTTCAAGGTGCTAGGATGGATCCTCAGCACCACATTTAAAAAATAATAAAATAAATGTATTGTGCCCAACTATAACTTAAAAAAAAAATTTTAAAGAAAATGCTGAAGAAATAAATTTTAACCCTTCAGAACCTTGATCCAGAAAATTATGACTGAGCGATCAAGAAAAAGCCTTTTGAGCCAGGCACAGTGGCACATGCATATAATCCCAGCAGCTCTGGAGGCTGAGGCAGGAGGATCTCCAGTTCAAAGCCAGCCTCAGCAACTTAGCAAGGCCCTAAGCAACTCAGTGAGACCCTGTGTCTAAAGGAAATACACAAAAGGCTGGGGATGGGGCTCAGTGAATAAGTGCCCCTGGGTTCAATCCCTGGTACAAAAGGAAAAAAGAAAGAAAGAAAGAGAGAGGGAGAGAGAGAGGGAGGGAGGGAGGAAGGAAGGAAGGATGAAAGAAGAGAAAAAGGCCTTTTGAGTATTTAAATATATTATATCATAGTACATTTGGTGTAGGAAGTAGAAGGGAAACAGATTCTTCTGTAATGTATCAGAGCCCCATGGTATTAAGCTTCCACTATATAATTTAAAAGAGTTAATAAAACCATTTTTATTTGACAGCATCAAAATGTGCTAAAAGTTACCCAACTTTTATGCAGCCTTTTAACTTTATGATGAAATATTAGAGCTCTCAGTTTAAATATATATGAGGAGTAAATAATTTGTCCAAAACATGTTAGGGACCACATAAGCAACATTTGCACACAATTTCTTTCTTCTTCTTCTTTTCTTTCTTTTATTTTTTGGTACTTAATCCCTGCGCCCCATCCCCAGCCCTTTTAAAAAAAATTTTATTGAGAGACAGGGTCTCATTGAGTTGCTTAGGGCCCCACTAAGTTGCTGAGGCTGGCTTTGAACTCCTGATCCTCCTGTCTCAGCCTCCCGAGCCCCTGGGATGAGAGGCCTGCACCACTGCACCTGGCTTACTCTTATTTTCTAGGGCATGTTTATGTTGCCTCCCTTCCAAGGCCTGTCTGCACGTTGCCTTATGGGCCCCCTCACCCACCACAGCTCACCTGCAGCCCCCTTCCCCTTGGGCCCCCTCGTCTCCCTACATCAAAGGCCACCTCTGTCCACTGGCAGGAAACGAGTCAGATGATCTTCATAAATTCTCAAATTAGTGACCTCCCTCTTGGTGTGGTACTGAGCACAGATTCCTAGAACACAGGCCCCTCTCTGATTAGAGAGAGATCTCACGTCCAAGGAGGGGAACTCTGCCCTTGGGGCGAGCTCCCCTTGCTCTGGTTCTGTTTGCATGGGGCCATCTTCTTGGGGATGTGCACTTCATAAGGCGGCCCAGGAGACTCCTTCCGGCAAGAACTAATGACAGTGTGAAGAGAAGAGTCAGCAGGGATTCTCAGACTGCAGGATCCTGAGTAATCCACAGATTCCTGACCTTGCCAACAAGACATTCTCATCTGGTGAGTGTGGGGCCAGGCCACTCACTTGGGATACTTCTCACAAGTATTCCAAGCACAGCCCTGCCACGTGATTTTTTTTGTATTTTTTCCTTGTACCTACCTTAAGGTGATTTTTGACCCTATTTAGACTTCTAAAGTCCATTTTTTGGTTTCCATTTAGGTACTCACACACCGAGGAGTTAAAAGGAGTCAGCAAGCTAGGCGTAATAATGCATGCATGAAACTCCAGCAGCTTGGGAGGCTGAGGAAGAAGGATAGAAAGTTTGAGGCCCAGCCTTATGGAGGTCATAAGCAGCTTAGTGAAACTCTATCTCAAAATAAAACATTAAAAAGGACTGGGGATGTGACTCAGTGGTAAAGCATCTCTGAGCCCGATCCCTAGTACCAGAAAAAAAAGAAAGAAAGAAAAAAAGTCAGCAGATTGGCTCAGGCTACCTGAGATGTTAATGTTCAATGTTTTTATTTTTGTAGCTTATTACTGCCTGATTATATCAAATGACTCTGTACAGTGTACTTTATTACTTTTACTTGGAAGTACAATCGACCATGTAGAAGATATCGATTATTATTTAAATTTAATTGAATATTAAAATATTTGAGTTCCATAAGAAGTAAACAGATAGGGAAAATGTATTTATTTTAAGAAAGAAATATAAATGACAAAGATTTTAACTGATCCTTTCTAATTAAAATAATAAACTACCAAATGGTACTAGTATAAGGATATTGGTAAAGTTCATGATAATCTAGACACACCCTTGGGCCTTTGGATCTATATTAATCCCACAAAATTTATTTGGTCATACCTGTAAACAGTATTGTAAAATTCTACATTTGGGGGCCAATAATTCCACTTCTACAAATCTAATTAAAAGAAATGTAAAGATATCAAGTATGTTCATAGTAGAATTGTATGTTAATTAATGGCAGAGTATAATAACAGTAAACAGAGTTTTACAACTGGTAAAAGAGATTAAGTTCCCCATTCTATTACACAGTTCTTTAAAATGTTATTATTGCAGCTCGGGAGGGTGAAGCAGGAGGATGGTGAGTTCAAAGCCAGCCTCAACAACTTGGGGAAGCCCTGAGCAACTCAGCCAGACCCTGTCTCTAAATTTAAAAAGCGAAGAGCTGGGGGTGCAGCTCAGTGACTAAATATCCCTGGGTTCAATCCCAGGTACAAAAAAAACCAAAAAAGTCATCGTCAAAGAGAAACCATATAGTGCTATGAATCGTGTTCAGGACATCATGTTGAATGGGTCCCAAATGTGGCAGAAAGAGGAAGGGAGCCGGAGAGAGCGCAGGAAAGAAGTCTAAAACACATACAGGTAAGAAAAACTAGACTGCTGGGATGGTAGAATCAAGGGAAATTTTCATTTTATTTGCATTTTGTTTAGTTTTTAAATTCTTTGCAGTGCATGCCTCAATTTTATAATCCAAAACAGTATGACTTGAAAAAGCATATTAAGAATCACAACTTGTGAACTGCTGGTTCTGAGGAAAAGCAGATTTCACAGTCCACGGGCAGCCTATTTGCAGAATCCCAGAGAACTACTCCATTCCTCCAGGGGTACCACCAGCTCCTGGTCAGCACTTCATCCAAAGGTAGACCTACAAGCTCAGGAATTGTTCTCACATTCAGAACAATCCTTCTCCTCTCTCTGTGTCTCTCGGTCTCTCTTTTACACACACACACACACACACACACACACACACACACACAAGATATTCTACCATGTCCCTAGAGAGCTCACTTCCTTTCCTTTATCCTGAATAATTTAAATGGAACTGAAGGAAGCTATTCTTTTCCATGAGCTTGATATTAAAGGGTCGAGAGAACCATGCAATGGGTTATACTTTCATTTATCATTATTATCATGATGAAGTGTCCCCTCTTACATTATTAATTCACTCGACACATAGTTTTGAGTGCCTATTAGATGCTCTCAGCTAATCACTCTGATGGAGACAGGATTTAGTCATCCATCCATCTGCCTTGTCAGTGCATAGCATGGCCTGCCGTATTTACCCATCAGATGACAGATGTGACTTCATCTTCCGACTATAAACACAGTAAGAAGCTAGACAGAGCCGGGAACAGGGGCACACGCCTGTCATCCCGGAGGCCCAGGAGGCAGAGGCAGGAGGATCGAGAGTTCAAGGCCAGCCTCAGCAACTTAGCGAGGCCCTAAGCAACTCAGTGAGACCCTGTCTCTAAATAAAACACAAAAAAGGGCTGGAGATGGGGCTCAGTGGTTAAGTGCCCCGGGTTCAATCCCTGGAACAGGGAAGAAAAAAAAAGAGCCAGATGATGAATGTGGATGTCTTTGCACAGCGTTGGGGCTTCTATCGCTGCTGCTCAATGGTGCTGCTGTAAGGGAGGGCAGCCGTAGACCACACGTCTGTGAATGGACTTCTTCATTTAGGGAAATGATCAGTGAGTCAGCTGTGGCGGGGGGCCATAGTGTGAGGGCCTAGGAAGTAGCAGTCACTGTGCCAGACATTTGGGGACAGGGACTGAGCTTTTGGACCTCAGAAGCTAGAGGGATTGACAGATGCAGGAACAAACCACCACCCCTTCAACTCAGTGAGAGAAAGCTGGAGAAGTGTTCCTGGCAAGAGAGAGAAGTGAGAATTCAACTTTTTTCCTGCATTACAACTGTTTTATTTAACATTTAACATTTGAATAGGTACATTATTCCTAGGCTGCAAAATTGCAAACACAGAAAAAAGATTGACAATGAGAATTCTCCCTCCCTGATTCTATCCCTCAGGCCTACCCAATGCCCCTTCCCCAGAGACAACCCGGATGCTGGTTTCTTCTGGATCCTTCCAGAAACGGTATGCACAGATCCATGCTAATCAGCATTTTAGGTTTTTTCTTATTTAGAGACAGGGTCTCACTGAGTTGCTCAGGGCCTCGCTAAGTGGCTGAGGCTGGCTTTGAACTCGAGATCCTCCTGCCTCAGCCTCCAGAGCCACTGGGATTACAGGCGTGTGTCACCACACTCAGCCAACAAGGGCATTTATAAGCACAGGAGTGAACTGTGCTAACTACTGGTGCTCTGGCAGGTATAGAAGTCATATGTCAAAGTAAGCCCTAAGTACCACAGGAAAATATTGAGCTCTTTGCTTGCAGCCAGGGGGAGCCCAGGAAGGTTTCCAATAGGGAAGGGTCAGTGTTAGGGACATGCTTCAGGAAGATGCATCTGAGAGCCATCCTTAAATACAGCACAGTGTTAGATAAAGAATGACTGAGGTAAAACCAAATAAGTGACAATCTAACTAGTGCCAACCCTTGGGAGAAATGTAAGTCTTGTGTCTACTTTTTAATTTTAAGGAAGAAATCTGTATAAGCTATCGATTGCTGCATAACAACTTACCCCCAAACTTAGCATCTTAAAACAATACACAACCCATATCTCTCTGTTTCTGTGGGTGAGGAATCTGGGAATGTCTTACTGACCCTCTGTTTCAGGGGTCCCCATAAAGAGCAATCAAGATGTCAGTCAAGCCACGTGCAGTGGTATATGCCTGTCATCCCAGCGGCTCAGGAGGCTGAGGCAGGAGGATCAAGAGTTCAAAGCCAGCCTCAGCAACTTAGCGAGGCCCTAAGCCACTCAGTAAGACCTTGTCTCTAAATTTAAAAAAATATGAAAGCAGGCTAGGGTTGTGCCTCAATGGTTAAGCACCCCTGGGTCCAACCTGGATACCAAAAAAAAAAAAAAATAGATGTCAGCCAAGACGGGGGTCTCACCTGGAGGATGCGCAGGGGAAGGGCCCGCTTGTGTGCTCACCCGTGTGTGGGCAGGATACAGTTCACTGAAGGGTGCTGGACTGAGGGCCTGAGTTCCTTGCTGGCTGCCTGCCAGAGACCACCCCCAGTTCCTTGACGGTGGGTCCCTCCCACAAGGCAATTCATTTCAGGAAGCACATAAGCAGAGAGGGTCCCAGCGAGTCTGCTAGCCAGATGGAAGTCCAACCCTCTTATGGTCTAATGACACAAGTGACACCCCGCCACCCTTTCCGGTTGTGCTGGTTGGAAGCAGGTCACTAGGTCCAGCTCACGGTCAAGGACAGGTAAGGGAAGGCAGCAGGAACATATAGGGGCCTGTTCAGAGGGTTAGGGAGGATTGCTCCGTGATCCCCGTGAACAAGACCTGGAGAAACACGGCCCGCACTGTCCCTCACCCAGCATCGGGCCAGGGCACCACCTGGCTCCCCTGGCAGTGTCGGGAGGAATCCCCCTGCTGGAGTCAGAGTGTTGTGAAAAAGTCTCCTTACACAGCTGCTGCCCACGACCACCACTCACCAAAGAGCCCTCCTTAACAGCCGAGGTCAGTTCCTCAGCAGTCCCTTGATTTTTCAGACAGAGCAGACTGGTTGATTTGCTGAAGGATTGGCCTCTGCTCTTAGCCGGGCTTTCCAAACCATAGTGCTAGAAAGGCCACAGCGGGGGAGCCCGGAGCTCAGAACCCAGCCGCTGAAGCTGCCATTTCAAACCACCCTGGGGCAAGGAGGAAAGACGGCAGCGGCCACGGTGTGTTCACACTGTGGACCAGTGGACCCTGACCTTCACTGTCTAGCTTTTTGATGGGGGAGGAAACTGAGACCCAGAGAGATTGAATAGCGTGCATTAAAGAGGTTAAATAGAGCCGGGCACAGTGGCCTGTAATCCCAGCAGCTCAGGAGGCCAAGGCAGGAGGATCACAAATTCAAAGCCAGCCTTAGCAACTTAGCAAGGCCTAAGCAACTCAGAGAGACTCTGTTTCTAAATAAAATACAAAAAAAGGCTGGGGATGTGACTCAGTGGTTAAGCACCCCTGGATTCAATCCCCTGTACCAAAAATAAATAAATAAATAGGTTAAATAGGAGACTCACTATTGGTAGAAAAGATAACAGGATTCAGACACAGCCAGTCTGACTCTAAAGCCTTGCGTTTTTTTTCAGTTGGGGACCAGCAATAATTTATCCTTATGAACTGTCATGTTTTTCCCTGAATGACAAGAGGGCATCATTAACTTAAGATAATTTGGGGAGGGATGACCAAAAAAACATCATCTAAAATAAACCAATTTAAAAATGAACGTGGTGATACACACCTATAATCCCAGCAACTTGGGAGGCTGAGGCAGGAGGACCACAAATTCAAGGCCAGCCTCAGCAACTTAGTGAGGCCCTAACTAAGCAACTTAGGGAGGCCCTGATGCAAAATTAAAAAGGGTTAGGGATGTGGCTTAATGGTAAAGCACCCCTGGGTTCAATCCCCAGTATCAAAAAACAGAGAGAGGGTAATTTGCACAAGGTCTCTTTGCCCATCTGAGACTCAAAAATCAGGTCTCAGTGGCTCCAAAGACCTGATCTTTCTTCCATCTGCCTTGGAACTCACCTTAGTAGAAAGCCCAGCATAGTCACCTCTCACGAGGTCAAAGACGCAGCTTCCCAGGCTGGGTGAATCTCAGTGGCAGAGCATCTGCCTGGCATACACAAAGCCCTGGGTTCAATCCCCAGTTCCAAAAAAAAAAAAAAAGAACCCTAAAAAGAGATAAAGCCTCCTCGATTCTTGAAGTCATACTTTAATTAATAATTTTAATTTTATGTCAAAAGTAGTGCTACTGCCATCTTTTAAAAATACTGCAGTGCAAATCCAAGTGTTCAAGGAAGTGCAAGTGGAACACAATTCCTCTGTTATCACAGTGGGGCTCAAACTGTGGTCTTGGAGCAGCCACATCAGTACCACCCACATGCTCGTCAGAAACGCAAATCTGGAGCTCCAATCCCAGAAAAACTGAATCAGAAACTCTAGGAATAAGGCCCTAGAAACAAGGCACCAATGTACACTCAAAAATCGAGAGTCATCAGGCACAGTGATGTACATCTGTAATCCCAGCAATTCGAGAGGCTGAGGCAGGAGGATTGCAAGTTCAAGGTCAGCCTCAGCAACTTAGCGAGGCCCTAAGCAACTCAGTGAGACTCTGTCTCTAAATACAATACAAAATAGGGCTGGGGAGGTGGCTTAATGGTCGCATGCCCCTGAGTTCAAACCCTGGTACCCCACCCCCAAAATCAAGAGCCACTAATTATAGGATGAATGACAGTGGTCTTGGGTGCTTCTTGCACTAAGAACTAGAATCTATAGCATCAGAAGTCCAAGTGGCTTCTTGACTGTCCTAAAGCCTGGTCAATGCTCTCATTTCCCTCTGCTCACTCATTCATTCATCTATTTAACAAATACGTGCTGAGCCCCTACCCCAGGTCAGGCCTGGCCGAGTACCAGGAACCCAGTGGTGAGGAAGACAGACCTGGCCCTGGGCTTCCTGGAGTTGCTAATCAAATGGGGACGACAGACCAGAAAAGGGTCAATTCCAGTCCATCAGAGGCAGTGCCTTGCAAGGGGTGCAAGTCAGGGAAGCCTTCCAGATCAAACAACTCCAAAGGGTAGGAGTCCAGAACTTTCTGAGAAAGCCTGCTACCCTGGGAGGTTGTTGTGTCTGTCTGTCGGATCCACAGGCTGCCTGAAGCAGCTTCGGATGGAATAGGGGGAGGTGCGGGGGACACCCAACCTGAGGCTTCCGACTTGTTGGAACACTTCTCTCCGACGCGCACTAAAAACATGTGCAAGGCCAAAAGCTGCATGTGTTCGCCTGGTCGGGAGAAGAAAATTGGATAAGCAAACACGCATACCTCCCTGGCCCCCACTGCTGGACTCTTATTGCCAATTTACGTAATTTCCTGTGCTTATTTCAAAACAGTCAAGAGGGCAGGAGACCTTGGGAAGACCATAATCAAGCCATTTAGGCTAACAGCTGCTGGGCACTCCCCATCTTCCTTGATTAAAAAAAAAAAATCCACTGGAATTTGAGGGGCAAGCATCTTTGCCTCTTTGGAGAAAAGAATGAATAATCTCTCTTTTTAAATATTTTTTATTTGTTTTTATTGTTGTTTTGGTACTGGGGGTTGAACCCAGGGTGCTTAATCACTGAGCCACATCTCCAGCCCTTTTTATATATATATATATATATATTTAGTTGTAGATGGACACAATAATCTTTATTTTTATTTATTTATTTTTATGTGGTGCTGAGGATTGAACCCAGTGTCACACGTGTGCAAGGCAAGCACACTACCACTGAGCTAAAACCCCAGCCCCCCTTTTTATATTTATTTAGAGACAGGGTCTCACTGAGTTGCTTAGGGCCTCGCTAAGTTGCTGAGGCTGGCTTTGAACTTGGGATCCTCCTGCCTCAGCCTCCTGAGCCTCTGGGATTATAGGCATGCACCACCAAACCCGGCTGTTCCTTTTAGATATACATGACAGTAGAGTGTATTTTAACATATTATACATAATAGAGTCTACATAATAGAGTCTAGAATAATCTCTTCTTAAGAGAAATCAATAGGGCAAAGGGAGCAGGGGGTGGGGAGAGGGAAGGGGAAGGAGAGGTACTGGGGTCCAAATTAGAACAAGATATATTCCAAAAAAAAGAAAGGAAGGAAGGAAGGAAGGAAGGAAGGAAGGAAGGAAGGAAGGGAGGGAGGGAAAAAAAGATACATTCCAGGCTTACATAATTATGTCAAAATCGATTTTACTGTTGTGTATAACTAAAAATAGCCAATATATTAAAAAACTCCAGAAAAAGAGAGAAATCAGTGGAGGTTCACTACACCATCCACTGGAGGCTCCCTGTCACCCATTTCTTCATTCAGCAAAAGTGCTGAGAGTGCCTGCTCTCTCTGGTCCCCAAGCTGGGTGCTAAAAATACCTACAAGGACCCCAACTTCAAGGAGATTCGAGGACAGAAATTGTCATTTAAAATGTGATGCCTCTTAAAGAAAAATTGGGGCTGGGGTTGTGACTCCATAGCAGAGTGTTTGCTTGGTATGTGCAAGGCCCGGGGTTCAAGCCTCAGTAAATAAATAATTCCATGAAGGACTGTTATTTAATAAGTGCATAACAGCACAGATAGAGACAACTGATATGTTGAAATATTTCTGGACTGGTTGATGAATGATATGTTTTATTTTGTTTGGTTTTGGTTTATTTGATGGGGGGGGGGGGTATTGAACCTAGGGATACTTCACCATTGAACTGCATCCCCAGCCCTTTTTATTTTTTATTTTGAGACAAGTTAAGTAGATTAGGACCTTGCTAAGTTGCTGAGACTGGCCTCAAACTTGGCAATCCTCCTGCCTCAGCCTCCTGAGCTACTGGGATTCGACATATACACCACCTTTCCCAGCTGGTATAAGTTTTTAAAATGATATCACCCAGAAATGGGCACAGAGGGGAGAGTAGGACCCAGGATAGGCCCTGGAGAGCAGCTGAAGCTCCCTCCCAAATTTGTAGAGATGGAAACCAAATGTGTTTGCAAGTTAGAGGGAGGGAAGGATGGGCTAGTCTAGTATGCAGAGGTGGTTCAGGGTAACTTTGCGTGATGGAATCATCCTGAGTCTGATTGTGGTGGTGGTGGATACACAGATCTACACATGCAATATAATAGTATAGAGTTATACACACAATGTATAATAACACAAATGTGAAGTGCATGTAAAACTGGTGAAATCCCAAGTCCAAGGATTATATGAACACTGATGTCCTGTTTTTGATACAATATTACAGTTATATAAGATGTTTCCACTGAAGGAAAGAGACAGGGCAGGCAGGGCCTCTCCGTATTATTTTTATGACTTCCTATAAATATATAATTATTTTAAAATAAATTATTAGAACCAGGCATCATGGCACATGCCTATAATCCCAGTGACTCAGGAGGCTGAGGCAAGAGGATCACAAGTTGGAGGCCAGCCTCAGCAACTTAGTGAGACCATGTATCCCCAGTACCACCCAGAAAGAAAGAAAAGAATTAATTTGGAAATTATGAGGATGATTTGATGAACAATTACCACTGCAACATATCACTCAGCAAGCTGATTTGTTCAACATACAGCTTATTGGGAGAATTTAAAAGTGCTACAAAGCTGGACACGGTGGCACACGCTTGTAATCCCAGTGGCTCGGGAGGCTGAGGCAGGAGGATCTCAAGTTCAAAGCCAGATTCAGTTTAGCGGGGCCTTAGAGAGGCCCAGAGCAACTCATAGAGACCCTGTCTCTAAATAAAATATATTTTTTAAAAGGTTGGGGATGTGGCTCAGTGGTTAAGCACCCCTGGGTTCAATGCCTAGTACCAAAAAAAAAGTGCTATGATCTGAAACATGTCCCTTCAAAATTTCCCGCGTTGAGGTCCCGCCCACAGAGTGATGGTATTTGGAGATGGAACCCTTGAGAGATGATGGTCAGGTTGGATGATGTCATAGGTAGGGCTTCACGATGGCATTCGTGCCCTTGTAAGGAGAGATAGCGGGGCACATCAAGAGTGCCCCTGCCAGAACTCAGCCATGCTGCCAAATCACAGCTGCTCACCCTCCAGAATGGTGAGGAAATAAAAGTCGGTGGCTTCAGCTGTCCAGCTCCTGGTATTTTGTTACAGCATCCCAAGCTGGCCAAGACAAACAGAGGCCACCATCCATGCACTCATGGAGTTGCTCATTCAATGTGTTGGTTCATATCACTCCGCAGTGACAGTATGTTCTGATTGTCCCCCCTGGTCTTGGGACCAATAAACCACAGAGGCCTTCCCTGGGCTGAGTGGGGCTGTGTGCGAGACACCAAAAGGCACGAGGCAGGAGAAATGGATAAGCAAGCGAGAGACAGGCAGAGGAGACCAGCACGGGCCCCCCCAGTGGGATGTGCACGTGGCACAGATGGAATCCAGCCTGGATGGAGCAGAGTGAGCCAAGAGGCAGAGAAGGAGCCCCCGGAGAGCAGCAGGGGCCAGATCTGAACCCGCCTCTTGGGTTTGACAAGTCTCTCCTTAACCTTTCTAGGGCAGCCTCTGTCGCCCTGGTCTGATTTCAACGGCTCCGACCTCACTTTAAAGACCTTCCTTTGGGGGAAATGTAACAGTGGTCCACTTTATGCTTTGGATACAACCCTTGCTGCTCTGCCCCTGCAAGTGATTTATTAAATGGACATGTTTCTTCTCTTCCTCTCCCCCTGCTCCTCTCTAATCCCCCCTCCCTAATCTCAGGGGAAACCTTTCTTCCCAGCCTAGGCTGAGTCACCTGTCCCTCAGTACACACCCACCAAAGGACAAAGTAATCCAGACATGGGGCTGGCACCAGAAGATCTCCCAAATTAACAAGTGAATTCTAACTCCAACAGGGAGCCCGTGGAATGGAGCCTTTGAGTCCCCTCTATAAAAGCCTCCTGTTCCTGCTGATGGGCAGAGTCACAGCCTCTGGGACAGGAGTCCCCTGTGTTTCTCCTTTACCTGTAAAGCAATAAAATTCCTTTTTCTTTTCTCTCAAAAATCTAACCAACCAACCAACAAACAAACAAACAAAATAGTCCTGTGGTTGATCATTCTGTCACTCTACGCTTGTGACACCGTGAGGTCTGCTCCCTGCCCCGGGAGGCCAATGGGCAGCCATGCAGGATTAGATTAGCCAGAGTGTGAGGTTCTCACTTCTGTTTTAGAAAGGCCTCTGAGGCCTGGGACTTAGAGGTAGTGTTGAAAGGGAAATCAACCTGACCACCAGGCCTTTGGAAAATGGCAGTGGACAGAGGCTGTGGAGGCCGGATTCCAAGCTTACCACCTGAGGCTGCTGTAAGGGTGGCCACACTGGCCATCCTGAGCCCTCTGACACCCCTGTCCTCCCCCTCCCCCCCCTCAGCCCTCCCAACCCCCATCCTTTACCCCTATCTCCCTCAACCTCTGTCCTCCGACCTCTACCCCTAGGTAAACATCAACCTGACACAGACTGGAAGTTGGAGGCTGTTTAGGTGGGGAAAAAAATGGGTTTACCAGAAGGGACCAGCTTCTCTTTGCTATTTCTGATGACTTGCTCAGTATCCAGGCCTACGGCTAATAAATCCACCAATCCAGACCCGCATGCAGGGTGGGGACAGCTCCCTGAGCCTGCATTTTCCTCTGCAAGACAGCCGGAACCCAGGGAGCGGTATCTTTGGGAAAAGGGTACCAATGCTTGAAATGGTCATTATGAGCAGAGGTTTCCTGCAGGGTTAGAAAACTAGACTCTCTCCCAGTTTTTAACAAACAACATGAAGTGGTCCAATCTTCCACCACAAAGAGGGCTCTGCCCCCTTTGTTCCAGAACTTTCTGGATGTCTGTTGAGTGGTGGCTTTTCATCTTTCTCTTCTTTATCTCCACTCTCTATCGCCCTTTTGGCTTTGTCCACCAGCTGTCATGGACTCGTGACTGTTGAACATCACCCCAAATCTCCCTCTCTGACCTGAGTGGCAAATTTCTCAGGAAAACTTGTTACAGTGCAACTCTCATGATTACCCAAAGCACCATCCAAAAAGGATACATCAGCCAGGCACAGTGGCGCATGCCAGTAATCCCAGGGTTCCGGGAGGCTGAGGCAGAAGGATCACAAGTTCAAAAGCAGCCTCAGCAACTTAGCAAGGCCCTGTCTCAAAATTTAAAAAAAAAAAAAAAATTAAATTAAAAGGGCTGGGATGTAGCTATCCTAAAGAGCCCTGGGTTCAATCTCCAGTGCCAAAAGAAAAAGAAAAAATCACTTATTTTAAAATTGATTTTTTTTTTCATGTAAAACTAATAGGGTTCCTGTCCCTTTAAGTCAGACCATGCCAAATATGGATCTGAGTTCGTATTGGCATGATCTTGGAAAAAAAGAACGATTTCCCAACCTTGCCAGGCAAACAAACAAACAAACAAAAAAAAGCTTTGGGGCCATTTGTTAGAGAAGGCGATTCTGATGTAACTGACATTTCTCAGATACCCATCTTGGGAATATTGGATGTGAACCCCCAGATTTTCTGGCAGCTAAAACCCCAGCCCAGCTGCCAGGCCCTGGGCAGAGATAAAAGAAAGAGGACACACAGCAGGCAGCTGACATGACACAAGGGGCCTTTTCTCTGGGCCCAGGGAGATGAGCTGGGGAGAGGGGTCTGGAGGGTGGGGGGGGGACCGGGCACGGCGTCTCCCATGAGGGGGTTAACAAAAAGGGCACTTTCCCACTGTCCCTGGAGAGGGTCTGTTTCCCGTGTTTCTAGCCCATTTTGAGCACCGTTCTCTGAGAGGCGCCTTTCTTCTCAAGTGTTTTATCCCAGGATGCTGAAGGCGTCCTCTCCCAGGGAGAACTCTCCCACCCTCCAGCCGGACCCTGCAGGCCCAGCCCAGCGGGCCCCCACTTACTGGGATCTGTTGCTTCCTACACAGCTGTGGGGTTTTTGGGGGGTTGTTTTTTTTGTTGTTGGCGGGGGGCACCGGGGATTGAACCCAGGGACACTCAACCCCTGAGCCCCATCCCCAGCCTTTTTTTTTTTTTTTTTTTTTGTATTTTATTGAGAGACACGGTCTCACTGAGTTGCTTAGCACCTTGCCTTTGCTGAGGCTGGCTTTGAACTTGCAGTCGTCCTATTTCAGCCTCCCTAGCTGCTGGGATTACAGGCGCCTGCCACCGCACCCACCCTATCCAGCTTAGAAAGCAGTTTTTCATCATTTCTTTCTCTTCTTCCTCTTCTATTTCTAAAGCCAGGAATTACTATTATTAAAATTGGCAAAAATAATCTCAAAAAGAAGGAAGATCCCTGTAATCTTAGCTGAATGGGAGGCCGAGGCAGGAGGATAGTAAATTCGAGACCAGCCTGGGGCAACATAGTGAGGCCCTGTGTCAAAGCTAAAAAGGGCTAGGGACTAGCTTAGTGGTAGAGCACCTGGATTTGATCCTATTGCTCTTTGGGGAAGATATTATGCAGTTAAGATGGAGAAAACATAATTGACTTCTGATTTGTTTTCTATTTTTCTATCTTCCAAATAATCTGAGTCCCATTTATTTTTTAACAATAAAAAACAAAAGGAACAGCCAGGTACAGTGGCACACACTTGTAATCCCAATGACCTGGGAGGCTGAGGCAGGAGGATCGTGAGTTCAAAGCTAGCTTCAACAATTTAGTGAGGCCCTAAGCAACTCAGTGAGACCCTGTCTCTAAATAAAATATTTTTTAAAAGGGCTGGGGATGTGGCTCAGTGGTCAAGCAGCCCTGGGTTCAACCCCTGGTACCAAAAACAAACAAACAAACAAAAACCAAAAGGAATGCCATCATCCAATAGTGCTCAGAACCACCCCGCTGCAGCCAGTTGCCCAAATCCCAGCAATGCACACTGTGTGACCTTGGGTGAGCTACTTCACCTCCCCATTCACCAGATTTCTCCATCACTAAAACCAGAATAATAATGAAACACAGTTCATTGGATCATTATGAAGATTAACAGACCTAGAAGATGCTCAAAAACATCAATTGATATCTTTACTATGTAACTACATATTTACTATATATTAAGCCATGTATATTAACATATATTTCCTTCTGGGCAAACACTGATTGCCCTTAATAATTTTTCTACTGAGTAGAAAGCTGGGTATCCTTGTATCTCAGGATGGTTCACCTTTTTTTTTTTTTTTTTTGGTTTTGGTACCAGCGACTGAATCCAGGGGTGCTAACCACTGAGCCACATCCTTAGCCCTTTTTATATTTTATTTAGGGATGGGTCTCACTGAGTGACTTAGGGCCTCGCTAAGTTACTGAGGCTGGCTCTGAACTTGCAATCCTCCTGCCTCAGCCTCCTGAGCTGCTGGGATAACAGGCGTGGGCCACCAGCTCCGACCAAGTCACTTCTTCATTTTTATGGGTGCCCCACCTGAAGCCCTCAGGCAAGGAAAGGACCCAGACAGGGTGGCTCATAGGACAGACTTCCAAGGCAATGGGTTTGGGGAATTGGTCACTTAAGTAAATATGAATCTTGGGATTATTTTTTTTTTCTTTCAAAGACATTTCCAGGGTAAAAACAGAATATCTTGGCAGAAGAAAAGTCCCCGAGTCCCTGGGCACACTTCCATGCTTGCCTTGAAGCACAGAGAGGCAGGAGATCCCAGGCCTGTTGTCCCTGAAGTCTATCCCCCTTCCTTCAGGGTCCCAAAGTCATCCAAGGTTAGGTGGCCCCCCAAAAAGCCCAGGGTCCTTTACACCCCAAATCTAAACCCTTGTCCTGAGGGAGAATGGGTTTTCCAAAGCCCTGCCCATGGGTCTTCCAAATGTCCCAATTTTATGCTTGTTATTATGACTTTACAAAAGCTTGCTGGGTTTGTTTTGAAGACAAGAGAAAAAATAACATGACACTATTTTAAACGGCTGCAAGTATTTCAAATATGACCCAAGGCAGTAAAAATGCCATATTTCCCAAACCACAAACCCCACTCCTTGTTAAAATCCAATTGCCATCCGAGCGTGGGATGGAGAGTCGGGAAGCCAAGCCCTGAGCATCTCACACTTTCTTTCTTTGGGTGACAGTGTTTTCTCCAGCAACTGCATTGCTGTGTTTCACAGCCTAAGTTCATAAAAATGTGACTCGGGCTTTCCCGTGTGATCTTTGAGGTTACCCTGCTTGGAGATGCCATAGCAGCTTGATCCAGGAACACAGGGTTTGGTGAATGAAAAGGGAATGCAGACCGTTTCTGATATTCCCTTGATGTCAGAGATGGAAACGCTCAGGTCATGACAAGAAGGGTTCCATGGCTCTCCTACTGTTTCTCTGGGGGGTGCTCAGGGCACAAGGATTGATTCTGCTTCATTTTGGAGTGTCCCATGCCAAGCCCAGTGTCTGACCCTGAGCACTCAACAGACATTCATTTGTTGAATGAATGATCTATTTAAAGAACAAGGCCTCGAAAGGAGACCAAACTGGCCTAACTCACTTTTTAAAAAAACTTTATTTAAGTAAGTGCACTGTTTTATGTTAACTGTATAGTTTAAAATTTAAACACAATATTTGTGCCTACATAAATAGTTGGAAAAGGTAAAATGTCATAACACGGGGTGTTTGTTATTAAAGCCGGAGTTTGCCTTTGGATTATGACAACTGGATTTAAAACAAGGAATGGATTGTTCCTTGCTCTGCGTACTCTAAGTTTCAGTGTTTTGCAACGTCAAATCTTTCTTTGGGATATAAACAGATGGCGACAAAGGGTGGGTGCTTTGTGGAGTCATTGCATCTGAGCATTGACCTTTCTGAGTGGTGGAGGGTAACGTGGAGAGAAGCTAAGCCCAGACCCTGCATGGAGGAACTCAGATGGCAAACCCAGCCTATGGCATCCCAGATTAAAACAAGCTACTTCGCCCGAAGTTACAGTAATGGAAGACTTGAGCTTGAACTTGAACGTAGTCAGGCAGTTGTATAGAACAAAGGTGAACTTTTATTGCCCCAACTTTTTAACAAAATTTCAAGGAGAGTGTATAGCCATACCCTTACCTGGAAGAATATAGCTTTCTCTCCTGGCCTTAGCACCCCATTAAATCCTCCCCTCAATCACACAAGCCTGTCAAGCATCAGCCTCTGTGGCTACCATACAGCCGTAAGTCTTGGGTGGGAAATAAGAATGGAGGTTGCCCTCCAATCCAGGGGCTTAGAATTCTAAGAAAGACCCTTTCTTAAATTAAGAGAGTTCTGTTGAATAAAAATAACAACCACTAAAGTTACATTTTTAAAAGCCAACCCACAGTTCAAAGGGAAGAGACTTCTAAGAGAATCGGACACCATTCAGATCACAGTTGTAGGGTTTGGATGTGAGGTCTCCCCCAAAAGCTCACGTGTGAGACACTGCAACAAGGTTCAGAGGAGAAATGATCGGGTTGTGAGAACCTTAACCCAATCCATGAATTGATCTCCTAATGAGTGGTAACTGGAGGTAGTGGGGTGCAGCTGGAGGAGGTGGGCATTGGGGGCATGTCTTGGGGGTATATGGGAAGTGGAGTCTCTCTCTGCTTCCTGATCACCATGTGAGCTGCTTCCCTCCCCCACACTCTTCCTCCATGATGTCCTGCCTTTCCTCCAGCCCTGAGGAATGGAGCCTGCTGTCTATGGACTGAGACCTCAAAAACTGTGAGCCTCCAAATACACTTTCCTCTTCTAAAATTGTTCTTCTCAGGTCTCTCGGTCACAGTAGCGAAAAAATATGATTAAAACACCACCCATCACTTGTTGCTGAGGTGAAGTTAGGCAAGTTACTTGCTCTACAGAACCTCCCTCTACTGCCTTACATATAAAAATAGAAATAGTAAGAGTATCTACCCCACGGGATTGTTAGAGGCCTGGATAGCATCACCCATGCAAAGCATTCAGAAAACTGTGTGGAGCATGGGAGGAGTTCGATGAGGTGATGAGCAAACAAGTCAATGAGACAAATTCAACTAAAATTCAGGGTCTACCCCAGGACCACTGCAGTGGAATTTTCCACAAAGAAGGATTGCCAAAGGAGGCACTCAGCCTGTTTCTACCAGGAGGGGGTTGATGCTATTCTGACAACCAAGCCATGATTATTTTAAAAAAATAAATAAATAAACAATAAGGGCTGGGTTTGTGGCTCAGCAGTAGAGCACTCGCCTTGCACGGGCCCTGGTTTCGATCCTCAGAACCACTTAAAAATAAAGAAATAAAATAAAGGTATTGTACCCATCTACAACTAAAAAAATAAATATTAAAAAATAAACAACAATAACAATAATAATAAAGCAATCTGTCTGGGCTTCCAGTCCCAGTTCACCTGATTCCCAATTAACACCTTAGTAGGCTGCACACCTGGAGTATGATTTTCTCATCCTCTTCCAGCATGTCTGTAACCCTGTCCTGGACCCTTCTAGCAGGTGGGTGGAGTTGAATAAGATTTTCCTCACAGGAGGGATGGAACCAAGAGAAGAATCCCCAGCCATGAACCCCAGATTGAGTGTGGGTCTTCCCCATGTCTAGGATGGGGTCTTAGGCCCATCTGCGGAAGCCAAGGACCCCTGCTCACATAAAATAAATTGTTGCAAAGTTCATAAAACAGCACATATAGAATTATGAAGAAGAACAGCCCAGGAACACCCAGTATTTACATTTTTTAATTATGAAGATCTTTGGTAACGCACCACATAGCACAGCCTAGCGGCTGGTCTCGAGACCGCCATCATTTTGAAGAAGCGAGGGAAAGGGTTCTTTCAAGACATCTACCACGATTGCAACGTGATCTGAAAACACCTGTCATCTCTCCTGTGGCAGAGGAGCAGGTTTGTCCCTGGGTGGTCACGCACCGCCATAATGGAAGGAAATTTTAAGATCCAGTAAGAGACTGTTGAAAGGTAAAACATCTCACCATTTTTTTTTCCCATCCAAGTTCATCCAGGTGGGAAACCACCCCACCTCCACTCACCTTGGTGTTTCCAGAACCTTCCTCTTTCCCCAGCCTCTCTTGCAAGGGCTGGAACCACGGCCCACCTACCTGTGAGGCACGGGGGAATTTTTAAGGACTCCCCAAAATGTTTTCATTTCTTTTAAAATTAAAAGGAAAACAACTGTAATGATAATGGATATAAAACAACAAATCCAGCCAGGATCATATCCATCTAATAAAAATGCAGCCCTGATTATCATTTTTGAAGATTTTTGTTTGTTTGTTTTTGGTGTGTGGGGGGAAATACCAGGAATTGAACCCAGGGGCGCTTTACCACTGAGCCATATCCCCAACCCTATTTTTTACATTTTATCTAGAGGCAGGATCTCGCTGAGTTAATTAGGGCCTCACCAAATTGCTGAGGCTGGCTTTGAACTCACCATCCTCCTGCCTCAGCCTCTCAAGCCGCTGAGATGACAAGTGTGCACCACCACACCCAGCTGGAGGTCTTATTGACATCTGTCTGCTTTCCTTTTTATGGATCGAGAGGCAGGTGCCAAGGGCCCTCAAAGTTCTATAATGCTTCCCCACTTGGAACCGATGGTGTTTCCAGGGTTCACCAGCCCTGGAGTCCCTAAGTTTAAAACAAGCAAAGCTGGAAAACAAGGCTTGTCCTTGGATTGGTCATACCCTTGTCCACCGGAACCATATCTGGTCAGGGGTCTGTTTTTCCCAGCAGAAGTCAGGTGGGTCAGAGTCTCCCAGAACGGCTCATGCTTTTCCCATTCCAACCGGGGTCAGCGACTTGTCCAGGTTTGCCTGGGACTTTCCCAGTTGATCAGGAGTTCCCCGACCCGGGAAGTCTCTCACACTCCATCCAGGGTCAAAGAGTCCAGGAATATGATGAGGTATGAATGGAACTGACTGCTGTGGGCTCCCCTCTGAGCTCCACCTTCAGAAAGAGGAAGTGATGATCCCATAAAGTGACCAGGGGAACCCAGCTTTACCCACTGTGGCCAAGTGCACCCATCTCTCTCCATCTTAAAGCAATTTGAATACTTTAATAGAGAAAAGAAATAAAAATTAAAAGGCCTAGAATCCCAACAAGATAAACCCTGTTGATACGTTTTTTTCTTAATTAAAACGTATGCATATCCAGGACATTTTCATCCATATGATACTGTTTTAAAAATAGAAAAAGAAGAATTTTCCATTCCCAACTTCAACCCATAAGCCTTTTTTTTTTCAGAAATAGAGTATTATCTTTAATTCAAGTTCCTTTTATTCTTTTTTATTTCATTTTTTAGTTATAGGTGGACACAATATCTTTACTGTGAGTCATTTATTTTTATGTGGTGTGAAGCTCGAACCCAATGCCTCACATGTGCTAGGGAAGCTCTCTCTGCCACTGAGCCACCACCCCAGCCCCCCTCTTTGATTCTTTTACAGTTACTAATATTAATATAATTCTTCATTCAAGAAGTAAAAAAAGACAGCTCCTTTGCCCCTGGAAAATAAAATGACTTCAGTGTCAATATCGTGCATCTGCCCTTGCATATCTTATATTATACAGCAGCACAGTGCTAAACAGGCCCATAAGCCTTCTTTGAAAAAGTAGCCATGTTAGCACATTCGTAAAGATCCAACTCCAAAGAGATTCTGAGTTGCTAATATTGTTAGCCTAATTCCAGAGCCCGTATTGTTAGGGGATCCACATGCCAGCTCCACAGTGACTGACATCTATCTATTTTTCTTCTTTTCTTTTTCTTTTTCTTTTTTTTTTTTTTTTTTTTTTTTTTGTTGTTGTTGTTGTTGTTGATATCAGGATTGAACCCAGGGGCACTTGACCACTGAGCCCCATCCCCAGCCCTTTTTGTATTTTCTTTAGAGACAGGGTCTCACTGAGTCGCTTAGGACCTGGAGAAATTGCTGAGGCTGA